>NW_017731354.1:7373638-7381878 GCF_001890085.2 Hipposideros armiger
CGGGTGTGCTCACACACTTCCATTTTTCTATTTTTCAATCTTATTATAACGTGTTCCTTTATATTCATAAAGAGGAAATCTTACTATTTTATCTCACATGAAAAAAAAGGACGGTGATCATTCGCACAGAGATGTTAGTGACAGATAACTTGTTTGCAGCGATTTGAATTCCATTTGAAGGCCCCCTAGCTATGGCTTTTGAACTGTTCATAACATTACCTTGAGAAATCACATTCCGCATCGAAGCTGGTCAAAGCCAGGGTCACGCGCGCCATCCCTTGCACTTTATAAGCAGAGCAGCTGAGGTTCAGCAGTCCCTGACCTGAGACTCGGAAGGACGCTCCTCCCTTCAGCTCCCTCGTCTCTCAACTAGATCATGCCTTTGGAGGCAAATCCTTGCCCGTGGTAGAAATCTGTGAGACTCAAAGGGAAAAAGAAATAAAATTTAGGTCCCACTTAATCAGCCATAATTAAATGTTTTCACTATATTTTGCTGTGTTTCACGATGGCAGGGCCTGGGTACGGCATAGGTGTTCCAGGCAGATGGGGGAACACTGAGAGGCCTGCATGCCCTGAAAAACACACCTGGAGTGGGACACTAAAAATTTCGCTTACTAAAACTCACTGTGTCCTAGGAGGAAAATAACAGGTTGAACGACATGAGGAAAGTCAAAGCGTTTTTCAATGAAAGATTGAATTTTTTTTTTTTTGAGAAAGTTTTCTTCCCTCTTTTCCTCAGAGACATTTCCCCCTTGGAAATGAAGGGCAATTATTTTTTATCCAACTTATCTTTAATTTTTATCTCGTGTGAGGGAAGAACAGGGATCACTCACAAAATGGTGTCATGATTATTTCATGTCCCGCATCCCCCACCCCACCCCACAGCACGTACAAAACACCAGCCTGGGTGCGCCTCTCTCGGTGCAAGCCAGGGGCAGGCCTCAAGGGCTTGATTGGGGCGGCCCAGGGGAATGGGTATTCCTTAAACAAAAAACACAGAAACAAAGGGCCGCAATTAGAGGCACCATTAGCGAGAGGATAAATAAAGTCTCGGAATGTGAAATATTTGAGCACTTTGAAAGGTATTTTAAATTCTCAAACTCTCCTATCATTTCTCATATCCTGATTTTTAACGAGAAGCACTACAGATAGAGCGGCACAAAAAAACCTGGAGAGCCCTGAAAAATCAGAGACTTTGAAAGAACCTACGCATATCTCTATTTCAACACTTTTAGTTAACACCATGCTGAACGACGAGAAGAAAAATGCTCTTTGTCTCATTGTGCAAAGTTTCCAAGTTAGATGAGTGCAGCGTATACCTCATTTCAAGTCTGACTTCCCAGCACAGTTTCTCTGCAGTCGGGTGTCAGGGAGAACGGAGCACCACATACCCCCTTGGAAGGCTCTACTTTCTTTCCATGGACTTCTAGATAGGTGTCAGGGTTGTGAACCGAAGGTCACTGGCCCCAAGTCAACGCCCGCAGGAACCCCCAATGTGAGGTACAGTGAAGAGAAAAACTGTATTCAGTGCAAACTGCTCAACTGCGATGAAGCACAGCTGTGAACAGCATGGCTGCGAGGCGTCCCTCTGGAGATACCCCTCTTCAGCTACAAAGCTCTGCTCATCTCCACCCAACCCCTTCCCACAAGTACACTCAACCGTCGCCCTTCAGTGGAAAAGGAAAACACGCTCCCCAAGCTAGCCGGGCTGCTGACTTATATAGAGAGAAGTCCCCTCCCCTGGCCCATGATTGGACATCCTCATGCAAATGAGGACTCCAATTCCTCACAGTTTGGTCCAAAAAGCACTGTCCTGATTGGTCAGAATGGAGCCACTCTGATTGGTCAGTGAAGATGCTAATAAGGATATAGCTGCATAGCTCTGACTGGATGGGGAAAGTCTCAGTCTTATTGGTTGAAACACAATTCCAGGAATTCCTTTATAAGGGTTGTCTCAGACAGCAGAAACACGGTGTGGACAGGCAGTTCAGTGCAGGTTACTCGCTAACCCTGTTGCCACAATGGTCAGCTATATCCAAATGAATATTTCCATCTGCTCACTGTGGATGGAAACATCCAGAAAAGAAGTTTCGGAAAGTAGATGTACATTTTTCTATATTTTTGTGTTTCCGAAGAATGAATAACAATAGGAAATTTTTATACATAAAAATAATATACAAAAATGTATATACAAAGCAGCTCAAATTGCTATTAAATGCATAAAATAGTCAAAATATCAACTTTTTGGTTTTTTGTGGATTTCTGACACATTTGAAGAAAAAAAAAAGTTGAAACCAATTAACACAGCGACAGCTAAAGTACAGCTTGCATGAGAAGCCCCCGTTTAGAAATGGCTGCAAGGCTCGGTTTTTTAATTTGAGCCCAGTTAGCCACCTGGAGCCCTTCTTAGTAGGTGTCTTCTTTCTCAGGGTTGACAGAGCTAACTGATGTTTATACTCCTAACCTCCCACTAAAATGACCACAAAGGTACACAAAAGCTCTAGGGTGTCTGTCTACCCTGTAAACCAAGGATTGGAGGGAAAAGAAAAAAAAAGACTATATACCCATAGAGGGAATTTATTCTTGCTGTATCATTAAGTGAAATTGATTTTGAAACAGGTATGTATTCTCTGAATCAAAAGAGGATAGGTAGCTCCAAAGAAATAGAAAGTAAGTCACCTTCACTATCTACAGCCCAATTCTATAATTCAAGGGTTGAATTGACAGCAAAACCATCACCCATTCTTCTGCCCCCACAACTCCTTCATCCCCAACCTTTCCTCCAACAACCTCTCCTCATCCATTCAGAGACATCAAAGTCCAATATATAACATGGCATGGCAGAGAGTAGAAAAGGTTACGCAGAGGTGGTTTCCAGTGGTAGCTACACTGTATTCACAAGAATAGCGTCAGAAACAGGCATGAAAAACAAAATGTTCTGGGAGCCATGGAAGGTATTGGAGAGAGGGGAATTCTCACTTCATGTACTAGCGGGCAATAGGCAACTGATTGGTTTAGGTTTAAAAATTCACATTTAGGTTTAAAAATGCAAGCACACATTAGCATGCTTACACACACACACACACACACACACACACACACACACACACACACACAGACCTCTCTTCCAATCCATCCTTTACCACAATGAAGGAGAGGGCAACATCTTAGATATGGACACGTGAGATATGATGCTGGGTTCTTAGGCAATACAAAAGATCAAAGAATCAGCAAAAGCATCAGTCAGAACTCAGTGCTCAGAAGTGATTTGAAGCATTCCTCTAATCTGAACTGATGAAAATGAAACCCCAAATAGTGTTGGGGATTTCAGAACTGATTTGTAAATAATTGTTTAGTGATTTATTTTGGCTACCTCCCAAAAGTGACAAAGTGGCCTTAACAATTTGCTTTCCATTTGGCTCCACCTCTTCATTATAAGACAGGAATGTGATAATGACATTTCTTAAAAGAATGCAATAAAGAGAAGACATTAAAATAGCTCAGATGGTATGCCTGGAACTCTCAGGCCAAGAGGAAATTATATGGATTTATCCATACAGCTGAAGTGGCAGATTTGATCGAGGTAGGAAAAGCGTCCTGTTCAGTGAACCCCTTCACTTCTGTGATAGTAGCATTTCCCTACCTGACCTAAACAAACTCTCAGGCTTAGGGAGAGAAGTCCTCCCTCAAGTCTCATTTTGCAGGTAGACATCTAAAAAAAAGCATGAGCTAGTGTACATTCCTAGATACTGTGGAGTCACAAATGCCTGATATTTCTGACTGTGTGCTTTTAAAATGTAAAAGTTCTTGGAAGGAGCATTGCCTTGATGGAAGAATACTGTTTAAAAAACCCAAGTCACTTCTTATTCTTTGGGAGACTTTTATGCAAGATCTATCTTGGTAATACAAGTTCTAAAATAGCCATTGTTACGAGTACTGCACAGCAAGGTATGTTTTCCAGAACTAAACTGCCGCCAGAAATCGCAAAGGTGTTTTACTGAGACGTTTTCTCTTCCCAAGGGTCGGTCATTTCCTGCTACAAGCACTGAAGGAAAAGTTCATCAAACGACATTCAGCCAAGATTTATGGTGTCCCCACGAGGAAGTCAAGGGGATGAAGCCACAGTTTCCGGGGACACAATCTGGAGATCCTGATTCATAAGGTTCCAAAAGGCAGCTCAAAAGGAAAAAAAAGAACCTAAATGCGATCTTTGAGGATCTAATAATCATGACAGTAACCTTAGGTAGTGAATGCCTGCCGTAAGTGGGGGCCACGCCACCCACTGTTCTCTCCCCCCACAGCTTCTCCACCCTCAGCGGCATTTGACACAACTCATCACCCCCGCTCTGCTGAAAACTTTCTCTTGGCTCCAGTGACACCACATTCTGCTGATTTCTCTCCAACCGCAACAGCTACTTTTTCCCAATTTTTGCCTCAAGGCCATTTCTAAATGTGGGCACATCGTGGAGTTTTCTCTTCTTCATAGGTGAATTTTTTTTAGTCCCATGGCTCTAAAGACTCGCTATACACAGAGAAGTCCTGACCTCTCACCTGAGCTACACATGTAGGTCCATCTGCTCATCTGATATCACAGCAGGTGCTGCTCCTGTCCCTATCTTGACACGCCTCCAGCTGCGCTCACCTGCACCTCTTTACCTAAGGGCTTCCTCTGATAGCTTCAGGCCACTTCGCCTGCACACAGAGGTGCCAGGAAACCCTTTCTCCCTCCTCTCCCTCCCCCAGCCCCCAGAAACAGCCTTCAATCAATGGCTGCAGAGAGTTGATAGGTTAAGAAACCCAGCTTCCTTGCCATTCATGTAGATTAATGCCGAGGCACATGATTCTAAGCTGACCCTAGAGTTCTCCAAGAGAACAATGTGCCTGATCGTGAACCCTGCATTGGCTGCCTTCCCTTCCCTGCCTCACCTCCCCTCTCCCACACCAGCATTTCCTGGGATCGCCTTCCAAATATTCTAGTTACACTCCCATCCTTAGACCAGGACTTTCTCCTGGGGAAACACACTAAGACTGCATCTCTACACATATATATTAGAACCCCTCCCAACCCATTGTGTCTCCATGTTTCCCTCATCTCAGAAAACAGCACCACTAGTTACCCAGTTTTTCAAGCAAAGAAATGAGGAGCTATCCTTGCCTTTTCCCTTTCCACCCATTTCCATATCCAAGTCCTGCCTCTTGACCTACCTCTAAAATATACTACTGTTCTTTCACTTTTCTGCTCCAGTCCCGTCTCCCATCAGCTTTGGTCTGAAACCCTCCCTCTGGCCTCCCCACTTCTCCTCCCACTCAGATTCCATTCTCCACAAAGCATCCAGAGTGACCTTAGAAACACTTAGATCAAGTCGCTCCCTTGCTTAGAATATTACAATGGTTTTCCATTCCACTTTGAGCGAAATCAAAACTAATGTCTTTCAGGTTCCTTCACAATCGCGCCTCAGCTTCAGTTAACTTCATACCACGCTCTCTTTCGCTCACTACACTCCAGTCCCATTGGCTCTCTAGCCAAGCTCACACCTAACCTAGGATCTTGGGTTGGTATTCCCTCTGCCCACAGACATTTCTAGGACAGACCCTTTGTCGGTCAGGTCTCTGCTCAAATGTCCCCTTTTCAGAGAGACATCCCTGGATATTCAGTCTCAGAAGGCATACCCAATCCCTCTCTATAATACCATCTGAAATCCTTATTTCTTTTCTTGCTTTTGTCTGTCTCCCTACAGCAGAATGTAAGCTTTTCTCTGCCATGGGCACCGTGGTAACCTCAGCCTCTGGAACAATGCCAGGCACACAGCAGATGCTCAGAAATACTTCTTGAGTGAGCGCACACTACATGCAAAGCACCATGCTAGGTGCTTTCCAGCTATGAGCAAACCATTGCTAGCAACACTTTCCACTCTGACCTTCAATTTTCCATCTATAAAGTGGCTTGCCGAAGATCACTCAGCTAATTAGTGGAGATAACTGCCTACTCAGGGATGCTGAAGACTTAGGAATGAGGACTTATGGCTAATTGTTTCATTTGAAACTGCTAAAGTCATGAACACCTGCCACATCCAGAAACTCAAATAATTAGGTCACACATTTGGCCTAAATGTCCTTCCTACCTTCCTATGTTCACCTTCAAAGATCCTAAACTTGAGGACAGCAGTACCTTGGTTGATAGAAAGACATCTAGCACAGAATTGTGAAAGGAATCATTCTCAGGGAAACCTTAAAAATGCAAACATATTGTCCTTATGCTAAAGAGGCAGACTTCATGAGACAATTTGAAAATTAGATTTCACTAATAAAGAAGTTACCAAATTATAGCCGAGTCTTATGACAGTGTTTTTATCAGAAGTCACACTTCAGAACCTCTCTGTGGATGAGACTATTTTTAGCATTTTTTTGATAGGTTAGGCTTGCTGGAGGTTCAAGGCTCAGTAGGAGGCATATAATATATATATATTTCTATATTACTTTTAGCATGTTTTACTATGATAAAGTGCACATTTATCAAACCCTCAAAGGACTTTCAGAATTTAGAATTCCAGGCACCGTCCACATAAAACCATTGTATTATTTCCTACTTAACAAGGGAGTTACTTGAACTCAAAAACTGATTGGATATCGAATCGTAATTTGGTTACAGACGATTCAGTTTTGATAATGAACGAACTTCTTGGCCAGACCAATGTTCTATGAGAATGTTCAAGGATGAGAAAGATTATCTCAACAGAAACCACCTCAAAACTGAGAGAGGGAGGGGAAGGCTTTTAACAAATTCATGGCACTAACTTGTGTGGCTCTTCCCCAGCAGGAAATCTATTAATAAGAGTTACAGGAGAAAAAAATGAAAGGGAGAAGATGTCCCTACAATGATGAGGCACAGGACAGCTCGAAGCTGGAAGCCGAATCAGATATTTAAACACTATGGACATTCCTTAGATAATTGTGTCTTTTGCCCATTGTAATCCAAACACAGGCCATTAAGTAGAGGGATAGAAATTGACAATGGGGAAAAAAATAACCAAGTGGACTAATCATTGCTAAGAGAGTCACTTAGAACAGTCAGGAGACTATTAGGACTATGGGACCTGTGCACATCTTGGAGCCCAGTTCTCAAGCTGCCAGTAAGTTGTTAAACCTGTGGCTACACTCAGCTCAAGGCTGAGCCCTAAACACCGCAGAGCCGTAAACATCCAGGAACAACCATGGCTGTGTGGACACACGGACATTACTTCTTTCCTTGTAGTTTTCTCCTCCCTCATTTGTATATTGGAACTAACCAATCCCTGACAGTCTAGCCAGCAATCCTTCATTTGCATGAAGAATTATATGTTGTGATTTTTGTCTTTATGAACCCTGCCATTCTTTGTTCTGTCCACACCTCAATTTCGGTTGCCCCCTGAATCTGCATCTCATGGATTCAAGCCCTTTGAGGCCCCCAAACAAACTTTTAAATTGTTTTACAGCCTCAAATCTTTATTGGTGGACAGAATCAATGGATAAATACCCGTACCTCCTATCCTTTGGGTGCTCTTTTCTGGAAGGCATTCTCCTTGCTTCTCAGGAGATCCTGGTAGAATCGAACCTCCATTGCCCAAGCAGCAATCTCAGCGACATGCTCTTATGTTGCGTTTTCCTCGTCCCCGTTTCCTTCTCCCTGTTCCCTTACTCCAGCTTCCTGGGAGCACCCGCCCCAGCCTTTGTCTCAGGTTTACATGATAACCTAATTCAGACACCATTCATTGGGCTTTATATACAGGGCTTAAAGTGATCACATCTTCTCTTTGATATAATACTTTACTCTTCCCAATGTCCAAAGAAATTTCACATATTTAACCACATTTGGACCTCTCAAAAACCTTCAGGATTGTTAATGGAGAGAAGGTTATTTTTCTCGTTTGGGCCATGGAGGAAGGTGAAATGCAGAGATGGAAAAAGAGGATTGGCCAACATTACCAGCGTTGTAAGTGGCATGGCCAGACTTCCCCACCAACCCGGCCTGACATTGGCCAGAGCATCTGTTTTCCTCAGGCTGCCTGAGGCACCCTCCTTCCCATGTCTGCCTAGCACCCTCCTACTTGTCCTGCAATCGTTTTTCCAGCCTCATCTACTCTAGGAAGTAGATGAGCTCTTTTAGGGGAGGGACTAAGTCTTACCACTCTTGGTATCCTGTTGCGACCATAACATCAGTGCCTAGTAATAATAAGTACTATGCATCAGTCCTTTACATGAAT
>NW_017731354.1:7382438-7384734 GCF_001890085.2 Hipposideros armiger
ATGAATACATAAAGCACTTTTTATCATTCTGCATAGGTTGCTTTAAAGAAAAAGGGAGGTAATGTAGATTTTGAATATTCTCCTAAACCCCACAGAGAATCTGTCCAAAGTTTCGTGTAGACAGTTGGTTTCGTTAGCTAGTCTCAGGCTTAAAGAGCAAAAGATAAAAATACAATAGTAGCACTTCCAAAGACACAGATTTCAGAAAATAGAGAACTCCATAAGAATTTTTCAGATGACTGATGCTCACCATCTTAAGTGTCAAAATTTCTTTTTTATTTTCATGTTTGGTGTCACTCTCTCAAATATGTTCCCTAATTCACTGCCTTTGTAATCAGAATATACAGAAAACATTTTAATAGTTCCTAGAGGGTGTGGGGTCATCATTAGGAATCTCAGTGATCACATCTGAAATCATAGCATCAATTGTACTATGCCTCAGAACTATGGCTCCCCACATGGGTGGAGCCTGGAGGGGTGCACTTTCTGTAAGTTTCTGTCTACTTTGAAGGTATCATTTCACCCTTCCTTCTGTTCAACTCTCTGCCCTGCTACATCTAATCTGCCACCACATTATAGATCAGGTGTGGTCAAACTACATAGCCTGGGCCTAACCCAGCTCACTGCTTGTTTGGTAAATAAAGTTTTATTGGCACACAGCCATGCTCATTCTTTGCCATACTGTCCATGGCTGCTTTCTCTCTACAACAGACCAAGTTGAGTAATTGTGACTGAGGCTGCATGGCGCGCAAAGCCTGAAATATTTACTATCTGCTTTTTACAAGAAAAGTTTACTAGCCTCTGTTTTAGATTCATGGATAAGTCAAGTGTCTTTTAGAAAAATCTTGTCCTCTCCTTCTGAATAAAGTACGGTGCTTGGCAGCAACGGTGTTCTCAGCAGCGGAAAGGCTTCTTTTTTTTTTTCTTACACCTATGTTTCCAGATGTGTCCTGAGTGGCTGAGGAGGCTAAAACCCTGACCTGCAAATAAGAGAGCATTTTCCGGACTTTGAAAAGTTATAAAACCCCATGATGTTTAAAGGGAGTTTACAGTGTCCTAAAAAGAGCGTTTGTGTTGATAGAGTATATTTGTAGCCTGAAGCCGTATAACCCTCACTGTCATTCGGAGCTCTGATGCCTTCAAGTAACTGAGTACATAACTAGTCCCAACGCTCAAAGCACAGCTGGAGTTACTGCCTTAAATAATAATAGAAAAATGAGATGGAAGAGAGAGAATTAGGAAGTCAGCCAACTAAAAAAATAAAATTATAAGGAAAAACAACTGAATCAAACTTCTCCCTGAGATTTACAGGGAAGAAGTCAACCAGAGACATTGTTGAAAATATAACACGGCATTGTAACCCAGAGCAGGTTTCCAGCTAGAGGAATTACAGCATATGGTATTTCACACACAAAAGGTAATTAAGAACCGCCTTGGAAAAGAGCATTTGTAGCCACCTCATCAGTGACCTAGCAGGCTGGTTTGTATCAGTTACTATTCATTACTGTCAGTAAGAACAAAACAGGGTATGATTAATGGAGTCCATTGCAATGAATTGCAACAGAGGATGACACCTCAAAAAGATGAAGTTCAGGAAAAAAATGCCATCATTTACTAAGCCTGGGGATGCTATTTTATACCAGGAGTATTCTTGTAATTATTATCATTACTAACAAAGTAATGAGCATTTAAACATTGCCTAATACCAGTTTGTGCATTATATGGGCATTAGCTTATTGAATCCTCAAAAAATCCAATGAAATAGATGTTTATGTTATCCCTACTCTACAGGTTAGGAGAGGGGCTTCAAGAGCTCAAGCAGCATAAATTGTCACTAGGGTGAGGAAAGGACTAGAAAGGCGATCATTGGGGTATTGCAAGTTGGATTCACATATGAGGATCTCTAGATTATTATCCCCTGAAGGTCAGGGGCTGTAATAAAGTAATGTTTGATAAACATTAGTTTAGTCCATGAATAAATAATATAATGGATGAGAAAACATCTAAGCCAATCTGCCTGGTTTAAATATCAGGTCCATCCTAATTTGGTTACCTAGCAATCTAAATCTGTGTCTAAAATACTTACATGTTCCCTGTCAGGTACATAATGTCCATTTAGACAGATGGCTTCTCCTGGATGGTTCTTTACAGCACGGCAGTACGTAAACATTTCCAGGTATTTTTTTAGGGGTGGCCTCCAGCCTGATCACCTGAAACATGGGAGAATGGCTTTCTTCCTAGAGTGAAAAGCCTACAAAGTATGTTCCATAGCAGAGGAATAGGTGTTAGCCAAAAA
>NW_017731354.1:7385924-7399238 GCF_001890085.2 Hipposideros armiger
CTGAAGAGGTCAGGCCCCCAGACCCGTTCAGAACTTGACCCAATTCATTAACCTTGATCCTTGTGATTTGTCTCCCTCTGTTATGGCTGTGGCTGTAGTCTTATCCGCTGGACAGCAGAGTGTGATCAATCCCATATTTTTCTTCTAAATGTTCATTCCTATTCCCCAAAACTAAATAATAATTTATCTAAGAGAGAACCAAGAATATACCGATGTCCTTCTTGACAAATTCCAAATCTAAGTCTCCCCGCTGTACTCTACATGAAGAACGTCTGATTTTGCCATAGCTTTCTCTGTGGTTCACTGCTCTGCATTTTAGCACTGCAGTGAGAAGACTTAGAAATAACAGGTCATTGTGCTCTTCATTGGCATAAAAGCTAAATACTCACTCTGCCCCAGGAGGAAATCTCTAGGTCTCTGCCCTCCAACGACGCAGTGGCCATGAGCTGTATGTGGCTATGAAGCACTTGAAAAGGTGAGGAATTATATAGACATGCTCTAGGTATAAGATACACATAAGATTACTAAGACTTAATACAAAGAATGTAAACTATCTCATTAATAATTTTTGTATTGATGCGTGTTGAAATGTCAGTATTTTGGGTATATTGGGTTAAATAAAATATATTATTAAATGAAGGACTCCTGCTTCTTTTTACTTTTTATTAAAATGTGTCTACTAGAAAAGTTATAATTACATATGCAGGCTTCATTATATTCCTCTTGGCTAGCACTGCTCTGGGTCATCTCTAATAAAGATTCCATGTGACAAAGAATGAGCTGTATGAGCTCTTTACAGATGTGGCATTAAAGCAAAAAAAAAAATGGATAAAAGAGTTAAATGTGAGTGCCTCCAGGAAACAGGGATGACAATTTCCATGTTAAGCCTTTTTTAGTACAATCTAAATTCTCTTTAAACTATGGTCATTCATCCCTTTAATTTTTAAAATTTGGGTGGCAGCAAAATAATCATTAAGCATTTCAGGGGGGCTTTATTGAGACATTTTAGGGGTGGACTTGTTTATCACTGCTTCAATTATTTCTAGCTCCATGCCTGTGCTTCTTAACCTGGGTTTTCATAAAAACACCTAAGCCCCAGAACCAGCCCCGATTTTCCAAGCACGTTATTTTTTCCCAAAGATTCAATTCGAATTAAGAGCCTCTGGTCTATGGCCTAGAACTCTGGGGCCTTACGGTGAGTGTTGTAACACAGCCAAAACCATTGAGGAAAACGTTGCCCTAACCTATAGGTAGTCCGTGGGTAATAGGTCCATCTGCCTCTGGAAGGGGAACCACCTGCCAATCAGGTGTGTCCCCATTGGGCTCCTCAGTTCTATCCCTGAGAATACGTGACTGTTGAACATACGTTGGCTTTACTACTTGTTGTTCCGCAGAAGAGCTACTAGGTAGGTATCTGTCGGGGTGTCACCTCAGCTGCACCGCCACTCAGCACATAGCTAAAGCCCAATCCAGGGAAATAACTTGTGGCAGATTTCCTGAAGGATACATAATCTGTCTCATTAGTACTTCTCAAAACAGCCCCACAGGCTATCTGCACAGGTAGCTCCTGAGGTTCCCCCACAAAATATAGACCCCCCTCTTCCAGGTCCAATGTGGGGATGTGCTTTCCTCCTCCTTTGAAGGTTAGCATAACCGGGTGACTTGCTTTGACAATGAAATGGACTTGGCAGTAACATGCCTGTCTTCCAGATGGGAGCTTTAGGAGCTAGTGCATGATTAGCCCTGATCTATTCTCTCCCACGGCAATCATGGAAGCGTGGAGATGGCGCCTCCCTCAGCCTGGAGCCCTGCGTGCAAACCATAGAGCGGAGACACCCAACCCCCCACCCCCACCCCACACCCACTTCCCCAGCTAACCCACAATGGTTACATAGCATGAGCAAGAAAGAGACCTTTTCCGTTTGAAGCCTCTGAGGTTTGGGGGCTGTTTGTTTCTGTAGCACAACCTGGCTTATCCTCACATATGGGGGGACGGGGAAAGCTGACAACTTCTACTTTTAACCAACTTCTTGGGTGAATCTTATGCACCGTGAAGTTTGAGAACCGCTGCATCGATGTGCTCTGATCTCTGGCTGGCTCAGCCAAGGGCAAGAGAGAACTGCCCGTCTAGGCTACACGTTTGGCTGCCATACAAATGCTTTCGCTGCTTGGTGACATGCCATTGGCCTTCAGGGAAGTACAAGTATAAGGAAAAGCCAAACGAATTGGCTGTATTTCTTAAGGATGCCATTAAAGACTCTCGCCCCTCAGTCAGAGTGTCCTCTTGGTGAGGACCCAGGAGGGAAAAATCTCTCCGGTGTCAATACCATGCCCAGTTTGGCTTCTCCTGAGTCACTAATGTGTTTCTAATCTAATGGTTGCTGGGAATTACGACATTAATCCTACAAGTATCCCCCAAGCCAAATGCATGGCCTTCCTCCAGCAATGGGCTAGGTTTCACAGCAGTGGCTGCGTGGGTCACTCCCATGCCTTCACATCATTCTTCTGAACTGATTTCCCCCTTTCCACCAATTTTTCTGACTCACTCATGTTTATTTTATTTTGAATTATGTATTTTTGCAAGCTGCCTTAATTCTTTTCAGGAAAAAGGCAGGGCATGAATAAAAATATATATGACATGCAAGCATGCATGCATAAATAACAGGCCCTTATTTCCAGAGCTACAATAATGAACCTCCACTTGTGTTTTAATGATGCAAGGAAAAGAGGAAAGAAAAGAGAAGGGAGCGGCTGGAGAGGGGGGTGGGGAGAGGATGTGATGCCGCGAACATTCCCCAGTATTTGAATTCTGGCTCCTAGTTAATAGGCAGCAGAGAAAGGCAACTTTATCTTCAAGATAAATGTTATAAATTGCATGTAATGAAATAAGGTCTTATTTTCCCCACCTTTTGGTTTCTTATTTTTAAGATATACAGTCCTGTGTCAACCAAAATATCTAGACTTATAGCACACAATTCTATTCAGCTTGTAGAACAAATTCACTGGCACAGTCGATTTTTATTTTAATTATTTGTATAGAGTGGAAAGGAACGGCCTGATTTATTACCGAGTTGGGCTCCAATGGCAATATTATTATAGTTGCAACAGATGAATAAACCAATATATTTCTTAAAGCCATAAAACAACCAGCTACATGTCAGAGAAAATTGTTCTCCAAAACAACTGTAAAAAAATTAAAAAAAATAAAAAACCAAGGGAAATAGTGGCCTCCTTAGCCTCCCAAAGCCAATCCAAAGAAAACAGGACTCCTGCAGACCAGGAAAATCTCATTTCAACAAACTGACTTTCCATCCACCCGCTGAAATTAAAAAGTTCACTGAACTAATGTATACTATTGTCTCTGCCACTGATGTGTTTATTCCATTTGAATGTGCTTTAAAAACAAATCAGTAGCCACAGATCATTGCTGTCCCATAACCCAAAGCCGGACATACTGAGACAGCCTGCAGGATGAAGTTTTGATCAGAACTATGTCCTCTGATGACATTTTAATGCCTGATCAAAACGAAACTATTCTCTGCAATGTGCTTTGAAGGGGGGGGTGGGGAAGGAGGCAGAAGTGGGAAGATGGTATTTGCATTCCATTGTTGCTTATCTATGGCATGTGTGCCATCCCAGCATAGGCTCAGGACAATGAGAAGTGGGCTGCAGAGGGTGGCTGAAAGTCAAGTGCACCGCTAAAAGCCCCTCCTGGAAGGCTCCCTTGGGTTAGGTGAACTCCAATGGACAGCGCTGATTGCCAGGGCCACAGGGTAACCAGGGCTCTCAATGCTCCGATACACGCTGAAATGCTGATGTTGATTTTCTGGTGCATTTTCTGTCTGTATCTATTTCAAGGAATACTTCCAGGTGGGTCACATGAATGGGACAACAATAGACTTTTTATGATGTAATGAATGTCTTAGTACCAACATCAAAAAAAAAAAAAGAAAGAAACATACGAATGAAGTCCTGGTTCCTCCGTGTTTCTTGTGTGTCCTTGGGCAAGTTCCCTCTTTGAGCCACACTTTTCTCATCTGCCGAGTGGGGACATTGATGCCTCCCTCCTCCAGTTATTGAGGAGACCAAATGCAACACACTTAGCACAGCGCCTGGCTCCTAGTAGCCACAGCAGTTAACAGCTCTCACGTGTTATTTCCTTATAAACTCAATCACTTGTAAATTGCACGTGCCGTTTGTTACACCAATGGCCGGTTCCACAGTCTCTCATCAGGTCTGGGACTTGATCATAAAGGAACTCTCTGTTGCTATTTATAGTTTCTTGGAATGTCTCATTTGAAAGCATGTCTTCCAAGTGGGTGCTACAGCATCTTAACTAGAGAAGATAAAGCACAAAGGTAGGCAACGTGGAATGTACATGCTATGAGCCTAAAACACTAGCGTGCCCACCAGGTTCCCCAGAGCTGTCAAGACATCAAGGCTTTTTCTCTTCTGGGCAGCACATTTAAAGATAATAACAATAACCTCAATCTTGGTAACATTTATAAGGCCCTTACTGTGTGCCAGGCTTGGTACCGAGCCCTCTCCATGCAATAGCTCATCTAATCACAGCAATCCTGTAAGGCAGTTACTAGCTGCATCCGCATTTTACAGATGAAGAAACTGGCTCAGAGAGGTCAGGCAACTGACCCAAACGGGGAAACGACCAAGCAAATATGCAAACCCAAGTCAGTCTAATTCCACAGCTCAACATTTTAGCCAGTCTTCAGTGAAAATCTGAGATGGCGGTCATCCTCATGCTGTTCCCCTCCCTACAGGTCCTTTTTGCTCCTGCTAGTAGTGGGGAGTCACGCAGCCCCTCTCACCCCTCCGCTGACACAATTCCACCATAAGGAGCCCATTCCAAAGGCACTGTCATTATGCAAAAGAATGACCCCAATGGCGGCAACTTCCAGCTCTGGAGACACACACACTCTCTTCTCCATCACCAAGAATTCAACACACACAGTTCAGGCACTGCAGTCATAAGCCAAGTTATTAAAAAGATGCTCTCCATGGGTTCCCATTCCAAAGCAAATGCACAAGTGAAAATGCCCTGTGACTTTACAAGGAAACGTAGCACAAGGATCGGAGCAAAGAACTCTTTTTCTTAAGTGTTCATCTTCCCTGGGCACCAGTAAATAATTTTATAGCTAGAAAACCTCCAACCCATCCAGCCTAAAGACCACGTCTCCAGCTCAAACTAGACAACAACCAAGGGATAATCAGGAGATCAAAAATATATTATTTAGACCTCTTTCCACTGTGAAAGCACATTCATACTTATTTATTCCTTATTCAAAAAAAAAAATTTCATTTCCAGGGGAATTCATAGTTTCTGTAGGCCATTGTTCTGATTTGGAGCAATTCATCACAGAGCGATAACACGCTGATGATGTGTTACACTAATACATCCTTACATTGGTAATGCTCTAATGATCTGGCAGCCTCCTAAATCACCAGAGAGCTGTCACTCCCGTGATGTGTTACTCAGAGATACGGCTCTGATCAGGGGAAGGCATCCAGGAACTCAACAATGGGAGAATTATATTTTTTGACTTCAGAATTTCCTGACTATAAATAATAACCTCTTTCATAGAAAATAGAAAACTCAGCCTGAAATCAAAAGAAGCAGCAAAATTTCTTATATTTTTGAATACGCCGGAGATGCAGAGATAAGCATATATATCAGCAGATGCCTTGGCTGGGTGGAGGAGGTCGCTGATAAGAAAATGATTTTGGAAGTATTGATGGGGTTGCTGAATCTCTTTCTGAAAGGTAATCAGTTGGGTGCTTATGGATCCGTTTATCACTGATGTGGATTGCATCAATGCCCTAAAATAAACAGTGTTGAAACCTGAGTCAAGAGAAAAATGACAGACTGGGGAGAGAGGTACCCTCTTCAACACTCTTGGCAGGAGAGTAAATTGATATAACCTTTCAGAGGGCAATTTGGCAATATTTATCAAAATTTAAAGCACACGTAATCTGGGCCCAGCAATTTCATTTCTGGAAATCTATCTGGCAGGCATTCACACGCGTACAGAAGGATATATATGTGTAAGAACTTTTACGGCAGCAACTACTGCAATCGAAAGAAAAAATGAAAACAACCTACCTGTCCTACATAGTGGGGTGCTTAACTACATCAGTGTGCATTCATTCTATGAAGTTTATGTGGCCATTAAATATTATGATGTGGATCAATGGCTTTGAAAGTGTCACAGAGAGTTGTAGAGCGCTGGTTGTCAATTTTCCATGTGTACCAGGATCACTAGGGGAGGTAATAAACAACTCAGAGGCCCAGGCTCACTGAGGTAAGGTAAGGCCAGGGCCTCTGCATTATCATCACATTCTCCAGGTGGTGGTGAAAAACATTATCATCTAAAAGCCACTTTTCTAGAAAACCTAGGAGGGGCATCAGACACTGGATGTTCACCCTACCCTCATCCAGAGAAGCTCCACTATGTGTGTGTGCATGTGTGGGTGCATGTGTGTCTTTACTTAAAGCTCTGCAAAGTATTATTTTTACAAGGCTGAACTGCTTTAAACTCGTATGAAAACAGTTGATACAGAAAAATAGCTAACATTATTGAGTTCTTTTACTGGGCTTTCCCATCATTCTCACTGCCTGTGGCCTCGCCATGAAGTAGGTCGTATTATTATTGCTTGTTTGGCAGACTGCTACGCTGAGGCACAAAGCGGGTAAATTCCTCATGATCAATGCAGCTAGGCATTCTGGATCTGGGACGTGAGCCCAGCGATGTGATTTCAGAGCCTGCGCTCTCTGCTTTCTGACTTTGATGTGTATGTAACCCTCAGAGTTGTTGACTTGGAAACGGGTCCACAATCTGTCAGGGTTTTGTAAAAAGCAGATTAATAAAGAGCATGTGCAATTGGGTACCATTTTGTTGTATATTCATGGAAATGGGTGTATTGCTCTCGTGGACAGAAAAAAAAATGAAGGTATATCCAAAATGAAGAGAAGGACAAGCATGGGTCAGCCACCAGAGAGCGTGTTTGGAAGGTTCAGAATTCAGTATATATCCTATTGATGTCCCCTGCCCTCACACACAATCACCGCCCTTCCTCAGGTCATATGTGGGTAGGCTGTCCTTTGGGAGCCACCTGTGTGTGGCCAGCCCACATTCTCAAGACTGAGATGTGTTGAGTGTTAGGTTCCCATTGAATAAGGAGGTCCTGTGTCACCTCCATGAAGACAAGGACCCTTGTGTCCTCAGAGCTTACCCAATGGCAGGCACATAGTGCATGACGCATAAGTGGTTATTGCAAGAAATGAATATTGTAAATAGTGTTTTTCTTGAAGGATATGGAGCTAGATTGACAAGTATTATTGTTTTGCCTTTTAAGACTTTTTGAGGTAACACTGTTTAATAGCGTTATGAGTTAGGTTATTATGTATATAAGTTACAGGTATACAACATGGTAGTTCGATATCTGTATACGTTATAGCATGCTCACCACTGAAAGTCTAGTTTCCATTTGTTACCATGTATTTAACATCCTTTACCCATTTTGTCCTCCCCCACTTCCCTTCCCCTCTGGTAATAACCATCAATCTGTTGCTGGATCTATTGAGTTTGTGTTTTCATTTTGTTTTGTTTGTTTCTTTTTTACTTCCTTGTTTTATATTCCACATAGGAGTGAAATCATACAGTTCTTGTCCTTTTCCATCTGACTTATTTCACTTAGCATAATACCCTCCAGATCCATCCATGTTGTCACAAATGACAATGTTTCATTATTTTTATGGCTGAGTAGTATTTGTGTGTGTGTGTGTGTGTGTGTGTGTGTGTGTGTGTCTCACACCTTCTTAATCCATTCACCCATCAATGGACACTTAGGTTGTTTCTACATCTTGTTTCTACAGCTTCAGTTAACATAGGGGTACAAATATCATTTTGAATTAGTGTTCTCATATTCTTCAGATAAATACCCAGAAGAGGAATTGCTGAATCATAGGGCAGTTAAATTCTTAATTTTCCTGAGGAATCTTCATACGGTTTTCCATAGTGGCTGCGCCAATTTACAATCTCACCAAAAGTAACAAGTGTTGGAGAGGAAGTGGAAAAAGGGAACCCTCGAACACCGTTGACGGGATTGTAAAAAGACTATTTTTTTAGAGCAGTTTTAGGTTCACAGCAAAAGTGAGAAGAATATACAGATATTTCTCATCTACCCTCTGCCCTCATACATGCATAGCCTCTTCCATTGTCAACATCCTCCCCAGTGTGAGGGTTTGCTCTTGGTGGTATGTTTTCTACAGGTTTGAACAAATATGTAATCACATATGTCCACCATCACAGTATCATGCAGAGAATGTTCACTACTGCCCTAAAAATTTTCTGTGCTCTGCCTGTGGGTCTCTCTCTCCTCCCTAACCCCCCACAACCACCGATCTTTTTACTGCCTCCATAGCTTTGCCTTTTCTAGAATGTCACGTAGTTGGAAACATATAGTATGTGGCCTTTTCAGATTGGCTCCTTTCATTTAGTCATACGTTTTTAAGTTTCCTTCAAGTCTTTTCATGGCTTGATAGCTCATTTCTTTTTATAGTAATATTCCATTTTCCAGATATACCAGTGTATTTATCCATTCACTACTGAAGGACATCTTGGTTGCTTCCAAGTTTTGGCAAATATGAGTAAAGCTGCTATAAACATCATGTTCAGGTTTTGGTATGGACTTAATTTTTCAACCCCTTTGGGTAGACCCCCAAGGAGCCTGATTGCTGGATCGTACAGTAGAAGCATGTTTAGTTTTATATGAAACTGCAGAACTGTCTTCCAACGTGGCGGTACCGTGTTGCATTCCCACCAGCGATGAATGAGTGTTCCTATTGCTCCACATTCTCACCAGCGTGTGGTGTTGTCAGTGTTCCAGATTTGGGGCACTCTGGTACACGTGTAGCAGTATCTCATAGTTGTTTTAATTTGCATTCCCTGATGACATATGATATGAAACATCGCTTCATATGCTTATTTGTCATCTGTATATCTTCTTTAGTGAAGTGTCTGTTTAAGGTCTTTGGACCATTTTTTAATTCAGTTGTTGGTTTTCTTATTGCTGAGTTTTAGGAGTTCTCTGTATGTTTTGGACAACAATCCTTTATCAGATGTCTTTTGCAAATATTTTCTCCCAGCTGTGGCTTATGTCATTCTCCTGACAATGTCTTTTGCATGGCAGTTGGCAAAATTTTCAATCAAGTTCAACATTGACATGATTCGTTTCCTCGCCTTTGTTTAAATCATCTTATCTAGATAAGTCAACCTCATGGTTATTTTCAGAATCTACGGATAAAATTAAATTGAACTCACTCAGGAACCAAGAGAGGTGACACAAAAGAAGTAACAGATGGTTCTCCTAGCTTCATGAAACTTACAAGTTCTTTCTAGAATGAGAAAACACACCTTTGAAAAGAATTACAAACTGACATAAATGTTTACGCATCACATGTTAGGATACGTGGTGTAAGCTGAATTAAAGGAAGAGGAAGAAGGTTAGCAGAGTGAGTGTAAAATGGCCAAAAAAGACATAGGTGTTCAAGGGGGTCTCCAACTTGCATTGGCCAAGAATATAAATAGATTCTCCATCTATAACACCTGGACCAGTGGTCCTCAACAACTGAATTGTCACATACTAAGGAACCATCAGCCTGGCACAGAGATACAACCAAATGTTTCCCAATGTGACATTTTTGTGAATGGAGGCACAGTTGAAGATACATACCGCTGCAGCAGTATCTGTCTGGTGGACAGGTTAGTTGAGCAGGCATGAGAGCATAAACAATGGTCCATCCGCCTGTGAACAAGGGCAAAGTGTAAGGTCAAGCGAACAAGAGCTTTTGAGTATTTAAGAGAATACAGTCAAGGCAGTAAACAATCCCACTCCAATAGCAGGGCAGTGTGGAAAGGGTGACCACTAACTGCTTTGTAAACACTGGGGGACATTGTTACACTGTGGCAATGATTGCATTGTAATTATTCCTAATTTATTTAAATGTTGTTTTCACTCTACTAATCATTCCAAGAGGGCTGCCAAAATGCTCATATTCAAAAGTGTGCCATGAATCCACAAAGTCCAGGAATCACTGATTCATGTCCTCTCCCGCTCCTATATTTTGCTTGATTTTATAGTTTTGCCCTGAAGACACAGCATTTTAATAATACCAAGCAAAAGCATTCATGGGCTATGGAATTTTGTAATTATCTACAATTATTTAAGTTGAGAAGATACGATATATTTTAAAGTGACTTTTTATTTTGAAAGAGTTTAAAGCTCACATGAAGTGGCAAAAATAGCATAGTGTTCCCATGTACCCTTCACCCAATTTCCCCCAAGAATTATGGTTCATATTACCATAGTATGTTGTCAAAACCAGAAAACTGATATTGGCACAATACTATTGACTCAGGTTGTACAGCTTATTTTTAAATGGTATTCTCCAAATATACATGTAGTCTATGAAATAGGAGTTGATCAGTTTTATAAAATAAATCAACTAGATTTTGAGTTTTTAACTTTGAAAATTTGAGATATTTGACTCCATGTGTTAACTCAGTCAGCAAAAATGAGTGTAAAAGTTTGGTTTGGGAGTCTGGAAATCAGGAAGTAATGTTTAATTGAGCATCTAGTATCTATTAGGCTTTGGACTAGTGAGTCAGAGATACCAATGGTCCCTTCATATAGCTCACAGTTCAGAAAGAACTACAAACCAATGAAGGACCACTGGTAACACAGCCGGAAACATGCTCCGACGCTTCTAAAGGAACACATGGGAACATATGGGAAAGACACCTAACCTGGGTTTGGGAAGTCACAGCAAGTTTTCTGGAGAAATCTGAGGCCTGAAAATTACATGGGAGTTAGCCGGATACAAGGAGGATGGACGGTGGGGAGAGGGGGGAGGGAGAGGAAAGTGTTCCAGGCAGAGGAAATAACCTGTGCTATTGTAAAACCTGGAGGTGAGAAAGAACATACACGTAATCCACCTAAAGCACAGACAGAAGTTCTGTGGCTGGAGCACAACACAGGAGATAAGATACAAGCCCCACAGGAGGGCAGACAACTTAGTCTATAGCTGTGCGCTGTAGCAGGGAGCCCCTAGCTACACGTGGCTATTGAGACTTGAAATTTGCCTAGGCTTAAATAAATGTGCTGTAAACGCAAAATATGCACCAAATTTCAAAGACTTACTATCAAAAATATATAATAATCATAATGTATCTCAATAATTTTCATATTGATTTCATGTTGAAATGAAAATATTTTGGACATACAGAGTTCAATAAACTCTATTTTTAAAATTTCTCCTATTTCTTTTCACTTTCTTAATGTGACTACCAGAACATTTAAAATTGCATGTGTGGCTCACGTTATATTTCTAGTGGACAGTGCTATTCTAGAAGGTCAGCGATGAGTTTTCAGGGGCAATGTTATTTGAACTGAGGCCCATAGGATGAGCGTAAGCTAGCCAGCATACTGGGGAAAGGGGCAGCAAATGGGAACGCCCCGAGAAGAGGCTTGAAAGGGGAACAAGAGCCCCCAGATGCAGTGTCTTCTAGGGTAGGTTCATCTGAGGACAACAGAACCCCTGAAGAATTATACGCAGGGGAATGACGTGATAGGTTTTCAGCACAAAGGATCACACCAATCAATGGGATGGAGCAAGAGTGGAGTAGGGGAGAAAAGTTGGGGGCTGTTGAAGCATCCCCAGGCTAAACGTCTTTCTGCCAGTCCTAACCCACAATTCCCCATGTCCACCCTGATGCAAATCCTGTCCAAACGTACGCCCTACGGTCGGCATCAAGGTGAGGTCAGAGCATACTTGGAAGCCTTATAAGCCTTTTCTCTGTAGCTCAATTTCCAAGCTTAAGTAATTAGAGATAAGGCCATTCCTAGATGTATTGGATGAAATTCAAAGCTAATTACAGATTCCTCTCCATTCTCTGCTTTCCTTTGCCCTGTGTACATCAAAATGCAGGGATCTCGAAAGGACTGTTAATCAACTTTTTTTGCATTCCAACTTTTCAATGTCCCATTGGCATCTCCATTCTCCATTTAGGAGACTTACCTCAGAGATCAGAGCATAAAGACTGAATATGTGGTGCCAACTTGGGCCAGTGAAGCAGTGTCCTCCACAACTAGATTGAAGAACAAAAACGACAGCAACTTGTCTGTTCCCCTTCCCCAATCCCCCAGTACTGTTCCCATCCCCCCAATTAAAAAAAAATTATAAAAAAAAATAAAGACTGAATATGTTTTCCCAATCCTGTCCATCATTTCCAGCCACCAGCCAATCAAGTGATAAGGGATCCTGCTGTTAGCCAATCAGATAGGTCAGATGGGGGAAAGGGGGTGGGGAAAGAATCAGAGCAATAGTAGGCTCCCAATGTACCTACGTTGATCTTTGTCAGTCACATCTATTGGGGGTGATTTTAACCACTAAGTCCTCAATTATACTTTTTTTTCTAGGTTGACTTTGTTGCTATTATTTATTGTTCTTATTGTTTTGTTAATTGTTCCTATTGTTTGGCTTTGGGTTTTATTCTTGTTTGTTCATTAGCTTCCACTTTGGGGATCATCTTGGGGACATTGTGTAGATGGAAACAGGCTTGGAGATAAGTGGATTGTTTGTCTACTAGAGTCCTATGGAATGCACACAAAAATGATTAAAGGAAGGGGTTTGCCTTTAAAAACAATAATTATCCTAGAAAGATAATACAAATAGCATATGCAACAGTATAGATAATGCAATAGTATGCAAATCGTGGGGGAGGGTGTGAGTCAAAGGGCCCGAATCACCTGTCCTCCAGACACATCAAGCCTGCAGGTGTGTTTGCTTAACTTGAACAATGACTATAAAACATTTGCATTAGTTGTCAGCATTTAAAAACTAGAAACCTTTACTTTAATATCTACATTTCAGGCTTCTCTTGACACATAGGAAGTTTTTGCTACACTGGACCTGTCTTCTCTTATGACAGTGACTGGCTGGAGCAGCAGTGGTAGCTGCTGCCCATGCACCTCCAGTGCTCCCTCGTTTCCACTCTGCCCACTGTTTACCAACCAGCCTCCATCACTCATTTATGTTGACTGGCAGGCCCCAGTAGACAGTTGGGTTAGCAACCCTTAGCATCAATGCATACAAAAAAGACATGAAGGGGCCGGCCAAGTGGCTCAGTTGGTTAAGAGTTGGCTTAAGAGCATGAGCTCTGAGCAACAGGGCCGCTGGTTCGATTCCCACATGGGCCAGTGACGCTGCATCCAAGCTGAGCTGCCAACAGGTGGTAG
>NW_017731354.1:7399943-7418065 GCF_001890085.2 Hipposideros armiger
AAGAATATTCCCCAAACCTTAAAAGTGGTTACCTATGAGAAGGCTCATGCAACTGAGAGACATTCACTGTTTTCCCATTTACATCCATATTTCTGAAGGTGTTAGGACAAGAACATATTCATGTTTTATTACTGCAACTTTACAAAACAATGTTTATTAAGAAATTGCAATCATGGGTGTAGAAAACTAAAAATACCACAAAAGCCAAATAAGTAGAGTACTATGGATTCTTAGAAGGGAGAAAAATGATCTTCCACTGGGAAAATTCTCCTAGACTAAGTTGAGAGGTTATGCTGGAACCTCAACTCTGTCCATTATTTGGCATTTAGCACAACGGAATAGGTGACCCCTTTCCTAATACATATAATGGCAAAATGGTTAAACAGTAAAGTCAAAGAGGACAGAATATGTGAAACTTGGACGTAGTAGGTCATATTGAAAGAAAAAAATCAGTCTAAGACCAGTCTTCTGTTCTCTTTTTGCTTTTACTAATACAAAAAAACAAAAAGCCAGACCAGGACATATATGTATTGAAGATGGGACCATCTGGGCCAGTTGTGGTTTGCCTGCCCCATACAGAGGCACAAAAAGGCATGACCATCAATTGGGCAAACCCAGAAAATCCTCATTCTTCTCAATACATGCTGTAAGGCAAGAGCATGTTCAAATGAATAAACACTGTTTCAGCATATCGACCTGCCACAATTGATGGCCCTGATTACTTTGATCTTCTTAGCTTATTCTCTACAAGATAGCTTTGTGCCACACATCATCAAAGAATTCTTTAATCAAATTTCATTTTTAATTTTCCATGAAAACCTGAAATAGGAGATTCTCTCACATGTTTCAAAGTTCTTCAGAAAGCAGTGAAAATAAACTTCCTAGTCAGCTGGAATACAGAAAATAAAGAGAAATCACTCTTCCTCTCATTTGCTGATTTATAAGGGAAGAGGCAATGTACAAATTTTTTAATCAATAACTGCAATTATTTATACATACGCTGGTTTGTTGCTATGCAGACAAAATAGCTGTACTTTAAAGATTTTAAAAGACTTCTCTTTGTCATTAAAGAAGTTTGAATGAGATGAATCTATCTGGTAGTTTTCCCAGCTCTACGATCCTATGTTTTATGACAGGAAATTCACCCAAACAGCTGTTGTTTTTAAAATAACTAATTAGCACTATTATAGCTGGCTACTAAAGTTAACTGGGGGGTAAGCCCAGCAATAAAACAATGTATTATTTCAACCCATGTGATGATTTCACTACATTTTTTATGTGACTGTTTTATTATAAAAATAATGACAATATCCATTAAGTACTGAGTGTTTTATGTGCCAGACACTTTACATGTGTTGTCTTCTTAACCTTGACATCAATTCTATTAAGAAGACACCATAATTTTCCCATTTTACATATTAGAAAAGAAAGTCTCAGGGGGTTAAATAACTTTCCCAAAGTTACAGAGATAAGAAATAGTGGAGCCAGGATTCCAATCCAGATTGATTTTATGCCCAAACTTTCACTCTTATTCATTACACCATACAGTTTCCCGACTTAACGATAAGCTTTTTTAGCAGAACAAACCAATTTTAATCTATTCCTTTGATTGGTCCATGTAGTGGTAGACCAAATATAAGAAGACTATAACAAGACTCCAATAAGATACTAGAAGCCAATTTTTCCCATCATTGTCCATTCTGCATATTTTAACATATCTTTATATTTCCCTATAGTTATAATACAATGATCATGTAAAAGTTATCAGAGATCTATAATTATTTTCATCAAGCCTCAAACACAGTCCAATTTTAAGGGAATTCTTAGAAATGTGTGTCTGAGGCCTTCCAGCCACCTCCCATACATTCCTTTATTACTGAACTGTCAACATGGTTTCCTTGACAAAGAGTCCGTCACTTTCATACCTAATAGCTAAATAGGATTGATATGATACCAAACAAATGCCTTTCCATTCGGGAGAATTTATACTTGAGAAAACATGCTCCCCCTCAGAAGACTCCATTTATCCATCAGAATGAATCATGGGGATGGCTAACCAGGCAGTCCCCAAAGAGAGGATTTGCTCACCTGCTTTGATTTGTTGAGCTTTCAACTCTGAAAAGTATACCTACAGATTAAGCGTGTAGATTATCTTCTCCACGTCTTCTTGGTTTTGTTCATTTCTATGGGAGAAGAGTAAGGCAGTGTTTGGACCTGGAGCATTTTCCAAATGGAACGTGCAAGCCAGATCCTAAACATTTACCAAGAAGGCGTACTCCAAGTCCAGTCAGATTACTTTAAACAGAAACATTGTTTGGCCAGAAATTACTTCATTACAACATTCACCATGGCTTCAAAAAAGATTCTATTTTGGCTAGCAAATACTTCCAAAAAAACATTTCTAGCCATCCATGGGAAAGGAGTGAGTGCCCCCTGGTGAAAATGTGGGAAAGGTTTCCATATGTTATTTTTGGCTGGCAAGAAGGTGCAGATGTCTCCACAATAAAAATATACTTGCTAGGAGTGCTCGCCTCCTTGAGAAGAATTGGCACCATTTGGAGCTCTAGATCTACAGTGTGGGAAAGACGCGAAGAGAGGAGGGAAGCCAAAGCAATTACCGAGACACAGTGAAGAGGGCGGGCCCTGAAGTTACACAAGCTGGGGACCAGGGTGACTTCTGCTGTATTTTTCATAACTGTGTTGGATGGTCTCTTTCTGTTCCGTCCAAACCCACTGGCCACCCATCTCCCACCCTGTTCTGTGTCCTGAGAGGCTGACTTTTAGGACTGTATGAACACATCCCCTCACCCTCAGGCTTCTATATAGTTGGGTTCAACCAAAGGAAGATGCCAGCAGGAGATCAGAAGATGGGAGGAGGGTGACCTTGGGGTATTTATACCCAGGCCTGGCTCCTCGCAAGTCCAGGTTGGAAGCAGTTGGGTCCCTCACCCTATAGCCTCAGCTCCGTGGGCCAGCTCTCCCCTATACCTACAACTCTCTCTAGGGTCTGGTGAACCCTCCCTCTAAAGTCCCTTTCAGGCTAAGGGATGGTAACAGTTCCTCACTATTGCTGGCTTGGGGTGCTTCACCGTGCTTTGTTGGGTTTCCTTAATCTTCCCACAACCTTGTAAAAAACCCACGCAGTTAACCCAGCTTCTCAGCCTTTGTGAGTGTGTCATCTTTTTTCCATGTGTGCTCTGATGAATACAGTACTTTATGTTACATTTCAAATTGTCTACAACAAGCATCTACCCTTAAGCAACCCCGGGGATGCCCAGGGTTCCTGGTAATCCCAAATTCCAGCCCCACCAGTTCTGACCACTTGGACTGGGGTGAAGCCAGAAGCATCCCAACATGAGACTCTTGTTTTCGGGGTCTCACTTCACCGCCCCAGGCTCCAGTGGTTTATTTAGCCCACTGCCACCCTTTAAATGCGAGCTGTTGGCTTCAACTGCACCTTTACATTTTGAACAGGAAAAAGGAAGCCTCTGTTTATGTTCAGCCTTCACCTATCGCACCAGGAAGGAAGGAGAACAAGGTGTTCTGACAGGAGGAATCGAAAAGATTAAACAAACAACAGGCTGGTTCTGTGGGCCCAGAGTTGGCAAACCTGGGCACCCTGCACACCACAAGAACAGAAGGGCAGCCCCCTGGGTCAGCGTGCAGGGCACCCAGCCTGGGGCTCTGTTTCTGACAAGAGAACACTGATGTAGTTGAACCTTGTCAGTTACACCTGTCCTCCAAACATCCGGGCTTCCTTCATTGAATCTTTTGTGAAACTGTCATCCGAGACTTCGCCTATATACTTTCTGATGCTGTGAATGGCAGTCGTGAGGGCAGAGCACGGACTTAGGCCCCAAAGCTGGGCTCAGCTCCCAGAACTACCCTTCCTGTACGACAAGGGGCAGCTTTACTTAACCTTTCCGAGAGCAACTGTCCTCAGCTATCCAATAGAGATGACGATATTTACAGCACAGGGTGCTCTTAAGGGTAAATGCTATCATGTATATGAGGTGCACCATTCCAGACGAGGAGTTGTCACTCAATGAATATGATTTTTCTTCTTCCCTTCTACTTCCTGAGCAATGTAGGGTTCCACATCTTCACTGAAATTCAACAATTAGATCATCATCAAGAAAACTGCTAAGGACTAACTAACACAGAGATTGAATGGTTCAGCAATAAGGATGGTTTTTCTTGTTTTCTTTCCCATCTGCCCAGGATTGATTACACTAGGGATAATAAAATTAATGATAAAAGCAAATTATTGAGAACTCATAATTACTGAAGACTCGTGAATTATTGAGGTAACAACAAGCCCTGTGCTGAGACTTTTTTTAATTCTATGTTTATCAAGGATATAAATGTGCATACTTAAAGAGTCAAAGGGTTATACAAGTTTATACAAAACTCAACAACTCTCCACCCTTCACCCCACTTCCGTCTTCGCAGAGGCCACCACTTTCAACCCTCTTAAGTGACTATTTGGGTATTTACTGTCACTTCTCTAAATAACATACTTATGATCACGTCTTTATTTTTAGTTCTAGACATTATCTATGGACTCCCTCCTATAGATAATACAACCGAGCTTTTGCTCATTCTCTATCTCTCACCACACTTTCCCAATATAATTTTCCATTCTCCCAACTTCCCTATAACTATTTTGTAATTTTGCTAGATCAGTATTCAGTATTGATATTATGATTCTGTAAATGCTCTTCATAGCTGAGTCATGAGCAAACAAATGATTATTTTTCTTTCCTATACAAATTTTAGTTTCCCTAAAGATAATTCTTGTTTTCTTATTTGTTTTGGGGCTTTATGAACTTATCACTAATTCAATTTCAAACTCTCTGTCTTTTGTCTAATTCTCTTTTCAAAGTATTCAGGTGACCAAATATTCTATCAATTTCCTATTCTTGGACAAATCTTTCATGGGGGCCTCTGACATGCTCCAGCCTGAAGTGATTATCGTCCAGGGCTGGTGCACAGCTGCTATCCTGGGTCTCCCTTCAGCAGCATCCTGTGGATTCCCTTTGCCTCTCTCTTGGGTTGGATCTCTTCTTTCACGAATCCCATGTCTTCCTCTTCATTGGTTTATTTCCTCTTTTGAGTGGAGCATATCCTTGAGTAGCTTCCTGAGAAAGGACATGTAGGAGATAAAAATTTTTGAAACATTGCTTAACAAAAAACAAACATTTGATTGATAGTTTGGATGTGTATAGAATTTCATGTGGGAATACATTTTCTTCAAATTCTAGCATCCATTATGGCTGTTGAGAAGCTTGAAATAATTCTGAGTCTGGTCCTTTGCTTGTGACTAGTTCTTTTCTCTTCCTTTTTCTCCCCAATGTTCTCAGACGTGTGGATCTGGTGTAGCTCTATTACCATCCACTGTGCTGCTAACCCATTTACTCTCTCTATCTGGGAATTTACCCTTCACTTTTGAGAAATGTTTTACAGTTGTTTCATGCTGTTTCTGGGACGCTCTTTGTTCACATATTGGACTTCATGGACTATGTCTCTAAACCTTCTAACTTCCTATCACTTCATCTTTTTTTACTCCACTTTCTAGGAGATTTTCTTGGTTTCATCTTTCCCTTGGCTTAATCCTCAAACACTTCTGCTGAATTTCTCATTTCTGCTTTCATTTTTAATTGTTGAGCATTCTATTTGGTTTTCTAAATGTTCCCTTTTTAAAACATCTTGTTCTTGATTTATGGATGCAATCGTAATAGGGATTTTTCTCTTCATTTCTTTTCCCTGCATGGTTTCCATTTTTACCATATTCTTCTGTTGTTGCTCATTTCTATCTTTCAATGTTTAAGCTTTTTCTTATGTCTGGTAGTCCAGCTGTCTGCCCTACTTAACAATGTGGGGAGAAAAAAAACAGAATAGAAGCTCTGAGTGGGACACGCTGCGAACTTCACCAGGTGACCTGGCTGGGCTTTCCCTTGCAAAACGTCCACAAATCCGATCAGATTCCCCCAGAAAAGACTCTTTCCATCGCCTAGGAAGGAAAAAGGCCTGAATGTCACTGCTGGAAGCTCAATGAAAGCAAAGTAAGGGTGGTCACAGCAACCAGAATGCAGTCATTCATTTAAATCCTATGTTTTTCAATAGGGAACTCCACCCTCAGGTATGACTGGGACCCCCAATCCAGAAACCTTCTGTTTCAACCTCTGGAAAGCGTAGACTTCTGGTCTTTTGTCAGGATGAAGGAGGGACAGCTTTCCAGCTGTTCCACAGGGGCGGGGATTTGAGGCTCAAACTGTTCTTAAACAGGCTTTCAACATTTACTCCTAAATTAAGATCCTCTGCTTCGCCCCATCTTGTGGTCCTGATTCCAAGTCTTTGGGTCTGTGGTTTAAATCGGGTTGGCTTTTGGCTTTCCACACAGCAGGCTTAGAATTCCATTTTCTCAAGTGCTAAGTCACTTACCATTCTATTTCTCTGTTAATGGCTTCCAAAAATGTGTTGCTGCTGTCTCTTCTCCCATTCATTGATCCAAACAAAAATAACAACTAAACTAAGCAAAAAAAACACCTCTTTTTAGCATCATTTTGGTGATATTTAGGAGAAAATGAAAGTAAATAAGTAAAATGCATGGACTGCAGATGTCATCTTTCCTTAGATGTCCCACTAAGACTTTATATATATTCTTTCATTTGCTCCTCTCAAACCTCCTGCAAGCAAGGTACAATTATCACCCCCATTTCACAGATGTGGAAGCCAAAGCTTAGAGGGGTTCATTTACGCAAGAACACATAAATCAACAGGACACACAAATAAAACCAGATCTGTCTGACTCCAGAGCCCCATTTTTAATCATCACACTGATGTACAAGGCCCAAAAATAACGTAGACCTAAGGAGAAAAACACATGGATGTAACTCTAAACCCTGTAATCTGAAGTGTCCTATGGTCGGCAGACATTATATGAAAGCTGGACTGGATTCGAATTAAAAAGCATTGCACAAGTATTGGGTTTAGTTAAATGTTTGAAAGTTTGGATTACAACTGACATCTTATTGGATTGTAATATAATGGGTAACATTTACATAAAATGCTATAGCGTAAAGGAGGAAGACTTTGAAATTGGAGCTCTTTCAGGGGGCATTTTGATCAAAGGCAATAATTTCATCAGAGGTACTTCAGCTGCTAAAATAAGGCAGACCTAGTAGTCAAACTTTTTATAATTTGAGTATGTGAAATTAAATTTTCTCTCACAGTTCCTGCGTGTCTTTGCGTTTTCATAAAGTGTTTGAGGGAGTGACGGACAGCTCATGATGTTTTCTTCTATGAGAGGAGATCGCCTTTGGCATAGTACTCCTGGCCTCTCTCTGGCCTTCTGTCACCCAGCCTCGGACGTGGGAGAGGTGAGGGGAAGAAATCAGAATCGCGTAGTCCTCACCCTTTCTTTTCTTTCCTGTTCGTATGCTGGTTGTCTACAGCTGCCCTACAGGTCAGGGCTGCCTGTGACTAGTGTGTAAGTGTGTGAAAGACATTTATTGCAAGGAATTGGTTTCTTCAATTGTGGGAGCTGGCTAGGCAAGTCCAGAGTACATAGGGCAGGCTGTCCTGGCAGGCTGGTAACTCTCAGTCAGGAGCTGGTGCTGCTGCCCACAGGCTTCATTGCTTCTTCCTCAGGGAAACCTCAGCTTTCCACTTCAGACCTTTCAACTGATCGGATCGGGCCCACCCAGATTACGCAGGACACTCTCCTTTACATTAAGTCCACTGATTACAGATGTTCATCACATCTGCAAAATACCTTCACAGTAACACATAGCTTAGTGTTTGACTGAATAACTGTGCACTAGCCAAGTTGATACATAAAACTGACCATCATAGTGTATAACTCATTGCTGACTCAGACCTACCTAAGGCACATTCTCAGATGCCAGCACTCCTTGGCATATAGTAGGTGCTCAAGAAGTACTTAATAAATGCATATATGATGGTCTCAACTGCTGACCCTTCTCAATGTGTTTGGAACTCAGGATGCAAGAAAGGATATGGTCCATTGCAGCCCCTCAAACTCACCCTGCCCTTCCTCCACCTCCCAAGCTGAGTTCATTAGGTTTGAGGAATGACAGATGCCAAGACAAGTGGTCAACAGGTAGAGGAGAAGCGTCTCATGGGACAAAGAGTGGTCCCAAGTGGGAATGCCTGCAGCCCAAAGCAATGTGAGAATAAAAGAAGCATCTACCCACTGAAGGGCCTTGGACAAGCCTAGCAAGTTCCTCTGCGTCTCAGAGTGGAACAGGAGAGCAATAAGATGTTTGTCATGATCCCAAGTGGGGTACAGGGAAAGCTGATGGAGACCAAAGCTGGGCTTCAGGAAGTAAAAAACAGCATAGCAACCTGGACCCATGATGCAGTCCAGATGGAACTATCTTATCAAATGCCAGCAGCGAGAGTTGAGGGTCCAGGACTCCATAGCCCTTCCTCTACAAAGCTGTAACATGAATAGGGACCCCCAAAATTAGATACAGCCCCAGGAAAAATGTGCAGGGCTGGGTGGCATAGACCCTAAATTGACGGAGATTCTGTCCCTCCTCCCACCATTCCTCTCAGAATGGAAGTTCAACAGGCAAATCAAGTTTGATTATGGAAAAATAACTTCACAGTTTCCATGCATCAGAGCTTGTGGACAAATATTTACTCTTGGCTACACACAGAGGCTGATGGTATGGACAGCAAGTACTTTAGTCTGAAAGCCCATCTCTCTTTGGTCTTTCTTTCTTTCTTTCTTTCTTTCTTTCTTTCTTTCTTTCTTTCTTTCTTTTTCTCTTTCTTATTTTTACAAAATAGACACTTTTGGATCTTTCATAGGTTAGACCTAGGCTAAAAGGGTGACCTAAGCTGTCAAAGAGCTTCCCAGGGACTGAAGAGACAATAATTCCTATTAATTAAACAGGGAAAAAAGAAGTGTGGAAACAGGGGGAAGAATAAAACAACCCATCAGAGAAGCCTATAGGTGTTTTGCTTTACCCAGAAGATGATGGAGCGTTTGGGAGAGGTTTTTCATTTTTAGCTGCATACAAAATACATGTTGAAAGTGAAATTTAAATTTTTTCTATTAGAGTAGCTGACTACTTGGATGTACCTTCACATTGGTTCAATTAGAAAAGAATCTTTACCAAATAAAATGGCTTTGTAATATATCAAGTATTGGCCAAGATGCGGAGAAGCCCAAACTCTCTTACATGCTGGTGGGAGCAGAAGTTGGGCAACTACTTTAGAAAACTGTTGGGCAATATCTACCAATCTATGACTCAGCAACAACCAAGTACCCACCATAAGGTATTATGATATTGGGTTGTCGGAAGAGTCATGATGCATTATTGCAACGAAAAACAGAAAAAAATATGTCATGACTTTTCCGATAACCCAATAGATTTAAAAGCATAGCCACAATATTTAGCAACTCCTCCCATCCAAAGATAGACTCTATTGCCCAGTCTCTTGGATTTGGGTTGGCCACGTGACAGAAGTTATGGTAGCTGAGTTCCAGAGCCTAGACCTCAAGACGTCTTTCGGCTTTTACTTTCACACTCTTGCAGCACTGCTCTGAGGCTGCCATGTAAGGAGCCAGTCTAGCCTACTGGAGGATAAAAGACCACGTGGAGAACACGCACGATGCCTCAGTTGACAGACCAACACCAACTGCCAGATGTGAGTGGAGCCATCTTGAACCTTCCATTCCAGCTGGATATGGTTCCGTGATGATCCGAGGCAGACCCTGCAGAGGAACCACCAAGCCAACCCATGGAATCATAAGAAATAACACATCATTGTTGGCTCGTTGCTGTGGTTTTGTACACAGCAACACAAAATGGACGCAAGCATGTTATAAAATGTTCATAGCAGCACTCTTCATAATAGCTCCAAACTGGAAACTACTCAAAAGCTCGTGAATGGTTGACTGAATAAATAAATTGTGGTGTGGTCACACAATAAAGTACTATTCAGTAATGAGAGTGAACAATCTACAGATACACATAAAAATGTGGAAGGATCTCGCACATGTCGAGGTGAATGAAAGAAGTCAGAAACAAAAGCGTATACACACTATACTCTTATATAAATCAATATAAAATACAGAAATAGGTGGAATTATTCAGCGCTGTTAGAAGTCAGAAGAATGGCTTCCCTTGGGGGGGATGGTCACTGGAAGGGAATATGAATCGGTTTTGGGGTGCTAGAACTCTTCAGTTTGCCAATATGGGTAGTGGAGGCATGGGTATGTTCAATTTGTAAAAGTTCGACTATATGGTCAAAGGTTATAAACTCCTAGTTATAAAATGAACAAGTTCTGGGGACCTAAATTCAGCATGGTGACTATAGTTAACATTACTGTATGATGTACTTGAAAGTTACTAACAGAGCAGATCTTAAAAATTATCACCACACAAAAAACATTGTAGTCATGTGAGGTGATAGATGCATTAACTAACCTTACAGTGGTAAATCATTATGCAATATATATGTGTATCAAATCATCACATTATATACCTTAAACTTACATGTTATATGTCAATTACATCTCTGTGAAGCAAGAAAAAAATAAAATTAAATAAGTTGAACAAACTGTAGACTTGTGTCGTGTGCATTTCTCTGCTTGTATGTCATGCTTAATAAAAAAAGCTTAAAATATATATCGTAGTCGCTATACTGGGGGTTTTGAAAGTGGGACACAATTTTCAGGTCGGTGCATGGTTATATACGGATTCACAGTGTCTGAAAACGAATTCCCTAAATGTAGCTTAAAATTATTCTACTGAGTTCTGCTAGCTCTCACTTCTAGTTACTATTGCCTTAAAATTTAGATGATGTATTTCCTAGGGGTTAGCTAGAAATATGAGGCCAAACGAAAAATAAAAATTAGGGTCTTTCTATCCTTGAATGTCCTCTACAATATCTTTGATAAATAATCAAAGTACTGTCCATGCAATAATCATGTATTGGATATCAACAATGTCCTGGGTTCTATGCCATTCCCTGGGGAATACCGTGGTGAGGAAGATGGGCATTTTGGTTGCCCTCGGGAAACTTACATTCTCCTGGGGTCTACTGCAACTTAACCTGTAACAGCAACTCATTATTTCACAAGGGAGCCCATATTACTCCAGGTAACTTGTTCGACATGGCTTCCTCATGTTAAGCCAAAATTTCTTTCCCTGTGTCTTTCAGTTCAGTCTCCGAATTAACAGAACAAACTTCTTGAGCCTCCTTTTCTTGGGACTAAATAGCCTTGGTTTCTTTCACTGTGTCTTGTTTGATACAGTTTCAAGTCCTTCTACTTTCTGGCCACCCTCCTCAGACAAGCTCCAGGCTGGCGAGATTTTTGTTAAACTCTTGGACTCAGAAGGAGATACAAGATTCCAGGTGAGGCTTGATCTAGAGCAGGGTTCTGCAACCACAGCACTGCTGACATGTTCAGCAGGATAATTCTTTGTCGTGGGGGTCTGTCTGTGCGTGATAAGATATGTAGCAGCTCCCCCTGGTTTCTACCTGCCTGATGGAACTAGCAAATCTGACCCAGCTGTGACAATGAAAACATGTCTCCAGGCATTACCAAATGTCCCCTGGGAAGCAGGTTCTCAGTGTGGGCAGTCTATGTCTACCTTTAAGCCACCAAGTTGACAATCTCGCATGGACTTCTCTGGTGCTGACTATAAGTTTGTTCTTCCTTGCTCTAAACTACATCACCCAAAATAAATACATACGTGAATAAAATAAAGTGGCATAAAAAGACAATCACCCAGAGAAAAACAAGCATTGCATTGTGCCCCTATAAAATAGAAACTCGGTCTCTCTGTGCTCTGTAAATGGCTTTATTAATAGCTTTATTTTAAATCCATGTCTCTTTCAGAAAAGAACTGTCAGAGCAGAATTAAACAGACAAAATTTGAATCCCTATGACCAGATGAAAGAAAATCAGGGTCCAGAAACAAAGTACGTATACATTTAATTCCCCCTCGAAACTCATCCCCCATCCCATTATGGTGGGGAAGGGGAAAAAATAACTTATGGGGAGGGGAGGGCTCCAGGAGACTGTTAGGCTCTTAGAAGCCTTGAGAGTCAAAAGCCAAGTCAAAATCAAAAACTGGGTCTTCTTCCTACGCTTACTAAGCAGATCCTGTAACTGAATGAGTCCCAGCCCCGTGTGTAAAAAGTAGACACTGAGAAATTAGGCAGGCAGCGTGGGTTTACCCTGGAACCCAAGGAGTATCTTGATCAGGCTGACTTCAGTTTAGCAGGTGGACTTTTGGAACGGGCAATGGATTGGATCTTGGTTACTTTTTGAACTATAGAAATCTAAGTTTGTTGCTGTTGTTAGCTTAACATGTACATGTTGGTACGTACTGGAATTCTCTGTATAAAATAAGATCAGCTTGCCACCAAATTACACTTGCGCAACAGGGCAGGGCTAGCACTTAGCACACAAAGGCAAACAAAGTGATCCGCTCTTTTCTTCTTTTCTGTCTAGAGTAAACATATTTAGAGTTTTCCTACTTACTTGGGGAGCTGGGGGGAACACCTTATTTTTGGTGTGCATCACTGGAGGAATTCCTTAAAGCTTGGGGTAGGAAGCAGGCGGTGAAAGGCCAGTGGGCGATTCTTTTGTTTGGTTTTTATTGTGCATGACTAAATGTATTAGACATGTTGGATCCCAGAGAATATGCATCTGTGAATCACGGCGCTGTTGAATTTGTATGTGTTTTGCCTACTAATATCAGTTGCCCTTTCTGCCTACAAAAGGCCTCCCTACTAACATGATATCTGAATTACTTTAATAAAATGAGAGACAGCACATGCTATGTGACTCTTCTGTGAGAAACCAGAGGCCCTTCCCAAAGCCTTTAAATATTATGATTTTCTTTTATTTCCATTCTCTTTAAAAACAAAATAGGAAAAAACCAGGGGTGGAGAAGTAGGAAGTGTGGCACGGGAAAGGAAGTGATGAACACTATAGGTTTTGGAAATGACTCTTTATAGCCTAAAGTAGACTACAAGTAAAATCACATTTTTAATTTAATCTTTTCAATGAAAATGCATTGAACCTCTACTATGGGAAAGGGGTTTGGCTTGGCTAGGTCATACTCCACATGGTTGCTGAAAGCTACTGATTCAAAAGACAGACCATTTCTTAAATAAATGGGATGGTTTTTATTCTTTTGTGGATGGAGAAGTAATAAAGCATTAACTGGGCTGCTACTAGACACCAGGGGTGAAATCTGTGCGTCGTAAGGTTTTCATCAGCTGTATTGTCATTCCTTGAGAGAAGAAAAATAAGATTTACTTAATCACAGAAGTATGACCAATTTCTTCAAATCTCAAAATGTTGTTCAGTGAAGATTTTCAACTGAGAGAGATTATCTAGGGGGGAAATCCTCGAAAACATCTGTGCGCCATGTTTGAAAATCATTCGCCAAGAGGATTACTGATAATTTTGTTGCTACGTCACAGGTGTTTTGTGTTTAAAACAAAGGTAATGTGGTTTATATTGGACAGGTCACCGGACCGGGAGTGAGGAATCTGTGCTCCTGGCTCTCCCTCTACTGGGTAAACTTGACTTAGTCATTTTCTTTCTCTACACCTTTGTTTCCCCATTTGCAAAAGGAGGTTTTTGGGCTAGATGATCTCTAAGACCCCAACAGATCAATGAAATCCTAAGATTACATTTGTTCCTGCCTGCCAGCCAGCTCTCACTCTGAGCATATTTGCTCCCCTGAATGGCTGTGCTTTCTCATACACATAATTACAGATATTTTGTACCTGAAGTTACAATTTCATCACTTACCTACCCCATATCATTTAAGGTCTGGTTGTGCTGCTTTGAAGTTCAAAGAAAGAGACGTCTCTGTATAATGAGAATGGCCCCTTTGAAAGGCTGCCTCCGCAGCTGCAAGCTCTGTGGATCCCGCACTGTACCAAGGCGAGGAGGCTATTGTGATGCAGATGTGCTCCAAAGAGCGTCTGCAGCAAGAACATTGCCATGGGTCTTCACTGTATTTCTTCTATTATTCATAGAACACAATGTAAATGAAGCCATAAATTTTACCCCCCACACTAGATGTAGAAAGAAGATAATGGAAATTGTGAATTATAAATGAATCACTGTTATTGTAATTCCTTAAGGATTCTGATGGAGATGATTAAATTCATGCAAAGACACAGATTCTAAACTTTTATGCCTGAGTCCTTAGTAATGCTACTTGGAATTTCACGAGGAACGGACTACAGATGATCTTCGTTTCTCACTTTCCTGGCAAATTATCTCACAGATAATCTACGCAGGCTTGGACAAATCATCTTATGAAAGATGAAGAATTCATTCCTGGGGGAAGGAAGAATGTTGTAAAATATGTGTCTTCCAACTATTCAGACTTATTGCTCAGGATCCTAAAACACAAAACAGTTGAAAGTTTCAACACTGAGTTCTTAGAATTTCTTTTTTTTAGAAAACTAGAGGGTGAAAAAAAGCAAAAATAATTAGGAGTCATTATCTTTCTTTAAAAAAAAATGATCCACTGTCTAATAAAGTCAAGGACGCAGATATTCTCCCATCTAAATTTGTTCTGACAACATCCTGGTCAACAATTATTCTCTCCACCATGGTGTACAATTCTTCTAAATCATGATGATGGGCTATGAGAGCCAGAAGCTGTTCTGGTTCTGATAACAATAGAAAATGATTAGAAATACTTCACTGATCTGAGACACAGCATCTGGAGATTGTCAACCTTAATCTACCTTAGTCTTGTGTCAGACTTTCAGAAGATTACAGCCCCCAAAAATGAGATTTGAGGTGATATTTAACAGTTCAAGTGTCATTCTGGAAAGAGTTTTCTTTTGCAGAACCCCAAAATAGGTTTTTGACATTTTATACTACCAAATATGCATGAGTAGATGAAGATATAGGCTCATGCACACTTCTGTTCAGTAGCAGCTTTCTCAAACACAAAATAATTTAAAGTTTAGAATATATGTGATTATGCAGGGTATAAAAGGTATGAGTGGAGTCCCCATAAAAGATGCTATTATTCACCAAAATGTAGTAGGTGCAAGATGAGCTAGGAGTTCTTGGGCAGCCAAAACCCCTTCCCTGATCCTCAACATTCTTTATCTGTGAAACGAAAAATTTAGATCAGATGGTCTCTAAGGTTCTTGAATAGAAGGCAAAAGGAGATACCAATGCTCTTTCTTTACCAGGCCTGAGCTATGAAGTACATCAGAAGCTAGGACCCTGAAGGGGAGCAAAGTCTTGCTACCCCAAAAGTGTGCCTTTGAGATAGGGGTTTTCATCTGGTTATTAAGAAACAAAAGACTCAGAAAGAATGCTTGACCTCTCCCCCCGACCCCCCACCCTTTCTTGCCTAAGAGATTCAGATGGAAAGGCCTGCTCCAGGAAGGAAATCTTAATATGTTACCTTAGCAGTAGATATAAAGACTCCAAGCTCTCATCACCCCCGTGCCGCTTCCACACCCCCGCTGTGTCCCGTTGTTTCTGGGTTGCTTAACAGGAATTTGCCTGCCATGTGTGTGTCCTGTTCTTCCTCACCTACCTACAAATTGCCTATTTCCATCGAAACTTGGGCCCCTCCCCACTTTCTCCATTGCCCATAATGGCAAATAAACCTCAACTGCCCAATGCGTTTCGGGTTTCATATCTTATGACACCCCCAGCATGCACATCTGTAATAGGCTTTGGGCATTTTCTCTTGTTAATCTACTTCTGTTCATTTCATTATTAGGCCAGCTCGAAGAATTTAAAAGGTGGGAAGAAAAATGATTATTTTAGCCCCCACAACCGCGTCCTCTGTCTTGAGGACTTAGGAGTATCCTGGAAGCCCTCAACAGAGGTTGTCTATGGGGGAGCGTAAAAAAATAATGTTCCCCCCATGTTCTAAGTTCTCCTAGCTAGGCTAAAAATCAGATTAACAGACAGATTAACAGGAGAGAATGTCCAGTTTATTATACGAATGTATATTCAGAGATCATTGAGAATATGAAAACCCAAAATGGTTTTGGACAGTTGAGGTTTATATGCCATTTTAACACAGGAGAAGGGGGCAGGCGTCTGGGATTTCCAAGGGGAAATGGGTACTCCACAGGTAGCCAAGACAGAGCCGGAACACGGTAAACAAATTCCTGCTGAGTGACCCAGAAACGATGGGACCGAGGGGAGAAGCTAGCAGAGCAGGTTTTTGCAAGGATCCTTCCTGTCTACCATACTTAATTCAAATGAAGCTAAAGGGAAAATCCTCAAAGTGGATATGCTAAGACTCCCTTCCTGAAGCAGACATTTCCTTCTGAATTACCTTACCCACCCAGAGGAAGGCGGAGGAGGGAAGAGGTTCTTTCTGAGCCTTTTGTGTCTTAATAACCAGAGGAAGATCAATATCCCAAAAGGCACATTTTGGGGAGGCAAAACTTTGGTCTCCTTCGCCACATAGAGCCAAGTTTGGGGGCACAAAGAAAGCCACTGCGGCTACTAGTATCTTCCTATCTACTATCTACCATCTACTAGCAACAGGCATCTTCCCGGTTACCAAAGGTAAGAACAACTCATGATCTGAGGGCACCGATTCCCACAGCTCCTAGGCTGTTTAATCCATGGTGCTCAAGGGGAAGCCAGACAGCGTCTTAGAGAAACCCCTGTCTGGTCCACGCCAGCCCTTCAGGCCTGCTTCTCAGGACCCATCCATGTCTCTCCTTCCTTGTGGGCTCTCCTGACAACTTCAGGATATTAGTCAGCACCCAGTCAGGAGAACGGAATTTGGCCTCTTTGAGGGCTCTTAATGTGAAGAACCAGTTACAGAGCTGTTAGAAAAGTTGACAGGGCCGGCAGGAGACTGTGAAGCAACCTGGAGAGCTGCAGGGACCAAGGGACACAAAGGGAGGAAGCAGTATTCCCGGAGCCCAGACGCCCCCTCCAGGCTGGAACCAGAAAGAGGGTGCTGTCTGCTGGGAGTTGGAACCATAGAGGTGAGGCAGCTTCTGTCAGAGATGCCACCAGAAGCAAAGGGAAAAGAGGGACAAATGCCCTGATGTCCACCTCCTCTCATCCTCCAACACAACCCTAGACCAACCCACCCGGAGGCCAATGGACCAGAGAGCCTGGGAACGAACGGTGTCTGCAGAGGTGAACACTGAGATGCAAAGCAGAGCAGGGGAAGGGTGAGAAATGGGCCTCAGAACAAGCAGGCAACGCCCCACCACCGGGGAAACCTTTTCTCGCATAACAATCCTGAGGTTTTCCTCTTAGGCCACTCAAATCCTTCCTGTTCCTCTAAGGCGGCGGCTCTCAACCTGTGGGTCGCGACCCCTTTGGGGGTCGAATGACCCTTTCACAGGGGTCGCCTAAGGCCATTGGAAAACAAAAAGATATTTACATTACGATTCATAACAATAGCAAAATTACAGTTATAAAGTAGCAACGAAAATAATTTGATGGTTGGGGTTCACCACAACATGAGGAACTGTATTAAGGGGTCACGGCATTAGGAAGGCTGAGAACCGCTGCTCTAAGGCCTAGGCTTTTGGAACTCAAAACCAAGAGAAGACTCTTTTCTTTGAATTTCTGCTAAGACAGTGAAGATGGCGTGTCTGGCTGACTGAATGGAGAAATACCAAGAGCTGGAGAGAAAGGCAAGAAACTAAAACCACATGGTTAACACTTTTAAAATGTTACACCATCACGTGTTTTTCCTTATGCTCACTCTCACTCTCCTAGGCTCCGGTTGCCCATTGCCATAACCTCGTAACTGAGTTCCCCGTCATTGCCTCCCAGGATGAAAATTGCTTTCTACATGTGGAAAAAGTCACATCAACTTGACTCACACAATGGTTATATGTAATGAATGTCAAAATGGACACATCAGTTACTTCTCATCAGACAGATGCAACTCTTCACCTCGTTGTGTTAGTATCACAGACCCAGCCCACATTAATTCTTCATATATTCCAGTTGCTGACACTAGGAGACATGTGCCCATGACTTGTCCTTCCAAACAAGTCAAAGAAGGACCTCGGCAGAGGTCCTTTTCTGCCCTCATTCCTGACTCAGGGCGTTGGGTCACGCTTCCATAGCACACGCTGCTTCT
>NW_017731354.1:7419265-7420368 GCF_001890085.2 Hipposideros armiger
CCCCTACTTCGCAAAGTCATCGTCAAAGGGCAAGAGTTGTCCCTGTAGTGTCCGCTGGTGGTTGTCATCAGTGATGACAACAGCCACTGATCACTGAGTGCTTTTGACACAGTCGCACTCTCAGCACACGCCTCACTGAGCTAAGGGCTTTCCAAACACTACCTTAATTCTTGCAGTAATCCTCCCAGGAATAAAAGATATAATATATTTTTAATATAATATAATATAATAATATAATATAATCGATATGAGATATATATAACCTATTTATCCAGTATGAGAACCTGCCTCCTACAGATGAGGCAGCCAAGGCTTTGAGAGGCTGAGACGCTTGCCCAAATCCCTCAGCATGGGAGTGGTAGCAGCAGGGTTTGAACTCACAGCTGTCTGATTCCGAAACCATAGGTTTCACCATGTACTAGATCATCTGTATGACAAAGGGCACAGGATTCCCATTTAGACAAAGGCATTGGGGGTACAGACAAGATTCAAATCCCAGCCACTCCTCACAAAAAAGCAGCTGCAAAGTAAGCAAAGGCAGAAGGGCAAACTCACCCATTTGTTTTCCAAGGAAAAATCCTGCTGCTGGAGATATTCACAATAGCCCCAAAGTAGAAACATCCCAATGTCCATCCGTAGATGAGTGAATAAACATGTGGTCTATACATACAATGGAATATTACTCAGCCTTTAAAAAGAATGGAATTCTGATACATGCTACAACACGGGTAAACCTTGAAAACATTATGCTAAGTGAAATAAACCAGCCAAAAAAGGACAAATATTGTAAGAGTAGAATCATACGAGATACTTAAAATAGGCAAATTCATGTAGAGCCAGAAAGAAGAACATGGGTTACTAGGAGCTGGGGGGATGGGGGATGGAGTGTTATTATTTAATGGATACAGGGTTCTGTTTGGGATGGTGAAACAGTCCTGGAAATGGAGGCACAACATTGTGAATGTACTGAATGCCACTGAATTTTACACTTACATGTGGTTAAAATGGTAAAAACAAAACAAAACAAATCTACACAACCACACCTCCAAACTGGATTGATCCCAGAAATGCAAGAATGGTTTAATATTAGAAAATCCATAAAT
>NW_017731354.1:7423014-7424587 GCF_001890085.2 Hipposideros armiger
CTGGCACCCCAGGGCAACAGCTGCAGTGGATTTTAGAAAGGAAGAGGAAGTAAACTAAAAGGAGAGAGAGAGAGAGAGAGAGAGAGAGAGCGCGCAAAGAATCAGTTTTCCTTCCTCCTAGGGTCCCCAGGGAACAAAAAGGACAAAACACCTAAAGTTACATTAAAATGGTTCCATCAGAGCCCTTTTGAGCAATCTTGGAATGTGTAATTTCTCAGTCAGGACACACCTGAAGACTCAAGGAGGCTTGTATGTATCAGTTAGGTTTCCACCATGAGTGACATGACAGGTCGTTATAGGGTTTGGGTCGTCTGTGATCACAGGAGCCAGTTAGCGGTCTGTGAAGGTCTGTTAGCCTGTGCCCAGCCCTGAAGTCAGCAGGCTCAGCCATTGCAAGAAGGAAGATAGACATGACATGAGGGTAGATAAGGCCAAAATTGTGCCAGAGGAACGTTGTGCAACCATGAGGAGCAACTGGGGTGCATGCCTGGCTCTCATAGGAACCCACATGGGCCTCTCACCCCCTCCATGCCTGCCGGGTGATAAATCTAAACATTTCGAATCTTACAAAGGAAGACTGTATTTATTCAGGGGAAAATAACACTAAGGATTTTATTGTTCATTGTAATTTTTAACATGTAGGATATGTGATGTGAAGTTATACTGATTTATCAAAAAGCTGACTGCCTCATCAGAAAGAAAGCGGCTGCCCATGTTGAGCTCACGTTCTTGGTGTGTATGCAGGCATGGGGGTACAGAGGGTAGGAGAGGAAAGACCATTCAACAGTGGTAAGTAAAGTTAAAGAATAAGTAAAATAAAAGAAATAAAACAGAATTAAGCAGTAGAGAACAAATGGGGGCTGGGGAGGCCCCTTGAGCTGAGGTGGTTGGGAAAGAAGGTTAACCTCTGAGCTGTGACCAGGTTGATGACAAACCTGCCATATTCTCTAGGGAAAGAGAGTTCACAACCAACGGAGGAGCAAATGCAAAGGTCCCAAGTCAGGAAACCAGCTCAGTTCATGAAAGCCTGGCCACCACATCTTAGTAATCAAGGTGGAAGGTGGTCAAAGACGCACCTGGAGAAATGGGTGGGTACCAGATGGCGGAGAACCTTACTGGATGGTTCTACTCCCCAAACGGAGTTAGGGCTTGCCTCCCATTGCTGTGTACTGACAGAGCAGGATTTTTAAGCAGGGGGTTGATTAAGTCAAATAAATTCACATTTTTTTAGAAGACCACTCCTAGAGACTATACAGAAGGTGACCCCAGGGCCGGGGTTGGAGGGGAGCGAGAACGAGAGCAGGGGGCGTGTGATAGATGGGGACATGAATGGCCCAGGGGAGGAAGGGAACTAGTTCAACGTCAGGCAGCAAACCAGAGGCAACTCTGAATGGACCTACTTCCCTCCTTGCAGGGAGAGAGGATACCAATGGGAACCCTCATCCATGGCAAGTAGCCAGCTCCTCCCTGGTGCCACATAGCCTCTGGGCTGCCAACAAACATTCATTGTTGGATTTTAAAATGTTTTGCTAAATGCATTTCAAAAAAAGACTCATTTTATTCAAAGCAGCAT
>NW_017731354.1:7426081-7446553 GCF_001890085.2 Hipposideros armiger
GAAACCCAAGAGGATCAACTAAAAAGCTATTAGGAAAAGAGAACTCAGTAAAGTATTTAAATTATATATACAGATAATAGCTTTCTATATACCAATCTCCCAACTGGAAAACATAATGAAAGAAAAAAATCTCATTCATAAATAGGAGTTTAAAAAGATAAAGGCATAAACTTTAAAAGCTGCAGAATCTATAAAAAGAAAACTTTAAGGCACTACTGAGGGACATGAATGAACCCTCAAATGAATGGAAAGGCAGCTCTGTTATTGAAAGGAGCGTTGAGTATTATAAAGACGCCACTTCACCCTAAATCAACCTGTAACTTTTACATAATATATCAATAGGATATTTCTTGAAAAAGGAAAACTCGTTCTAGAGAACTATAAAGCTGCATTAATTAAAATAATTTGGCCCAGGTGCATAAAACAGACAGAAAAGAACAGCGAGTCTAGAAATGGATCTAAGTACCTATGGAAACGTATTATGTGACAGTATTTCAAGCATACTGGGAAAAAATACTTTTTTTTTCAATAAAAAGTATTATGACAACCAGCTAGTCATCTCGGGGGGGAAAAAGCCAGCTCCCCAATTCACTTCTTACCCTCAAATGAATATTAAATAGACCAAACAGTTAAACATGAAAAACGAAGTAAAAACAGTAGGAGATAACACAGGATAATTTTTTTTTAATTTTGAAATAGAAAAGGCTATTCTAGCAAATGAAACCCAAAAGCCACAAAGAAAAGTTTTAAACTTTTTAAATTAAAATTTTGATTTCATGAAAATGTAAACTGTCTGCACAGTAAAATGGTCACCACGACCAAAGTCAAGCAAACAAACAAAAACTGGAAAAAAGTATTTGTGACACAAATGACAAAGGGCTAATTTTGTCTAATATAAGAAGTTTTCTAGAAATTAACAATCCAATAAGTAGGCATGACATGTGCAATGTGGTTCACAGAGTAAAAAAATGCCTCTTAAAAATATACTGAACATGACTCATAATTATGGAAATGTAAACTAAATCGTTAAAAATGTTTTGCCATTATAAAATAATGCTACCTATCAAATTGGGCAAAAAACAAAATGCTGCCAGGAAAATGGGTGACCTTCTTCGTCATATACTATCATTAGACATATAAATTTGTACAAACTCTATAAAATCTCTCCAAAATTTCCACATACATAATCTTGACCCAACAATTTCATTCTAGAACATATTCAAGAATTTATTCTGGAGGTATATTCATACATGTGCTCAAAGATAAATGTACAAAGATGTTCATTGAAGCATTCTCTCTAAAAGCAGAAACTGGGAGCAATTTAAACATCTTTTACTTTGGAAATGGGTTTAAAAAAATATTTAAAGGTAAGGTATATAACTACAGTGCAGGTAGCCTTTACAAAAAAATGAAGTATTTCCTGGTGTGCTGATATAGAACTATATCCAAGATATACTGAGTTTAAAAGAAAAAGAGCAAGGTCTAGAATAGTGTATATTATACATCCCATCTGTTCATAAAATGACCACATCAAGGCAGCATATCTCTAGAAGGTGTCACAGGGAACTAGCAAGGATGATGGATTCTGGGAAGGGAAGCTTGGACCCAGAGGTAAGGGAGAGAGGGAGACTTATTTTTCACTCTATATGTTCTTATGCTGTGTGAATGTTTTACCACGTGCCCACATGATTGTGAAAAACTAAACACCGCTCAAGAAAGTAAAAATGTAAGTCTCCTTGAACAACCTTAAAAGAACATTTAGAAAACAGTTCCACTTATAATACCATCAAAAAGAATAAAATATTTAGGAATAAACTTAACCAATGAGGCAAAAGACTTGTACGCTGAAAACAACAAAATTATGCTGAGAGAAATAAAGAAGACACAAATAAATGGAAAGACATCTGTGTTCATGAATTGGAAAACTTAAGATGTCAATACTAACTACCCAATGCAATCTACAGAGTCAATGCAGTTTCTCTCAAAATCCCAATGGTGCTTTTTGCAGAAATAGAAAAAATTCACACAGAATTTAAAGAAACCCTGAATAGCCAAAACAAACTTTAAAAAGAATAAAGCTGGAGATCTCACACTTCCTGATTTCAAAATTTATTACAGAACTACGATAACCAAAACAGTGTGATACTGACAGAAAGACAGACATGTAAACCTATGAAAGATAATAGAAAACTCAGAAATAAATTCTCACATAGATGATCAAATGACTTTCAATAAGGTGTCAAGATCATTAAATGGAGAAAGGACAGTCTTTTCAATAGATTGAAAACCGGTATCCCCATAATAAAGAATGAAGTTTTTCACCTTACTCCACTTACAAAAAGTATTTCAAAATGGATCAAAGGTCCATTTTTTTAAGAGCTAAAACTATAAAACTCTTAAAAGAAAACTTGAGGGAAATCTCTGTGACATTGGATTTGGCAAGGATTTCCTGACATCAAAATCACAGGAAAAAAAAGTAAAAACGGACAAATTGGACTACAATAAAATTTAAATTTCTGTGCATCAAAGGATGTAATCAACAGAGTAAAAAGGTGAAATCATATACCTGATTAGGGGCTAATATTTAGAATATATAAAAAACTCCTATAACCCAACAATAACAAAAAAGTAAATAACGTAAGTAAAATAAAAGGGTAAAGGACTTTCCTCCAAAGAAGTTATACAAATGGCCAAAACGAGCATCTGAAAAGATACTCAACATTGCTAATCGTTAGGGAAATGCAAGTCAAAACTGCAGTGAGATATCACTTCATATCCATTAAAACGGCTACTATTAGGGGGGGAAAAACAACAGAAAATAACAAACGTTAGCAAGGTAAAAGCAACCCAAATTCCATTAACAGGTGACTGAATAAACAAACTATGGCATATACTTTCAATGGAATATTATTTAACCATAAAGAGGAAGGGAATTCTGACACCTGCTACAATGTGGATGAAATTTTAGGACATTAATACTAAGTGAAATAAGCCAGTCACAAAAAGACGAATACTGTGTGATTCTACCTACTCGTATATGAGGTATCTGGAGTGATCAAACTCATAGAGACAGAAAGTAGAAGGGTGGTTCCCCAGGGTTGGGGAGAGGGAAAATGGGGGCCATTGTTTAATGGGTACAGAGTTGCAGTTTTGCAAGATGAAAAATCTCTGGAGATCTGATACCCAACAATAGTGTTTATTAAGTGAATATACTTAACACTACTGAATGCTACACTCGGAAATGGTTAAGGTATTAAATTTCGTTATGCATTTTCTATCACAATAAAAAAATGTGTTTAAGTAAATTTCCAAATCCAAGAATTTTCTAAGTAATTCTGTTTCTGGTTCTATTTTTAGGTCCAGTGAGGTACCGTGGTTGGTGTCATCATTATCACCATCTTTTTTAAATATTTAGTATGTAGGCATGACTTTATAATGTATGCACTACTTTATGTATCACTCAAAATTGCCCCATGAGGTTACTGTGTAATTTTTTACAGGAAACTGAAACTCAGTGGAGTTAAATAATTTGCCCAAGAGCAATGATTGGCAGAGATTACACCAGAATCCAGGTCTGTCTTAATCCAAAACTTAGTGCATTTAACCACCATGTCTTCTATTCCACCATTCCTCCTTATTTGGCCTCCCAAGATTTAGGATGTGGAGGTGGACAGGGGTGTGGGAAAGGCAGGCAGAAAATATTCAATTGTTTTTGTTTTTCAGGGACTTCCATTTTCAATGGCTCGACTGCACCTTAACCCTGCCCATCCATGGGAGGTTTCAGGTGAATTAAATCAGACATGTGTAGCAGCCCTAGAGAACTAGACGAAGGCCTTATTGTATTAGGCATTTTTCCTGTCACCTTGAATTAGTGTCATATTAGTTTAATGCAATACTAACATGATACAGAAATGTTAGCATATTACAGACTACTCAGTGTGTCAAGTAAGAACTTTATCATATTACTCTGTCACTGATATTGCAGAGAAGGGGGACATGTGTGGGTTTGCCCATAAAACAGAGACCCTTATGCCAAATCCAAGCAAAATCCCCCAATTGGACCTTTGATTGGAGAAAAGGGTGAGAAAATGTGTTAAATACCTGATTTCAAAACCTTTAATCACATGGATACTAAGGGGAAAGCTGACACAGGTGCTTTCTAATAATGTAACAGGATGAATGCCTTGTGAATTGAAATTTTCAGCCTGGTGCCTTTCCTCTCATTACTGACAAACACCAGACTTGAGGGGCACTGATGGGCGAGGAAATCTCTACTTAGAACTACAAAAGTTGGATCTTCAGTTCTTCTATAAAATCTAAACCCCTGCGAGGAGAATAACACCTTGTTGCTGGATAAATGGGGTTCTTGTCTTGGGGTAACAGACCTTAGATAGTCTGCCATTGACTCTCAGGGGCTGATCAAACCCCCTGAATTTGTACATTGAATTGTGTGCATGCAAATGGCTCCCCCCCCTCCTTGGAAAGGGTCTTCAGAGTCATAAAGGTGAGCCCCAAATAGCTAGGCACGTCTACGTTAAAGGAAGATAAGGAAACATCAAGTTTGAGTGGAGTGAGGAATAGCTGGAAGACCTGGAGTCCAGTCCTAACTCTGTCCCTGACTTGCTCGATGACATTAAATCAATCTGTGCTCAGCTATTTCATCCAGGTAATGAGGATAATCATATCTGTGTTATGTGCTTCATGAGGCTTTGGTGAGGATTAATGAGATATTGGAAGGAACTTCAGAAACCTCTCCCCCAAAAATGTGAGCTATTAATACTTCCTTAAAAAATGATCATGAGCTTTCAATGGGGAGACGTGCACATACCCACCCTGATCAGGACCCACCAGCAACAGCATCGACTGTATTTCCATAAGGACTTGCTTATTTCTCTCATGGTAACAAGTTTTTGGGTTTCTCTGCCTCTGGGGACATGGAGGCTTCACTGAACCAGCTCCTGATGAATAACCTAGTCTACGATGCAAAAAAAAAACAAGCTATCAGCAACTTTGGTCAAGAGAGATCAAGCCAATGTCTTAGTTTCTCAAAGTGAGTCCAAGGCTCCCCAGCCAAACCAAGAGAAGGATGCTGAACTCAAGGCAGTACAGCTCTATTATAAATGTGCAGTTCCCCTTAATTAAAAATCTATTAGCAAATTTCCTGATAGGCTGATGGTATTTACAAATATAAACTAATAGCTGTTTATTAGAACGTTTATGCTAAGGCCTTAAAATGAGTTTTTCCTTGTAGTGTGATAATTGTTCAGATGGCTTCCTGCTGATTTAATTACTTCAATTAACTAGGATTCTCAGAGAGAAGTTCCCGTTGGCTTTGGATTTTCTATGTTGTCCTCACTGGGGGCTCATTTTTTGTAGCTTGTGGGTCAAGCTGGTATCTGTACCACCCACCACCAGATACCAGTGTTGAAAGAAGTGAAGTCAGAATGAAGAAGAGGAGAAAAACAGAAGCCTGTGTGTCTTTCCCAGGCCCGCGTGCATAGATGAAGAGTTTGCTACTGATCCCACATCACTAGGCTGAGTCGCTTTTGGTGCAGAAGGTGGAGCTACTGGGGTTTAACCATCCTTAGTTTTAACCATCCCTATTACCTCTTGCCACCTTGTCACCAATGACCTACTTTAAAAGTTAGATGAAGCCTCGTGAAAAGGCATTATAGTTCATGAAAAAGCACAAGGCTTAGGACCTGATGACCCGGGTATGGTGGTTTTATAATATGTCTACCAATTCTTCAACACACCTCCCTCCAAAAGGTGGCTTCCCTTGATCGCGTGACGGGCTTAGTGACTCCCTTCGAACAAATAGAATATAACAAAAGCGACAGTGGGCAATGAGGTTATACGACGCCTCACAGCTTCCCCTTTGCTCTCTTTCTTGGATTCATTGCTCTGGATGAAGCTAGCTTCAATGTCATGAGGGAGGCCCATGTGGCAAGGAACTGAGGCCTCCTGCCAACAGCCACATCGTGAGCCACCCCGGAAGCACATCCTCCAGCCCCAGTCAAACCTTCAGATAACTGAGCCAGGTCAACAGCTTGTCTGCAACCCCATGAGAAGCTCTGAGTCAGAACCACCCTTTTGTTCATCAGCAAACGCCTACTAAGCCTGGCTGTGTGCTGAGCAGTGTTCTAGATTCTAGAGTCAGAGAGAGACTGTTTTCATGATAATAGCATTCGAATAGACTAAACTAACAAATAGATAAAAACAAATGGAATCATGTCAGACGGTGAGAAGCACTGTGCAATAAACAGGATAATAGGATAGAAGACGCCTAGTAAGACAGGTCTATGTGAGGACCTGCCAGCAGGATCCTCTCGGAGGAGGGATATCCGAACTGAGATTTGAAGACCTCAAAGACCTGAATAGAGAGAACAGCAAGGGTACAATCACTGAGGCGAGAAAGAGTCTGGTATTTTGGGAATCAGAGAGAACATCAGTGCTCGGGGACCGTGTGATGCAGTAAGGTCCAAAAAGGTATTAGAAGAGAGCAGACCATGCAAGGCCTCAAAATCCGATGAAAGAAATAGCTGTAATTCCAAGGGAGGGGGGAAGCCAACAGAGGTTTTTAAGCTGGGAAGTGACACAATCTGATGGGCATCTTTAGAAGATCCCCCTGCCTGCTGTGTAGACTGTCATAGGGCAAGAATGGAAGCCCTGAGATCTGTCACCCTCAGTGGTTCACGCAGGAGGTCAAAGGCCACAGCTGGCCTGGAAGTAGGGAAAAAATGAAGAAAAGAGACAGAGTTGAGCTAAGTATTTAATGTAGACTAGATATGAATGCTGAGAGAATGGACTTGGGGAAGGGAAAGAAAAGAAAAAATCAAAGATGGCTCTGAATGTTGGGCGTGAGCCACTGGGAGGAGGGTGAAGCTATTGACTGATACAGTGAAGCCTCGGGTAGGAACAGGTTTGAGTTCTGCCTGCGAGACTCAGACCTCAGCTGGTAACAGCTCCATGCTCAATGAGGCCAGGCTTATGGGTGGACCAAGGAAGGTCTCTATGTCATACAGTGCTTTATACTTCGTAAAAGTAACACTTGTTACTTACTTGAAACCCACAGTCCTATGTGGTAATCCAGCTAAATGTTTATACCTCCATTTCACAGATGAGGAAAACTGATACTCTGAGAAGTTATGTGGCTTGGGTAACATCGTCAGCTAGAAAGAAGCCATACGGGGCTCCTTAAAGGGGGAGCAAATGGCATTTTGAACGAGACAGTTCTTTGTGCTGAATTGTTTCCTGCGTGTGCATCGTGCTTGGATCCTGCACACTAAATGCCAGGGGGTCTTCCTCTCACCCATCCACCCACCCCATCATTGTGACAGCCAGGTGCATTTCCAAACTCCCCGGAGGGAGGCAGTAACACACATACATCAGGCTAGTTGATGACTAACTGTGAACCCCCTCCCCTGTACACACACATGCGCATGTGCACATGCACACACACACACACACACACACACACACACACCTTAACCAGCTGCCCCCTCCCTGAATTAATTTGTTCATGAAGCCCTTCCTCTCTGCCAGGCCCTTGCTGGGTGCTGAGGGTTCAGAGATGGATCAAACTTACACCTCACCTTGTTAACATCTCAGGCAGGTGAGGTGCTCCCAATCACTGCAATAGCCAGAGAAAAAAAACCGAGGAAGGTTTCCTAGGTCTGATTGCTTGCAAAATCTCCAATATGTAACACGAATTCCTTCCTGCTGGTGATAAACAAGTATCAGGAGTCTGAATACACAAACACACCATACAGAAGAGGATTTGGGAACCTCGGGCAAAATATTATAATATTTTCATGGGCTGCCCAAATTCTAAACATTAGATTTGATGAACAGCTTTATTGAATTCTGTGGATAAATATTTAAAACCTTCAAGGGCTTGTGTAAATCACACCTAGGCAGACGCACTTGCTCACAGCGCCATCTGCTGGTAGCTACTGGTGGAGTGCAGGGAAATGAAGGTGGCGAGGACTCAACTGACGAGACAGTCTACTATCAGCGGCTGGCTCTAGAACCCTGATCCTATGCAGACCAACCCCAAGGCACCAATTCTCAGGAGCCTCCAGGTGTCCCGGAGCAAAAATTTTCAAAACAACATAAGATGAAAGAAGCAGAAAGAAAGAAGATATGAAGGAGACGCAAGAATTTCTTGTGTTCAGAAGAATTTTGAAAACATAGTGCCCCCCAGAGGTCATACAGCCCTTCCCCCCCGGCTCCCGGCAGGAATGTACCATCAGGAGGGGCGGGAGAGTTCACAGTCCCCCCAGGACGCTTTGTTCCATTGAGGCCCCCGATACGTATCATCTCAGAAAATCGTGCCCTGGAAGCATATTCAACAGCTTAAGAAGTGTTCATACAGTCGGGTTGTGTAGGAAAAAACATTACAAAATAGTGTGTGTGTGTGTGTGTGTGTGTGTGTGTGTGTGTGTGTGTGTGTACAGAAGGATATGCACCAAAGTACTAGCAATGGTTGTCTCTCATGGTGAGAAGAAGGGTGATTTTTTTCTATTTATTTCTTTGTGCTTTTTTGTGTTTTCCAAATTTTCTCTAATGAACATGTATCACTCTTGTTAAGAAAAGGAAATCTTAATTTAGAAAATATTACGGTAAGTGGACTACATTCTCCCCTTCCCCTCTCCAGCTGTAGTGCAACTTCGTTTCCTTTGGTTTTACCCTCAGGGTAGTAGGTTACGGTAACTTAATAATGACGATGATAGCTCACAATCGAGCATTTGCTGTGAATGGTAGTGCATGTAAAGCACCTAGGCCAGTGTCGGGCACGTAGAAAAAGCGGAGTTAATGTGAACTATCATTAGTATTACTATTTGATTACTATTACTATTGTTACTATTACTACTATCATTAGCCTTCCCTAAAACAGAACACTGACCTTAAAAAGCTCACAGTTTAAATGGAGACGTAAAAACAATACATAGAGAGTATCTAATAATAATAATACACGAAAGAAAGTGACGTGATTAATCAAACAGGAACTGATGCCCCTCAAGCTCCAATTCTAGGCAGGTTCTTTTGGCTGCAAGATAGAGTGATCCACTCAGTTGAGCTCAGCTGAGGCGCGGTCTCAGAAATGTCTCGTGAAACCCGAAGGTAAGAAGCAAAGCCCAGCCAGGACCTGTGGGAACTGAAAATGGGAGACCAGGAAGAATCAAGGCTCCTCTCCTTCTTACCTCATCCTCTTTCCATTGCATACCCAACTCCCTTACTAAGCTGGGTCCTCTTGTAAAGAGCTTAGAATAGCCACTCCCAAACTCTTCCTACCACGCCTCGCATCCCCTGTACACAACAGCTCACTGGCTCAGTTTCTGTCTCCTCATTCAAAATCGCTGAGCAGAGAATCTGATTGACCTGGCTCATCACGTGACCCCACTGGACCACCCAAGCTACTTATTGCTGGCCAGCCAATGGGTGAATTACCCTTGGATCAGGTACTCGGCTAGTGCAGTCGACTTGGTAAGAGGAATTGAGTCCCATGGTACCAAACATGCCACTGCGGCATTCAGCTGGGGTTATGGGTGATGATATGGGCAGAGAAAGCAATGATAGACGTTTCTAGAATAGCACTCAGTTGTTTCCATTTGTTTTGCAGGGTTTCTTTCTTATCTGTCCTCCTAGACCTATTCTACTGTGACTGTTGGATGCTCGGATAGTAATGAAGGAAACGTTTTTTTTGTCACAGGTCGGGTTTCCCAGGAAGCAGATTCTAAGATGGAGACTAGGGTACAGGAGGCTGATTAGAACGTACTCTTGGGATCAACACCGGAGAAGCGATAGGAAGGAAGCAGTTTTGGTAGAGGGCAAGGTCAAGCTGTGATGAGATGGTCAAAGAAATTACGGCAGCTCTGTGAAAGTCTTAACGATGGGTGTACCTAACAAAGCTGTTCCTAGTTGGGGCAAGAAGGCCTTTTTACTCCCAACTCTGAAGTCACACCCTCAGATAACATGACCCTGAAAAAATACAACTGATATGACAGGCCCCTAGGTCTTCATAGATTTTTACCTCTCACCCTCTGGATTGCATTTGTGATATCAAGGCCTCCATCACACTGGCCACTTCATGCTTATCTAGGCTGATGAGCATGATGTTCTCAACATAGTGGACCAATGTGATGTTCCGTGGGATGTTTCAACAGCCCAGATCTATCCAGAATACATTATGATAGAAGGTACAGCATTAACATAGTCCTGGAGCAAAACTGTAGCTGTAAATGTATACTATCGGCCGTTCCAGGTGAATGCAGGCTCTTACTGATACTCTTTTCTGATAGGGAATGAAAAAGGACACAGTTGACAGGTGAATGGCCACATACTATGATCTGTGTGCATTGACCACGTCTTTTATTTTCTGTATTTTAACATCTGCGGCCTCGCTGACCCTGGAGCGACTGCCCTTCCCGTGGCTACCCAATTCTTAGCGACCACGTTGCTTACTAGCATGCTTTTCACATGCAAACCAACCAACCCAGTGCCCACACCCTCAGTCACCTCTTTTGGCTCTCCCACTCGGGGACACTATAGAACTTCCCTAATCACCCCAGGGCCAGGTACCAGACAATAGGGACCGCCCCTGTGGCTCAGACAGAGCCTGCTGGAATTATCCGAACTAGCCAATCCTAAGCCTACCTACCCTGACTCCCCATTCCCTTATGAGGAAACCACAATGTTGCCACATTGCCCCCCACTCCCTCTGCCTCCTGACCCTGCTGCTTTTGCAAGGGTCCCCCCACCCTGTGATGTGGCACGCCCCTTCCTCTTGGGAACTGTGAATAGCGAACCATCTTTTCAATAGTCATCATCTCCTGATCTGTTGGCCTTACCGAACCTCAAATTTTCTATTGATACACCTTTTCAGAACACGGTGGCCTTATCAGTCTGCTCTAGCGAAGAGACCCCATCTGGCCCAATGGCTGCAAGGGGCACCTCTACGTTGGCTGAGGTTGCAGTAATCCACTGTCACCTTTCATAAAGCACCTGATTTTTGCAGGGGCCAGATTAATGAACTAAATGGAGATGCGATGGGGACCACCACCTCTGCATTCTTTAGGTCTTCAGAGTGGGCCTAATTTCTGTCATCCCCCTTGGGATGAGATGTTATCTTTAATTGACTATTTTTGCCAGGGATGGAAAGTGGGAGACAGTGTCAGAGCCGTCCCTGGCCCTTCCCCACTATGATAACTCTGACCCTATAGACCAAGGACTGAACGTGTGGCTTAAACCAACTATGAAGTGTGTCGATCCCAATTATACATTTGAAAACCAGGGGCATGAGGACTGAGGGGGGGGGGTCCAGAGGCCTCGTAGATTATGAGCTGGACTATAGCGAGGCCTTCAAATCTAGTCCCCGATGCCCCCACTGTAAAAGGGGACATGATGGAAATACTTTGGCCTCTAGTAGGTGCCAGTGTCAATTGGGATCCTATGTCCAACGTTCCGTGACATATTTGGGCATTCCCCTTTCCCGTGCACAGTTACTCAAGTAAATGGCTGCAAGGCCCTTTGGGGAAAGCCTGGATGGAGGAGTCATTACTATGTGCACTTGCCACTGTGTTGCAGGGTCCTTCCTCCTGGAGAACTGGCCTCTCGCTGGATTTCAGGTTCCAAACCTGGCCTCAGCCTGGCCAAAATTGGCAAAGGGTTGTGCCTTCTTATGGGGAGTGATTGCTCTCAGCCTCCTGATCATCAAGCCTTGATTTCTTGGGTGGTACAGGTTCCAAGGTATTCTTACTGGCTGCTCATCCCTTTTGGCCTTGGAGACGCCATTTTCCATTAGGCATCTTCCTAACTCTTTGCAGGAAGGGCTTTCCTGCTTTGCTCCTCTGATCTTTCAATTCATGACAATAACTGTGTCCCCCTGATGTTTGATGTCACCACCTGGCCCGCTGCTGTCAATGAGCCCAGTTCTGTTAAGGTGTCTCCTACACTTAGACTTCTAAGGGACGCTAGTGTTCCCCCCCCCATTTCCTTATTAATGTATATCCTTCAAGCCTTTTCATGGCACACAGTCACCTGGTGGATTTGCAAGCCTTACTCTGAGCCTTTCAATCCTATTTCCACCACCTTCCGTGGAAATTCTCACTAACCATGAGCCACATCTTTTTCCATGCTTCTAAAAACCATCACGGCAGCAGGCCCGCGCCATCTCCTGGGTCACTGCAGCACCCCCATTGGCTTCTCCTCAATACCATCATCTGTGTAACTACTTTCTGCATTAACTCCACTCCTTTTAAATACTTGGAGGTGTTTCTGTTTTCCTGGGTAGACCTAAATGATCCTCCATTCAACATCGCCAGATTAAGCCTCCCTGAGGGAAGGAACCATCTGTTCTCCATCTTTGAGGCATCTAACTAAGCACCTGATATTTAATCAGTTCTCAGTAGAAGTTTGATTAATTTGCTGGGCAATATTTACGTAGAGAATAATTCCTCCAGTTACAAATGTCTGCCATGTGTGTAGCGAAAGGTAAGCTTCTTAACATGGCGTGAAGCATCACCCTTTGCAAAAAGACCTAGAAATATTTCTGTCTTCAACTGAAAGGAACATTTTAAAGTCCCTTCAAAGATAATGAACTGGCAAACCATCCCTCCATGATAGCTGTCTTGGTAATGCCTGTGTTCGTCATTAGCATCTCTTCAGAAAGTCAAAACTCCTGAAAATAAATTTCCGAAATCACCCCACAATATAGGCACAATGTCCCCTCTTCTACTCCCATCACTGTTTCATACTGTTTTCCCTTCTACCATTAAATCGTGAACCATAGAAAGTGCTAGCCATTGTCTAATCCAATGCCTTTATGTATAAGTGAAGAAGCAAAAAGAAGATAAATGACTGGTCCAAGGCCACAAAGCTATGACAAAGCCAGGACTAAAACTTAGGTTTCCTGCTTCCTTACAGTTTTCTTTCTACCACCCACCTCCCAGACCCACCCAGTACTGCAGCTCAGTGAAACACCAAACAGGAGAGTTTTTTCTTTTCTTCCAAACCCCTGCAAGTGGGATCTTTGTCAGTGGAACTTTGAGAAATAGCTCTTATCTACTCAACACATATTTATTGAGTGACTTCAATTATCAGACATTGTGCTAGATACTGGATATAGAGTGATAAAAGGGGGGATGGTGAATAATAGTAATAGAAGAAAGAAAAAGAAGGAGAAGGGGAGGGAGAGGAGGCGCGTGAGGAGATGGGAGTGGGGAGAGAAGAAAAAAAAACATGGCCCCTGCTCTCACGGAGCTTCTGGATCAGAGCTTGTGTGTATAGAAAAGAGGAACACGGGCCAGTCCTGGTAACATTTTGTCTCTTTCTTGCTTGTTAGGTTTCTGTCACTTGCAACCTAAATAGTCTTCATAACAAGGTCAGGAAGAACTCATGGTAAATAATACCTGTTCCCTCTGTTGATTAAGAGAGAATATTCAGCGTGCCGTCCTAAATCAGTCACTATTCTGGAAACTGCTAACTAACTCACAGACCCATGGCACTACAAGTTCCAGGAATGCTTTCCTTCCGGTTTACCTTTGTACACCCTCCACAGCACAGCTCCAAAGGCTGCTGACACCTCCAAAGCTGAATCATTAAAAACACTCATCAGCCTCATGACACAGAGAACAAAACTGGTGGTTGCCAGATGGGAGGGGGGTTGGAGGGCTGGGTGGAAAAGGTGAAGGGATTAAGAAGTACAAATTGGCAGTTACAACATATTCACAGGATGTAAGTACAGCATAGGGAATACAGTCAATAATATTGTAATAACTGTATGGTGCCAGGTGGGTACTAGGCTTATCAGGGGGATCAGTTTATAAGCTATATAAATGTCTAACCACTATGCTGTACACCTGAAACTAATATAATATTGAATGTCAATGTAATTGAAAACTTTTTATAAATAAATAAATTTTTTTTAAATACTCATCAACCGACCCCTGGTCCCAGTCAGCTTCTCCTGGATTATTCCCAGAACTTAAACAACATTTGCAAAGTTCTGTGAAATGGGAACAATTCTGAAGATTTCATTCAGTCCTCCAAGGCTAATCTCTTGTAGCAGCATTTTAGCATTTTAGCCATCAAGCCCTATTTCATCTCCTGGAAGCCCATTCTGTTATATGATGGTTTTTACTACCAGGAATTTTTCCTCATTCGCAACAAGATTTTACCTTTCTTAATTTCATGCAATTTTAGAAAGTAAAAGCTGGAAAAGACCTTAGCTACCATTAACTCCCATGTTTCCCAAAGTGTGAAACACGTAATCCTGGCGGGTCTCCTGATAATTTTAGGTCTTGCACTAAATGGCAGCTAATGGTATTAAATACTTCTAAAGCACAGTGCATAAAAGTTATATTCCCTTCTCAATTTTCTTTCCCTCTCTTGATTATAAAGAAAAGGGATGTCATAGGCTGGTGTTAATATAGCTTTAGTGACTCTACAGACTTGCTCATCTCCCTTTTTCCCAGATAGCTGACCCAGACTCAGCCTTCAGCAGGCCACAGCATCCAGCTGGACCTTTGGAGAGCACTGTTTTGTTCCCCTTTTTTACACTTACCTTCTATTTACTAGGAAAGCATACTAGTTTTCCATTTATAGGTGTGACACAAAGCTTCCTTTTTAAATAAAATATTATGCTTTAAACAATACTATTTAAAGAGCATATTAAGTACACCGTCTCAGTGTTCTGCAAATATGGCAAAACGTGTAACATGAATGATGGGTTATGGAGTCACTGATGTACTGCAATTCCTTCTTGAGTTGGGTTAATCATGCTCCTTGGTGTCACTCTGTCATTATAGGCCCATCCAAACCCTGTCTTGTTTAATTTTACTTCAGCATATGTTTCCTTTCTTTGCGATCCCCTCTCCCATTCCCTTCCAGCCCATGGAGGCAAGCATTCTAAAATAATTGGTAAATGTGCTCAGATCTGTTTGTGCCTTTGAAAAATAAATAACATTATTTCGTATAGCAAATTTTTTTTTGCTAGATCTAATTCTGTTTCTTACTTGTTTCACTCAATGCTATTTTTATGATTTATTTACTTTCATTGCTTTTAACTGCTGCATATTTTACAGTATGCATCAGCCATGTTTTTTTAAAAACCTAGTCGCTTGTTGATGAACATCCAGGTTATTTCTACTTCCTTCCTGCCTCTAAAAAATACTTGATGAGCATCTTCACTCATGTCCCTGGTACATGGAGATTTTTATCCAAGAGTGGGATTGCTGGATTGTATGATGCGTAATTTTACTAAATACTTCTGGTTTGTGCTTAAGAACAGCTGAATAAATTTAAACTATCATGAGTTGTACATAGAATTTGCTAATTTTCCACATCCTTGCCAACATTTGGTATTATCCAAATATATCTTTTAATGTTTACAAATTTTATGTCTTAAAGTACCATCTCCTGGTTGTCTTAATCTGCATTTCTCTGGTTGCAGGTGAGGTTGAGCCTCAGTTCACATACTTGTTAACCATCGAGATTCCCCCTTCTGGAAATCGCCTGTTCATATTTTTCTGTTCTTCTTTTGTGTTCCCCACTATTTTCTTGTTCATTAAAAAGAGCTCCGTGTATATTCTAGATATTGACATCGCAACCATTATCTCTGTAACTTATAACACAATAATGTATAACTTCCAAACTAATAGAAAGAGGAGATAAAATAATAAACTATTTTACCAATCCAAAAGAATATAAGAAAGGAGATAAAAATAAATATAAACATATACAGCAAATAGAAGTCATGTAGTAGATTGTAAATTTAAACTCAAATAATTACATTAAATATAAATGGATTTATTATTTCAATTAAAAGACAAATAATTTCAACTGGATATTTTAAATGATACAAAATGTTTACAAAAAAATGATATTTAAAAGATAAAGATACAAAATTTTATAAATAAAAGAGCAGAATATATACTATATAAGCATAAAAGTTTTAAAAGCTGGCATAACTATATTTATGTCAGACAACATGGACTTTAATGCAAAATGCCTTATTCTAATGATAAAATTTTTTATTCATCCTGAATATATAATAACAAGAAATTTGTCTGTATCTAGTAACATATCCTCAAAATATATGAAGCAAAAACTGACAAGATGCAAATGAGACAAAATCACAATCACAGTGGGAGACTTCAGTGATAGCTTATAGAACAAACAAAAATAAGTAAAAATCTACAAGATCTGAACAAAACAATTACAAAGTTGACTTAATGTGACATCTCTAGACATCTCTAACCCTAACCAATAACTACAGAAAACACACATTCCAAGAACAGATGGCATATTTACAAATATTGCTAGTCCATAAAGCAAGTCCCCTCAAAATTTCTAAGGATTGAAACCAACAGAGTATGTTTTTTGACTCTAATAAATGAAGCTAGAAATCAATTACAAACATAAGCCAGAAAAAAATCCATAACTTTGAAAATTTAAAAACACACTTCTAAATAATCCATAGGGAAAAAAATTACAATGGAAATTCATATATATTTTAACCTAATGATAACAAAACTAATGGAAAATAAACTATTGATGTGTAGACATAAATACTTGTCAGATAAGCCCATGCTTTAAAAAAATTTATAACTTTATTAGAAAAAGATAAAGATGGAGAATCAAGAGCTAAGCATACATGTCAATAAGACAGAAAAAGAGGGCTGGCCAAGTGGCTCAGTTGGTTAAGAGCTCGCTCAAAGGTTTGAGCTCTGAGCAACCGCGGTTCGAGTCCAGCTCGAGCTGAGCTGCCGCTGAGCTGCCAACAGGTGGCAGGATGGCTCAGTTAAAAAACTAAAAAAAAAAATAAGATAGAAAAAGAAAAACAAAGAAGGTATAAGAAATACAGGAAGTGAAATTAACAAAATAGTAAATAAGCATCAATAAAGAAAACCAACAAAGCAAAAAGTTAAATCTTGGAGAAACTACCAAAACTGATAATCACATGACAAGACTCCAAGAAAAGTAGATAGTGGACACAAATAATCCAAGCCATAAATTAAAAATGAGGCATTACTACAGATTTTATAAATTTTAAGACTATTTTAAGGGAATATTGTGAACAACTTTATGCCAATAAGTTTGAAATAAATTTAGTTGAATGAACAAATTCCAGCAAAAACTGGCTTAAGGAGATCTGAAAAAAGAAAATTTGAATAATCTTATATTCATTTACAAAAAAAATGACTCATTTGCAAGTGGAGACTTCAGCCCAGATTATAGAGAAAAGGCATACTGGTGGCCCCTGGGACAGCTCCTGTTGCAGCCATTTTTTATAGTTATCATAGTGTTTTAAATTTTTTGTTAACTCTGAATGCCTTTAGACTAGGTATATGTTCCCCAATTCACCACAGATCTCACCTAGTGCTTCATTTAGTTAGCTTACCTGCCTGGGCCCTTAAGGTGTTTAAGTTGGCAACTTTTGAAATCATTCAGAATCATTAAGATTGTTCCAAGTTCATGGCTGTATAAAAAGATGTCTTTCTAGGGCTGGCTGAGTGGCTCAGTTGGTTAAGAGTGTGAGCTCTGAGCAATAGGGTCGCTGGTTTGATTCCCACATGGGCCAGTGAGCTGCACCAGAGCTGAGCTGCCACTGAGCTGCCAACAGGTTCCAGGATGGCTCAGCTGGTAAGAACACGTGCTCCTAACAACAAGTTTGCCGGTTCGACTCCCACATGGGATGGTGGGCTACGCCTACCTGCAACTAAGATTGAACATGGCACCTTGAGCTGAACTGCCCTGAGCTGCCAACAGGCAGTCGGATGGCGACTGGACTTGGAGCTGAGCTAGCTGCACCCTCCACAAATAAGATTGAAGGACAGCAACTTGGCTGTTCCCCTTCCCCAATTCCCCAACACTGTTTTCCTTCCTCAATTCCCCAATAAAATATTTTTTTTTAAAAAAGAGGTCTGTCTAGTGCTGTTTCTCTAAACTTATCAAATTACAAGTGCCTCCAAGTGAATTTTCTTGTTGGATGTGCTGTGTATAACTGGACATATTTGCATGTCAATAAACCCCTATCAGTTGGTACTTAACCACAGTTAGCCAAAATTACAGTGGTAAGAGGGAATGTCCCAAAGACTCTCTTTATTTATGACACCAATTTCAAATTTGGGAGGGTTCCCAAAACCACCCTCAGTTTCGATAATTCACTAGAAGGACTTACAGAACACACTGAAAGCTATTACACTCGCAGTTACGATGTAGTACAGAAAAAGGATTAAAATCAATCACAGGAATAGATGCATAGGGTATAGTCTGAGAGGGTTACACTGTGAAGCGTCCGTTGTCCTCGCCCGTGGAATCAGGGTGCATAACCCTCCTGGTATTGATATGTGACAATATGCACAGAGTATCGCCAACCAGGAGCTTCACTGTTCAAAGAGCTCATTGGGGTTTCTTTACACAGTCATAATTGCTCAAGTCATTGAACTCAGTCTCCAAGTCAGCAGAAACCAGGAGACCTGAGCCCCCACCATAAATCACATGGTTGGTCTCTTTCAAATGGCCAGCTCCCACCCTAAACAAAGACACTCCAATCGTGTGTGACAAAGATTACCTCCCAGAAGCTGAGGGCAAAACCAGACCTCTCTTTAGGCAAAGTCAATTCCTCACTATACAGGACTGACATATAAATGATGGTCCTAATTCAAGCTCTCTGGAGTCAGATCTATCAACCCATTTATATAGAGACAGGAACATATGCGAAGAGACCAGCTTCAATAAAGGGATTATAAGAAGCAGAGTAACCAAATGCAAAGTAACATCATCTTACTATATTCTTTCCACGGGAGATATTATCTCATGATTCTTAATTTTTTATCCCTGGATAACTCACTTGAGATCCCAGCTGGTTTTCTAAGGCAATTTCAGCAAAATAAAAAGGTTAGGACACGCTAAAAGCTCACCCTGCCTCTTCCGATTAAACATAGCTTTAGTATCTCTTTCCATCCCCAGAAATCTGTGTTGAGAACAGAAGGAACAGAAGAGCTCTTTACCACAGAATAAGCAGCTCTATACCTTTGTTTTGTGGCTGACACCTTTCAGGAGAAAAAGAAATAATAATTTAATATGTCTCTTCTATTTACGTTCCGTGACAACCAGACTACCCAACCACAAAGAGATCATGGCTGTCATAGAAACAAGCCTTGAGATTTTTCATAGTACTAGTCACATAATATCCCTCAATAAAGTGGTCGTTTACCTTTTAAACGTCTGACTTAAAAATCCTTATTTGTCGGTGATTATATATGCTCCAGAAACATTATTATAAAATTCTTTGAAGAGCACGCTCTCTTTATGCATTTAAAATCCAGTTTGCATATGGGTTTTCAGGAGCATAACATAATATATAGTAAGATTTACCTTGCAGGTTTGCTTAACAGACTCTTTTTTTTTTTTCATAAATGGTATAATGGTAACATTTAGCCCAGGCTGCATTTGAATTATCACAGATTGTAAATTAATGGCATCTCCGTTTGGCAATAGTATCTCATGCACAGTGAGTGCTAAATAAATATTTGTTGGATTGAATTGGATTTGTGCATGTTTTATTATACATCCGTGTTAACACTCTAAGAACTTGAGATAAGAGGCTAATGGAGATGAGGGTAAAATAAGTTCAATTGTTTAAGAACCAGGACTCTACATGAAAGAATACCAATTCCTCTGCCATGTGTTTTCTTGAGGGAAAACACGTTTGATCAACACTGATAAGACAATAGAACGAATCATGGAGCCTGTGTCACTTTTTTTTCCAAATCCACAGTAACATATATATTCATCTTGTCAGATTGCTATATAAATAGATGAGGTAAAACAACATGGCATTTGTTGCACTTCAATTACTTTCTTGTATAATGTCAAGAAGTAAAAGCTAACAAACCATAACTTTTCTTGACATTTCCTCTCTCAAGTGACCAATGATAGATTTGCCTTTAAAAAGCATTCATCATTTTAAAGAAGGGTAGAGACAGTAGATTTCTGTGTGTTATTTTTTTCCCCATTTTTTAAGCCAGTGGTTAAATTGAAAACCCCAGCTTTCCTGTAGATGGGAACCAAACCTGGTTGATAAGATTACATGTTTCTAATCCTGGGGGATGTTTGAAGTCATCCAAGTAGAGAGGGCATTTGCTGTCATAAATGGTCCAGAGATGAACTAAATTCCCAGAGAAGCCAAGAGGCCACCTTCACCATCACAGCCCCCTCCTTTTCCCCACCTCCAACCCTTATCCCCATTAAACAGTGTATACTTTGCCAGGCAAATCTTTCTATGTGGCCAGATGTGACAGCCCAGCATGACTGTCAACCACTGGCATTTGAGTTTGAGGGATATAGTTTCAAATACCATCTTCCATTTACCAGCTTTGTGACCTTGCTCAAATTATTTGTCCTCCAAACCTCTTACCTTGTCTGTACAAAAAAGACAATAATATCTAATTTCACAGAGTTATC
>NW_017731354.1:7452553-7456578 GCF_001890085.2 Hipposideros armiger
TGGAAGGGACTACAATGCATGAAAATAGCATGAGGGTGGCAGACACCAGGGGACAAGAGATTATAGGAAGAGAAATACATTAGAACATCCAAGACCCTGAGCAGAAGCGAGGGTGAGACTCAGATAAATTAAGGCACTTAAAAGCAGCCAAGGGGAATTGGATGGGGGAGGGGCTCACATGGTCCCAAACAGTACACATGCTTAAAAAAGACCTGAGAAGAAGTTAAGCCTTCACCCTGGGGTGATCACAAGGCTTAAGGGCCCCCTGATTAATAAATCTTCCACACCAAGCTGCAAAGACTGGGAGAGGTGGAAGTTTTTTCAAATGTCCAATTTTCAACAAAAGATCACAATGCATACAAAGAAGTAGGGAATGTGGCCCATTTAAAGGAAGAAAATTAACCTCCAGAAACAGTCTCTGAAGAAGCACACACACATGAGATTTACTAGATGAAGACTTTAAAACAACTGTCTTAAGTATGGTCAAAGAGCTAAAGCAAAGCATAGACAAAGAACTCCATGAATTTTGGAAAATAATATGTAAACAAATGAAAATATGAACAAAGAGATAGAAATTATTAAAAAAGAAAAGAACCAAATACTGGAATTGAAAAATACAATAACTGAATTTAAAGGTTTACTAAATAAGTTCAAGTAGACTCAAACAGGCAGAAGAAAGAATCAGTTAACTTGAAGACAGATCACTTGAAGTTATCAAATCTGAGGAGGAAATAGAAAACAAATTAAAGAAAAGTAAATAGAAACTACTGGAGTTACGCAACATCATTAAATGGATCAATGTCCTCTTTGAGGGATTTCCAGAAAGAGAAGAGAGAGAAAGGAGCAGGGAAATTATTAGAAGAAACAATAATGGCTGAAAACATCATAATTTGAGGAAAGGCATGAATATACAAATACAAGAAGTTCAATGACTTCCAAGTAGGTTAAACCCAAAAGATTACACCAAGACATATTGTAATCAAACTGTCATAAGACAAGGAGAGAATCTTGAAAGCAGCAAGGAAAAAGCAACTTGTCACATACAAGGGACCCTCAATAAGACTATCGGTGGATTTCTCAGTAAAAACCTTGTAGGTCAGAAGGGCTGAAAGAAAAATATTGTCAACTGAGAATTCTATATTCAGTGAAACTGTCCTTCAAAACTGAGGCACAATTAAGACATTTCCAAAGAAATGAAAGCTGAAGACGCTCATTACCACTAGCCCTTCCCTGCAAGAAACACTAAAGAAAGTTCTTCAAGTTGAAATAAAAGGATACCAGACAGCAACCTAAAATTATACAAAAATATAAAGTTCCCCAGGAAAGGTTAATAAACAAACATAAAAAATAGTATTATTGTAATATTGGCTAGTAACTTTGCTTTTTCTTTTCTATAGGATTTAAAAGACCAATGCACAAAAATGCTTATAAATTTATCTTAATGGGCACATAATATATAAAGATATAATTTGTGATATCAACAACATAAAAGGGGAGTGGAGCTGTTAAAGGTAGTTTTTGTATGTGCTTAAAGTTAAATTGGTATCAGTTTAAGATAGGTTATCATAATGTAAGAATGTTATATGTAATCCCCAGGTAACCACAGAGAAAATATCTATAGAATATACATAAAAGGAAATGAGAAGGAAATCAAAATGTGTCACTACAAAAAAAAATTAATAAACAGAAAGGAAGTCAATAATGGAGGAAAATAGGGACAAAAAAGCTATAAGACATACAGAAAACAAATGACAAAATAGCAAAAGTTAATATTTTCCTCTAAGGAATTACTTTAAACCATATGGATTAAACTTCCCAATCAAAAGATATAGATTGGCAGAATGGAAAGAAAAAAAAAAAAAACAGGATCCACCTGTATGCTATCTGCAAAAGATGCACTTTAGACCTAAGAACAGATGCAGACTGAAAGAGAATAAAAAGGAAAAGATATCCCATGCAAATAGTAATCAGAAGAGAGCAGGGGTGATATGCTAATATGAGACAAAATAGACTTTAAGTCCAAAACTATTACAAGATCAAAGAAAGTCATTATATAATAATTAAAAGGCCAATTTACCAAGAACATATAGCAATTATAAACATATGCAACAAACAACAGACCTCCAAAATATGAAGAAAACATTAACAGAATTGAAGGGGGAAATAGACAGCACTACAAAAATAGTAGGAGACTTCAATACCCCACTTTCAATAACACATAGAACAGCCAAACAGAAGATCAATAGGAAATAAAAGACTTGAACAATACTGTTGACCAAGTGAACCTAACAGATAAATACAGATCACTGTACACCACAACAGCAGAATACCCATTTTTCTCATTTACATGGAACATTTAACTTGAGAAATAAATGATGTTATTAGGCCATAAAGAAAGTCTTAATAAATTTTCAAAGATTGAAAGCATACAAAGTTTTTTGGTTTGGTTTGGTTTTGGTTTTGGTTTTGTTGTTGTTGTTGTTGTCACAATGGAAAGAAACTAGAAATCGATAGCAGAAGGAAAACTGGAAAAGTCACATGTGTGTGAAATGAACAACATATTCTTAAACAACCAATGAGGCAGAAAAGAAATAACAAGGGAAATTAGAAAATGTATTCAAATGAATAAAAATGAAAACTCAACATAGCAAAAACAATACTAAGAATAAGTTACAGCTGTAGACACATTAGAAAAAGAAGGATTTCAAATCCACAACCTAATGTTATACCTAAGGTACTAGAAAAGAACAAATTAAACTCAAAGTTCACAGAAGAAAGGAAATAATAAAGATTAGATCAGAGATAAATAAAACAGAAAATAAAAAACAATAGAGAAAATCAATGTAATCAACAGTTGTTTTTTTGAAAAGATCAACAAAATTTACAAACTTCCAGCTAGGTTGATGGAGACAAAGAAAGAAGACTCAAATAACTAAAATCAAAAATGAGAGAAAATTACTACCTATTTTACAGAAATAAAAAGGATTATAAGAGAGTGTTATGAATATGCCACAAAATGGATAATTCACATGAAATGGACAAATTCCTAGAAGCACACAACCTAGCAAGACTGAATCTTAAAGTAACAGAAAATCTGAATATACCTCTAACTAGAAAGGAGATTTGATCAGTAATCAAAAACCTTTCAACAAAGAAAATCCCAGGACCAGATGGCTTCACTGGTGAATTCTACCTAACATATAAAGAAGAATAATCCTGTTCAAATTCTTCTAAAATTTTAAGAGGAAAGAAACTTCCTAACTCATTCTATGAGGCCAGCATTACCCTGATACCAAACCCAAAGACACTACAAAAACAAAACAAAACAAAAACCTACAAAATAACGTCCCTATAAATAGTAATGCAAAAATTCTCCAAAAAAAAAAATACTAGCAAACCAAATTTAGCAGCATTTTGAAAGGATTATATACCATGACTGGGTGACTATCTTCCTGAAATGCAAATGTTTCAACATTTGAAAATCGATAAACATAATATACTACTTTAAGAGATGGAAGGGGGAAAAAAATCATGATTACCTCAACTGATGCAGAAAATGCATTGACAAAGTTGAAGACACTTTCATGATAAAACACTTAACAAACTAGGATTAGAAGGAAATTACCTTAACATAATAAAGGTATAATATTTAATAACATTAAAATAACATAATATGAAAAACCCACAGCCAACATCATACTCAATGGTGAAAGACAGAAAGCTTTTCCTCTAAGATAGGAATAGGATCAGTATTCCCACTTTTACCACTTCTATTCAACATAGTACTAAAAGCTCTACCTACAGCATTTAGGCAAGAAAAACAAAGCCATCCAAGTTCGAACAGAAGTAAAAATGAACTCTGTTTACAGACAACATGATCTTATATGTGGAAAACTCTAAAGATTACACTAAAATAAAATAATATAAAACCTATTCAAAGTAATAAATGAATTCAGTGAAGTTTCAGGCTATAAAATCAACACACAAAAATCAGTTGCATTTCTATACACTAAAAATGAACAATT
>NW_017731354.1:7457201-7461425 GCF_001890085.2 Hipposideros armiger
TTTGACTTCATGTTGAAAGCATCTTTAAAGGATGAAGTCTGCCTCTACTCTGAAGAGGGCTGTGGACACATACTCAGCCCCGAAATATCTCCATGATATTCTAAGTTGTGTTTTATAAGCATTTGTATTAAGCATTTTATACATGTCAATCACCTGGATCACCACATTTGACATAACTATTCCCATACAATTTCTGTGCCTAAGATGACATTTGGGCCCCCTGTTAATAGGTATCTAATAAAGAAAGAGTAGAGGCAGACTTCATTCTTTACAGATGCTTTCTGGGCCAGCCCAGTGGCTCAGTTTGTTAAGAGCGCAAGCTCTGAGCAACAAGGTCCTTGGTTCAATTCCCACATGGGCCTGTGAGCTGTGCCCGAGCTGAGCTGTTGCTGAGCTGCCAACAGGTGCCAGGATGGCTCAGCTGGTGAGAGCACATGCTCCTAACAACAAGGTTGCCGGTTTGACTCCCGCATGGGATGGTGGGCTACGCTTACCCGCAATTAAGATTGATCATGGCACCTTGAGCTGAGCAGCCATGAGCTGCCGATGGGTGACTGGACTTGGAGCTGAGCTAGCTGCTCCCTCCACAACTAAGATTGAAGGACAACTTGGCTGTTCCCCTTCCCCAGTTCCCCAATAAATTCTTTTTTTAAAAAAAAAAGTAAGCAAATGGTGACATGGCAAACTGCGCTGTGAAAGTTCCACAGTAGTTAGAATGGAGACATGCTCTGTGAGAACTGAGTCATCACTCAGCCCACAAGAATCTCAGCCTGGAAAAAAATCCTGACCACAGCTGTGTGGCCCACATTCATTCCGTGGGTGATGATGTTGTGTCTGCAAAACCATGCTTTCTATCACCATAAATCAATGTTGCTAATTACATCTCTTAATTTTTAGTTTTCTTTTTAATTCATGTGGAAATTCATTTGGGTTTTTATGTGAACAAAAGTCATAAACTTAAGGAGCATGTAAAACATTTCATATTATACTTGTTTATACCTATCCGGATAACATGATAAGAAAGCCGTTTTAAATTTGAAGATTTTTTAAACAAAGGGAAAGGACACATGAAGATTTTGTGACTTGCATGGACATCGGTGAGCAGTTAGTGACTAAGGTACAATATTTATAATTGCATTATTAGATTTGAAACTCCTTTAAATTTGAAGAGTCTGGATTTAACGACAAGGAAACATGTGAGAAGCAATGGAAATGGATTGTAAATGTCAGCATCATGTTTGATCATACCAAGGTGACCTTAAAATGCCATCTTATCCACTTTAATTTAACAAGGCTGATTTCTTAAAATATCAAATATTTGATATACCCAAGAATATATATTGAACTACTGGAACAAATAGCTAGAAGATATTTCAGTTGTCCCATTTGCAAAAGCAAGACGTAGGCAAACCGTTCTCCACACGGATGGTGGGGAGGGAGGCAGTCCTCCTTAAATGGAAAGTTTCATCTTTCCTCTTCACTGAAAGCTGCGAGAGTCAACCTCACCCAGACATACAGAATGCTTTCCTTTATAGGATGTAATCTAAGGGCCCCTGTCCCCACAAATGCCTACCCTCAGCATGTCATTCCTTTATTCAGAGGTCAACAGCTCCTCCTTTTTTAAAAATGCAATTTCCCTGGGAAGAACTGACGCATTAAATCCCTAAAATCTTTATGAACAAGCATTCATCAAATTGCTTTCTCCCCTGAAATGATAGGCTGACCATTTAAAAATGGAAGGAAGTTGCTAAAAATAAATAAATGTTTTAAATTATCATTTAGCGATAGCTAATTCCTTCAGATACTGTAGGGGGCTTTCCNCTCTCAGTTAAGGGAAGGAAAGCCAAGAGCAGATTACTTACTGCTACAGAATCCAATATTGTAAAGTGCTTTTTTTCCTTTTCCCTATGCCACATTTTTAATGTCTTCGTGAGCTCAGTGTGCTGTGACTATCAATCACAGAAAACTACTGACATTATGAAACTGCTTTTAAGATATACCGAGTTTTCAAAGCCAAAGTTGTCTGAAGAATAATAATCTTCAAAGCTTGTATATTTTCAAAAATATCTATTTGATACACCAAGCTGAGTAATGACCAGCTGTCTCTACTCTGTAACTGCTTGACAGAATGCATTAATATGGTTTCGTGGAGAACATTAAATATGGGAAACAAAACCATTTTATGAGGATCCCCAGTTCTGCTATGGTCAATCTCTTTCATCGGTAGGCAGCACAGGTAGGCATCAATACCTGGGTGCTGAGAGTAGGCAGGTCAGAATCAAATTAACTCAGAAATGGACATAGTCCTCTAAGTCCTACCTTTTTTGACAAATAAAAACTGTATATATTGAAGTTGTACAATGTGATGTTTTGAAATATGTATACATTTTGAAAGGATTACTGTAATCAAGCTAATTAACATATTGATCACCTCCCATAGTTATCATTTATTTGCATGTGGTCAAAACACTTGAGATCTACTCTCTTTGCAAATTTCAGGTATATAATACAGTATTATCAACTACAGCCACCACGCTGTATATTAGGTCTCCAGAACTTTGATGCTCAGGAAATTTTTATCTATTTTTACACATACATGGATATGAGACATGGAGTCAAGTCCATGGGTATGGATTGCAGCCTATGGGAATTTGCATCCTCTTCTAAGTGGTCAAGAAAGACCACCTCGAATAAATAGACTGATCACCAAGCATTACTGTCAGCATCAATCGTTCCTTCATTCAACAAGTGCTGAGTAACTGCTATGTACCAAACATCATTTTAGACACTGGGGACATGATAATGAACTAAACAGAGTAAATTCCTTTCTTCGTGGGGATTACATTCCAGAGGGGGATTATAGAAAATAATTATATTTTCTATATAAATTAAATAAATATATTAAAGATACTGAAACAGAGCGATATTATACAGAGCACAGTCTCTGGTGACAACACAATCAAAATTCATTAATAAAAAGAAAACCATAAAAGCCTTATATGTTTGGAAAATTTTAATCTACAAATATAATGAATTTAAAGGTCAAGTAAAAAATTACAATGGAAACTGGAAAACATTTAAAACTGAGTAACAATGAGAAACGCTGNAAAACGACAGCAACTTGTCTGTTTCCCTTCCCCCATTCCCCAGCACTGTTCCCATACCCCCAATTCCCCAATAAAAAATAAACAAAAAAATAAAATAAAATAAAAAGAGTTACTCGGTTATGTTTGTGGAACTCTGCTGTCACCCTCCAGGATCCATCTTGTTTCTACAGGGGCCAGACTGATGAACTGAACGGAAATATGCCTCCATTGAAGACTGCCTGTATTCTGCCTAGCACCTACACTAGTATTTATGTAATATTTTTCATTGAAGGCACTTCCCTTTTAACTTAAATGAACACTGTGTTAAAGGAAATCTTATTTTCCTATTGAAACAGGGAAATGGGTATCACCTATGATAAATACAATAAAAACTAAATGTTTAAAATTCCAGAGTGTTGCCTGAAAAGGCTCTGAGCCTGAGGCTTGCTCTCTTTGTAAAAAGGAAGATTCTGCAGGCGGTTGGTGTTAAAGACTAATACCCATCTGAGACTTTAGTATAGTCAGAAGGATTGAAAGAGCGCTAACAAGGAATGGCTCTTTCGCCATACCGCTGTCTCTGTTATGAAACTCCCCATCTGCACACCACCTAAAACCCTACCTCGCCACCTAAAACGTTTGCACAGGAGACTAGGCATCCCTGTTGCTAGCAAAAAAAGAGAAGTCCTGGGTTCTACCAAGCTCACCTTGCCTTGGGTTTCTCTTCTATCCTCCATCTCCTGTGCCTTTGAGGTCTTTGATGAAAGCCACTGTCTTTGTAGACACAGACATTGAGAAGAAACTCGCTGGTTATTCAGTTCCTACTTAGCCACTCTGGGCTTCAGTTTCCTCATCGACAAAATGAGGGTAATAATAGTACCTTCTGTAGGGTTTTTATGAGGATTAAGTCAGCTCAAAGATATAAAGTGTTTAGATTAATGCCTAATGCATAGTAAGCGTTACATAAGTGTCTGCTATTATAATAATAATAGCATTATGGTTTACTCCCATCAATTAGGTATATAGTTATTTAGTGCCAGCCTTGGTTTTTGCCTTGTGCTAAGCATTAAGGGGGGACTGGAAGAGACATAAGCCATGGTGCGTGCCTTCAATGAACTTACAATTTCACCAGAGAAGTGAG
>NW_017731354.1:7463709-7464964 GCF_001890085.2 Hipposideros armiger
TAAATGGAAAGTTTCATCTTTCCTCTTCATTGAAAGCTGCGAGAGTCAACCTCACCCAGACATACAGAATGCTTTCCTTTATAGGATGTAATCTAAGGGCCCCTGTCCCCACAAATGCCTACCCTCAGCATGTCATTCCTTTATTCAGAGGTCAACAGCTCCTCCTTTTTTAAAAATGCAATTTCCCTGGGAAGAACTGACGCATTAAATCCCTAAAATCTTTATGAACAAGCATTCATCAAATTGCTTTCTCCCCTGAAATGATAGGCTGACCATTTAAAAATGGAAGGAAGTTGCTAAAAATAAATAAATGTTTTAAATTATCATTTAGCGATAGCTAATTCCTTCAGATACTGTAGGGGGCTTTCCGTACTCTCTATTTCCTATAGCTCTTTAAAGGAGGTTTTATTGGCCCATTTTACAAATGCGGAAACTGAAGTAGAAAATCAAAGTCACTTGCCCAGTCACAGCCACTAAGGTGGTTGGGGGAGTCAGGATTTGAACCCTGATACTCATCTCTTCCCTCCTCCGCTTTTCTAGAGCCTTGATGACCCTCCCCCAAATATCACCTGTGCTGGTCTCAGCAGCCCCCTGGTGGCAGGACACCAAACCCTCATGGCTGAGGGGTCTAAGCTCCTGGTCACCATACCCTTCCCAGGCCAGGGCTGCTGCATTTGTCCATTTGACATCACAGTTGACCAAGGGAGTAGCAAGAGGCACGCAAGTGGCTCGCCTGCGTGCCGCACTTATTCCTCCATACTTGTCACAAAAAAGCAGTCCTGTCTCCCCCTGGTATCAGTCAGTTGCTCCTGCCAAGATGGTGACTCCTTTCCTTGTCTCCTATTCTCTGAAATACAAGAAGCCTGAAGTGCTCAGGTGGTAGCAATTGCTTACTGTTCAGTAGGGCTCTTGCTGTGTTATTTGGTTCCCACCACCTCCGATAGGGCCTGCTGGGTTGCATAGTCTCATGGCTGATTGCACCACAGCCTGGACTTGCTGCAGAGCCATTTCCTGTCCTGGGCACCATCCAGAGCTGACAGCCTTTTGTGACAGCTCTTATATGGCCACAGCAGGATTCCCAGGTATGGAATCAGCTTCCTCCAGACTCTGACGGACTCTGTCTACCAGGCATCGGGCTTCCTCCTTCATGATAGGATACAATAATTGAAAGATGCAATAGGGTCGGCCGAGTGGCTCAGTTGGTTAAGAGCACAAACTCTGAGCAACAGGGTCGCTGGTTCGAATCCCACATGGG
>NW_017731354.1:7467779-7491259 GCF_001890085.2 Hipposideros armiger
CCCTGGCCTCTCCAGGCCTCCCACTGTTGCTGGTCCCTAGAGACCTCAACATCCTTGTTGGCCGTAAACGTCCCCTTCCCTGAACTCCCTTCAGTTCAATCCTTTCGGAGGAAATTCTATTTCCTGCCAGGCCCGTGACTGATCCAAGAACTACAGGGCATCAGTAATCTAGGAATTATCTCTTCTCCTAGTAACTCGGAAAACAAACATGAAGGAACATGAAGAGCCTGAGGTGGGGAATAATAGAGTGACCCAGGCTCTCCTCACCGGCCAAACTATCCTGCAGCGATAGTAGTGATGGCGGCCACCTTTGGAACATTCGCTATGTGACAGGACTCTGTGAAGTCCTTTCCATGCCCCATCTCAGTTAACCCTCCTAAAACCCAATGAGTTTGTTAACCCTAATTTTAAAAAAAAAGAAAGAAAGAAAGACTAGGGTGGAGCGTTGTTAAATAACCTCTCTAGTTGGGGATGAGGCAGAGCCAGGGTATAAACCCAGTTCTGTGGCCACGGGGCTACACTGACTTCCCTGGCTACCAGGCTACACAGCCTCCCTTCTGTTGTGGTGCCTCTAGGTGTGAGGCATCATGGACCTCCAGGAACTAGGAGAAAGAAGCACCTCCCCTCCCTTTTTTCTGAAGCACGTGTTTGCCTGGAATTCTTTATTTTTTTTTTATGTATATTGTTGCCAAAAAATGTGTTATTTTGCAAAATTCTTCAGATTTGCTCTCTTAGGGCTGTTTAGAAGATTTGGATTAAAACAAATGGGCAGGGGAAGGAAATGCATATATATTTCTCCTCATTTGTGAAAACTGATTATATCACTTAAAATCACATCGTTTTACTCAATTTGCTGATCTGATTACCCAATTACTTTCTAGTTAGCTTTCTACTATGCACCCACTGGTGTAGCCAGCCCTCTTTCCAAGCAATGATCTTTCTCTCTCTCTCTCTCTCACCCCCTCATCCCCAAAGTGAGGCTTTACTTCCATCTACCTACTTTCCCCCTAAACAACCATTTTTCTACCTGATTTTTCAATTATTACAACGAAAGCTTTCAAGCTAAGAAAAACAATGCCGTTTTCTTCCCAAAGCTAGCCATTCCCTGACACAAAGTAACAGTGATACTGAACACTGCTAGCAATTGTTATGAAAATGCATTTCTCTGTATCCTGTTGTCATGGCAGCTAAAGATCAAGACATGCCTGCTACATACAGCAATTTATACTGATTTGAAAGACTGTTTGGGGAGAAACATTAATATGTATAATCGAATGCATTTGAAACTGTGGCCCGACAAAGTACAATATCAGTTATTCAAATAACATCTCTAAAGCAAAGTACATCATTTACTTCCATCAATGTTGTGTTCATTATTTATGCTCGTGGAATTACTTTAATTTCCAACACACTGGCAATTTGATTATTTCTCTCGGCGTTCAGAATCTCTGTATTACCTTTGCTCAAGCATTGGCCAACTGAGCTCGTACAGAAACACCCAAGTCACATCATGAGGCCAGAAATGCCACAGCATTTTCTCTATTGCTTCTTTGTTTGCTGGGCCGGGGACAAACCTTAGGTGAATTTCTCCCTTGCACAGCAACTGTTTGAAATGTCATGCTCAGCTCTCCTTCTCCCAGATTGCCATTTCACTGCAAGATACTGTACCATCTATATCATGCTTTTCTTCTCCATGGGGGATGGGGAGAAAAGTCCAAAAATAAGAAAGATGGGGGGGAGGGGAAGATGCCAAACAGAGAATATAAAGGGTTTAGATGCAAATAATTGAGTACAAAATGCCACTTTTATTAACAATTTGGATGGTGGTTCTTGTCCCTAATCCTTTTTATTGGCTATCCCTCAAAATCACCCAGGGAGACAGCTGGCATTTGGCAGGAGGGAAGTAGAGGCATGGGGGGGATTAAGGAACTATGATCACAGAACAGATCAGTCGTGGAGCTAGGATGAGAACTCAGAATGCTGACATTCCCGAGCCATTGTTCAGCCCGTGGCCTGCTGGACACGGGCCTAAGGAATTTTGCTGAGATTGTCTAAAGCTTAACTGACTGCCACTCCGCCAATGGTAATTAGTTACACTGCTTTTCCCACAGCTAGTAATGCACGCTAGCATCTCGGCCTTGATTCTATGAAGCTGATTTTCATTCCTCTTCAGGATGGTCAATGATTTCAGCCTCTCGGATCCTGCCCCTTCAAAATTGGTATTTACATGTCAAAATACAGCAAGTAGCCTCCACTAAGTCCAGCTTTCCTTCTTAAATTATGCACCCAGGTCAAATGTATACATCCACACTTGGCATGGGAGAGTACATTCACGTAAAAATCACCCATTTTACTGCGTCTCCCCTCTCATCCTTACCCCAAGTTGACAGGATCTGGCAAACTGGTCATGTCGTTGAAAAGGGAAGCATCGAAAAGGCGTTACTTACAGACTTCATCTGTGCATCAGGCACTATTTATTCTAAGTGTTTTTCACATCATTGCTTTACAATAACACACTGGACTATGTTATGATCATTAGCCTCACGTCTACAATGAGGAAACTGAGGCTCATGGAGGTTAAGTAGTTTGCCCGATGTAACACAGCTAGTAAGAGGCAGGCAGAGCTAAAATGTGGATGCAGGTGTGTGGTGCCAGAGACTGTTCAGCCACCAACTAGTGACAGAAAGTGGTCACAAATCTCTGGAATCCAACAGACCAAGATCCAGATTCTAGCTGCATGTGTGACCTTGGACAAATAACTCCACTAGGCTCCAAGTTCACATGTTGTAGTAACTACTGCTAGATTTGTTAAATAAAGTCACTAACATTGTACCTGGCACTAGAAAGCCCTCCAAAAATGTTAGCTGCTCACTCAAAGGAATGAACATGTTCAGAGCAAATGAGCCAGAAGACCTGGCCCTCAGTGGAATAGTCCAAGGGAAGAAATGGACGTGGCGAAAAGGACACATGCCCTACCTACAGTCCCTTCCACCTAAGGGTGGGCAAGGCAGAAGGGGGAAAAGGAGAGGAGAGGGGTGTCATTACCAGGGAACGCAGGAAACTTTTGCAAGTGACAGGAGGCTGGCTGTGTTTTGGACAAATTAAGATAAAGATGGAGTCAACACAAAACTTGCTCTAGGGATAAAAGACATTCTAATAAGGAGCTAGTGTGAGGCAGTGGCTTCCCAGGGTGATTGAATTAAACACTCTCTCCAGCCACACTACTAGTCTAACTGATTTTTTATTTACCAAGTCCTTCGTTGCCTGAATTAAGCAACTCCTTGGCGCAGTGTGATCCTTTATCCTTTCTGCCTATGCCGACTCAGAGCTGGAAGCATTTACGTTTCTCTTTTAGGAAAGGAACACTCTTTCATAGGAAACCATGAAAGCAGCATCAAGTCCCAGCTTCTGTGGAATCTAAGAACTTCCCAACACTGGGAATCTAGGAATCACCATACATTGAAAATTATACTGGGGTCTTCTAGTCCAAAATAAGTGTCTTCCAACATCCCCAGGATCTGGAAATTTTGTGGTTCTAGCCTAAAGCTGGTCTTGCCATCTGTCTGTCTTCCTGGAGCCCTGTTCTTGAAAGGCAGTGGAGACTGGCTGGGCACTGGAGTCTTGTCCAGGAGTCCAAGACCTGAAGACTGAGTCAAAACCTAGGATTGAGTCCAGGCTCTGGCGCTCACGGCGTGGCCTTGGCACGTCAGGCCTCATCTCCCTGCATCTGCTTTCTCACCTGTAAAGTGAGAGCTTTCTATCTGCTTCAGGATCCTACGGTTTTGGGGAGCCCATTCTATGAGAAAGATACTCTTTGATCAGTAGATACTATCCACAGCGTGATTTATTACTTGAGGAGGGGGGAGTATCATTTTCATGGTTGGTGGTTTTATATGATAATCACCAGCCCCCAGGGACTTGGAATAATTTCACCATTGAAATTTTCCATTATACTAGCATTATAGCTCTGTTTCAACAAGCTTGCTTAAGTAACTTTTCCATTGCAAATTCACATGATAATAGCATTATAAATGGCATCTCCAAAGACTTCAATTAAAATTGATTTGTCATTGTAATCTCAGCTAATAATGGTATGATAATGGCATTATAATGAGGAGATCAAAGACTTACACGGAAATTATTTTGGCATTGTCATGCCGTATTCTAAATGGCTTTGAACAGGCTGCTCTACACAGAGATTTGAAACTGTTGTGTCATAGTGATATTGAAAGCTAAGACTACAGGTAATAGAACCATCCACTTCTTTCCCCCAAAGCCCCTCTTGGAATGTCTCCTAGCCTTTTCATTTCTCATTAAGGTGAAGTTCAAACAGAGCTTTGATTCTAATTTCCCCTACTCCAGCCCTGGGGAGAAAGAAAGCATTTGAGAGGATGTGAATGAGTGCCTAGAAATGTTGTTCTCAGGTGAGGCTGGAGCGAGCCCAGACACCCTCCATCAGCAGATGCTGGGGACCGAGTGTTCTGCTCTAGGCTGGCACTGGGACATGCTGATCTGAGACACATACCAGACCTGAGCCATGGGGTCCTGTTAGTGGAGGCAGAGCTCCGGCTCCTTCACAGGTGGTCATGCTATGGAATCGGGGTCCTGCAGCCTCCCATGTTTCATGCCTCATATCTCTCGCCCCTGGTGGCTTTGCAATTGTCACACTTATGAGCTTTGAGTGGAGTGGAATCCTGTGTCTCAGGGCTATCTGGCTGAGACACCAGCTGAGTGCATGTGGTTGTTTTGTGTTTATTTATATACTTTGACACAGACATAAATTAAGTGGAATGAAATTCAGGCTCAGTTCATGTTCACTTTGGAGAATATTCTAAGGTTCTAATATTATTCTAGTTTACAGAATTCTATCATTATGTTGGGTGACATTAAAACTAACAATTGTATGCTTTTTTCTATAGGACAGAAGCTATACGAAACATTCTAAATATGGTTGATTCTCATTATTCGTGATTCTATAAGATCACCACAAGCACTGAATTAATGAATCCTGAGCCACTGCTGTTAGAGGAAATACCTGTGAGCCTCTGATTATATTCTTGTCAACCAATCACTATGGAACCTTGTGTTATGTGTGTTTGTGTTTACAGACACCTTATTTAATACATATGTTAGAATCAGTCGCACTGAACTCATGGCCAGAAGCACTATAGCTCATGCCTGAATGCAGCTTATCTAACACATGTGCTCTCTCCGTAAGGTTCATCACTGCCTTTTGTGCTAAGGAACACTAGACAGCATTTCAGCACTGTGCTTACGGGCCATTTTAAACAGCAACATCACCAACAAAAGGAACAAAAATACGAAAACATGGCACTACATAGGTCATGAAAAGCACACCAGTCTACACTCCAAGAGCTGAACAAGGAGGCACAATGTCTGTCACCTTGTTCTACATCACGTGGGAACATACTCTTTGAGCAACTTAAATTTCTCATGCACATCTACAAATGACCACAAAATGGCCACAGGTATTGATATTGGGATTATAAATAAATTTTAGTGAGTAGGCAAATTCACAAATACAAAATCTATGACTGAGACTCAACTGCATGATAATTTATAGAATCTTTCCATCAACCTGATACATTAGGCACTATTATTATGCTCATTTATAGACAAGGAAACTGAGGCGCAGAGAGGATAAGCAACTTGCTCAATGCTCAGTTTTAATTCAAATTAATTGATAATTGACTTGGTTTTGTTTCTTTTTCAAACTAAATAAATCATATGCTTGGTACTTAGTTTAGGTCTTGTGGTTGTTGATGTTGTTTGGGTTTGTTTGTTTGTTTGTTTGTTTGTTTGTTTGTTTAGGAGATCAACTCAGAAAAATAGTATGGCCCTAGAGTTTGGATGGAAAGAGGGATCCATTTTTCAGGTTGGGGGGCTCGCTTGTAGAAGTTGTAGCAGACACTGTTGGTGCTAACCCAAATTCATTCCCAGCCCCCTTCTTCCCGGCCATCGGATGTCAACCTTCTGTGTGGCTTTGTACTGAAGACTAGGCCCCTCTACAGTCGTAGGGGTGAATCTGATTAACATAAGCTAATCAGAACAATTGCCTTAATCAAACTGATTTAAGTGAGGGCGTGGGTTGCAATTCTAGCCAAAGAGAAATGAAGGGAAATATCTTGCACAGTCCCAGGGAGAGGTTGTCCGTTGGCTTATGAGATGTCTGAGAAGGAAGACTGCCTTCTCCTGCCTCCGGCTGTCGCTGTGTGAGGATGTGTTCCTCAGAACTGCCCTCTGGGGACCACGAGGAGACAAACTGGAATGGCAGAGCTGAAAGACGCAGTGAAGGCACCCCCTGCCAGCCCTTTTCCCATCTGAGATAACAAACCCCCACTCATTTAAGCTGCTTTTAATTGGGGTTTGATTAGGAGCAACTCAAAGTATGCTAACAGATACAGGAATTTTGCTTGGGAATCTATTATAACGGAGAACTGGGAGGCCCTAAGTACAGAAATTATATAGACAGAAACACATAGAGGTTGAACCCAATTTAAGAAGCACAATGTATCGGTTGCTAAGAGATGCTGAGAGGATATAGATGGCCAGGGAAATTTCCCGTACTCAGAAACAGCTTATAATCTAGTTAGTTGAGAAAACCAAACACAGCCAGCTCAAGAATTCTTATACAAAGACACAGTAAATTCCATTAATTCTGCCAGCATTAATTCTGAAATACATGTGGTAGGGGTCTGTTGATGAATTAGACATACTCCCTGTCCTCTACAATCTAGTAAAGAAAACTAGACTGAGAGGTGTTTAATTCAAGGAATAAGATGGAAAAATGTTTTGGGAGAAAGTTAAGTGAGAGATTGATTTCTTTTGGCAGACCCAGGAAAGCCTCATGTCTGTCCTGCTTAAAATTCTTCAATAGTTTTCAGTTACACTTCACTCATTCAACAAATATTTATTGAACAATTACTCTGGGCGAGCACTATTCTAGGTGTCAGGACACAGCATTGAACAAAGCAGAGTCCCTGCTCTCACGACCTTACATTCTAATAAAAGGGAGACAATACAATAAACAAATGAGTAAATATATCTATGTCAGAGATGGTACTACCAAGAAAAATAGAGTACAGAGGGTAGGCATGCTGGGTTTGAGGTGCTATTTTATATAAGATGATTAGAAGCTGGTATTTGGGCAGAAAGTTGAAGGATGTGAGGGGGTGAGCTATGTACAGATATCTGGGGAGAGTGAGGCAGATGGAACAGCAAGTGCAAAGGCCCTGAGGCAGAGGGTGCCTGGCACATCTGAACAACAAGCAGGCAAGTGTGCCTGGGACAGGATAAATGATGGGAAAGCTATGGGCGGTGAGATCAGAGACACAGTTAAGGGTAGAGTCAAATTTACCATGAAGTTAATGAGCCCTGACCATGAGTTCAGAAAGTCGTAAGTTCTGGCATAATCTGGAAAAGTGAGATATTTTAGCCACAATCAGTTTAAGACTCCTCTTTCCACTCTGACTTCTCCATCACATTTCCTTTCATGCTGGGTCTTTAGAGAGGCTACAGGTATTTGGGGGACCCAGCTAGGAGGAAATTATCTTGGAGAGACATCTAGTCTGGAGTTAGTGAGATACATTTATGTGCATCATCGTCACTCCCATGACTAGCTGTCCCCAGGTGGGAGTGGCTTCCAGGAATCCTCCTGCAGCTCACCACCTAGCAGTGTGACCCAAAGACACAGGGGCAGAGGTCCAAGGGGAATGGAATATGTCCTCCAGAGCCCACGCCTAGAACTCTGTGAGTAGTGAGTGGTAAGTAAATGGAACCAGGAGCTAGTCTTGAGAAAATTCTCCCAGCCTCCGATGTGTAAACTCGTAAGCAGATGTTTCCATTCTCATTGACACCTAATCACCATGGAAGTGCTCTCCTGTCGGGAATACATTCAAGAGTGCAGAAACTACAGTGATAAATGTGCTGTACTGATGGAATCTCGAGAAACAGAGTTTATCCGACAAACCCGAAGCAGCACTACAAACAGCCAGTCTATCTGTGTGTGAAGCCCCCCACCATCAGCAATAAACGACAAATTTCAAACAGTCATCCTGAGGAAATATTCATTCTATTCTCTCTATCAAACATGATATTATAATATTCTTGTCATATGGAGAGGCAATCAAGGCATATGCAGACAAAGAATTTAGGGGGAAAATGTGACAGAGGTGGTTCAGTTCGCTCGTGAATAAAAACATTATGTAATTTTTCTGATTTCATGATGTTTGTGGTATGTGTCATTGTAATCTGTGGTGAGTTCTTTACTCATACTAAACATATATTCACTTTCAAATGTGTTATATTCCTAATTTTGTATCTATCTTAAAGAGAGCCCCAGAATTGTATCAACTTCAGGTCTCAGAAATCCCTGGTCAGCTGCATTTCGAAGACTTCTGAGCTATGATGGACAGAGTCCTAGCAAAGGTTTAGGAAGGCCATTAGGTCATTCCAGCAGCAAAGGTCAGGGATGAGTCCCAGACTTGGACATTTCATGGACCAGTAGTAATATTTCCCCAAAAAAGCTGAGTGAACCAATATTTGATTGCTTACTTTAAAAATAAAAAAACCATATAAATGTTTAAAACAACCATATCTATTGTGGTCACCTTTAAAAAAGAAATAGTTCTTATACAGACACATGCTGAAGTCTTTATGGATAAAATTATATAATGTCTATATTTTGTTTTAAACTATAATACAACAAGATATGGAGGAGGTAGAGAAGGTTTGAAAAGCAAGATTGGGTGCTAGGTACATAGGGCTTGTTACCATAGTCTGCTTTTGTACATGCTGGCAATTTTCATAATAAAAGGTGTAAAAATTAACCAGATTTAAAATACTCATAATTCTATAAAAGAAAGGACATACAGGCATTTCAGAAGTTGGGAGGCCATAGGTACCATCCTTTATATTGAATAAATTTAATCTTATGAAAAACTCACTCTACTCTGCTTATTTTTATTATTGTTGTTTTATAATCAATCAGTGAAATGCATCCCAAGCTGTTTAGAGATGTGAAAGTTGGATCAGGTTGACAGCTAACTCTCAAGAGGGTCAGTAAAAAAAGTTATTTGAATTGTATATCCCAACTTTTTTAAGTTATTAGTGTGTGTGTGTGTGTGTGTGTGTGTGTGAGTGAGAGAGAGAGAGAGAGAGAGAGAGAGAGAGAGAGAGAGAGCTGGGCTTTGCCCATGCCCCATACATACATACTTTCCTATGTACGCCACATAACCTGACTGAGCCCTCAGTTTCTTTACCTGAAAACTTGATATAATAACATGTACCTCACACAGTTTCTTAAAGAATTCAGTAAGACAATGTGTACATCTTACACATTGAAGGTAGAAGCATGAATCGGTACAACCCCTAGAGAGGACAATTTGGCAATATCATCTCAAATTTTGCAATACCTTTACCTTACGTCTGAGAATTTATCCTACAACAATTTTTGCATACATGTGAAGTGACACGTATACAAGATATTCACTGCAATATTGCTCAGCCATGTCACCAAGATCTGGTTTCATCCTGTCTCTCGGTTCTACCTTCTTCAGTTCAGCTACTTTTTAAGACTGGCTTCCCTGTGTGGGCCCAAAATGGCTGCTGGTCTTCTTCTTCCTTTCTAGCCAAGAAAAAATAGTCTTGTCCCAAGATCCCCTGAAATGGTCCTGAGATTCATTTGATTGGACAGCCTTAGGACCCATGCACACCTCTTCTGTACCTGTCCCTGTGGCCAGAAGGATGAAATGCAGTGACTGGCTCCAGAGAACATATGCTATACTCCCGGAGCCCGACAGAAGGAGTCTTACCTCAAAATGAGAGGGATTCCCAAGTAGAAATTAGGAGCTATTGGAAAGGGGGAAGGAAAAGGTGCTAGAAAAGCATTCAATGTATGTCTACTGTGACACCTTTGCAGCCCTTGCTACTCCATAATGCTTGATTTGGCAACTGGCTTGCAGCTTCCAGAACATTCTGATCCAGCCCCTAATTAGCTGGATTGCACCAGATTTTTCCATCCACATTTCTGCTCGCTGAACACATCACTCCTCCACTTACTCATTTTATGATTCAAATTAGTAAGACCCTTTCAATAGCTTAAATCTCTCCACTGAACAAGCTTGTCTGTTATCGGGAAATATACGGTCACATGAACTTATTCAAAACACAACATTTTCTCATTATAATGAAACATGATTATTAATGGCAGAGTGCCCATCAGAAATGAAACTAATCCTTCATTTTGTTCAAAATAAATGTGCTCTAAAAAGTACAGAGATGGTAAAATTAATTTGAGAGTAATCGATTCCTGCATTTTAAATGAACATAATTATGTAATCATTAAATTATTTAATGGGCTTCATTAGGCTTATTTCTGGCTTGGGTGTCACTTTTTTTTTTATCCCAATTAGCTCAAGTGCTAAAATTAATTTTTTATTACTGGTAAGAGTAGTAATCCAAGTCAGGATGAAAATAGCCGGGGGTGTGCCCAGCCCTACCTGATGGCTAAGCTGGGCCATCATTCCCCTAGCAATGGGAATTGCTGTGTCAGTACAAATACAGCCAATCAAAGTCCAAAGAACTAGCCCAGTAGGTTTATGGCAAATGTGTAACCTGCTATCCATCAGACAGGACACCTGTCAGGTTCAACTGCGCGGTCCATAGAAAGCCTAGCAAAAGAGACTTCTCCCGGAAAGCCTACATGGCAGCCCACGTCAGTGCTATGTTATCACCGAGAATGGGCCTGAGCATCGTCTGAGAATGGGAGAAACTTGGGCATCTCACAGAACTGTGTTCAAATCCCAGTTTTGCTAGTGGTAGGCTCTGTGACCCAAAACAATTTCTATAACCTCTAGGAGGCTCAGTTTCTTCATCTACACATGGAGATGGTGAAGTCATCATTTTTCCAGAGTTGTTGGTGAGAATTAGCAATAATGTGTACAAAGTGTCTGGAATACAGGATTCACTCAATACATGATAGTTATTATTCTGTTTATCACAATCAGTAATCCACACATCAGACAATCATGGATGTCTGATTGTGATAAACGGAGTCTTCAGGGATGCTAAGGTTAAGATTCAGACTAACTTTTTCTTTGTGGACATTACTGATCAAACCCATACTTGACAAGGGGTTCTGAGTGACAGTGTTACAAAAGAAAAGATACTCCAAAAATAGATTATTCTTTTAAGAAGACAATATATAATGAATGTATATAATACATACACCTTAATACAAACAATACATAATAATACAAAAAAGAGAGAGGAAATATGGCTTGGCGATTAAGAACAGGGCGTCTGGAGGCCGACTGCCAAGACACTTAACCTCTTCAAATCCTGGCTTCCTCTTCAACTTGAGGGTAATAATAGATTGAGTTGTTGTGAGGGTTAAATTATATAGTGTATAGAAAATCACGTCCTAGCATATAATAAACAATGTAAGTTATCTATTACCATTGTTGTTCATTAGAAATAGTAATTGTATAAAAATACAGGGCATTGTTAAGTATGTTTTCAACACTTGAGGAAAACAAATACTTTAAATTCGTACAAAAAGATAGCTGTGATCCATTAAGCAATTCATTGATTCATTGATTTAACGAACATTCATTAGTACTCAGTATGTGTCAGACACTGAATTCAGATGTGTAACAGGAGAAATATTGTGAAATTTTTCTGGCTTAATACTCTAATCTGGCCTTTCATGCCAGCCAAGTTAGGAAACTTTTCCTAACATCTTCTTAGGAGGAGGTGACAGGAAAAGGTCGTGGATATGTCATTCAGAAATCTACCTTCCCTGTTCATACATCACACTAGCCCTCAGGTCACAGTTAGAAATGCAAATGAGGAGCTCCGTGTCGCAGCCAGCATGGCTGACATAACCACACTAGGGACCAAGTGCTTCTGTGTTCCAACACAGGTTCTCTTTGTCTTGCCATATTACATCCATTAGGGATGTCTAACATTAAAGTGATCCATCAAAATTTAAATTACACACAGAAGCCTAAAAATAAGTGGTCAACCTCCCCTCTTCCTCTCTCTCTCTCGCTCTCGCTCTCGCTCTCGCTCTCGCTCTCGCTCTCGCCTTTTCTTAAGTTTAAGGAACAATTGCTCTCAGAACTCATATGAGTTTCCCTAAATCAAATCAGAGGCAGATTATGGGCAGCTGGCTGGCCACCATGTTTGGGAGAAAAGGGACAGTGGACAGACACTGGCTAACGCGAGCTAATTCTGCACTGACTCCCTGTGACCTCTGATTCATCCGGAGAACCACCGAAGCTCTGTCTCATTGACCTGGGCTGCCAACCATCACGCTTCCCTGCATTAATTAAATAACCATTCATGAGCAAAGCAGGCTCTAGGCAGCCCCTATGATCAGCTCCGGAGCTTGATGAAGCCCCAGCTTTCTGACCTGTCAGGTACTCGATCATTCCCTGTATGGAAAGTTTACACAAAGCAGGCTAGGGCAGGATTCTACCACCACTGGCTACAATCATGTCATCAGAAATCCTCCTAAGCCAATGGCTGGACACAGGACGGATTAAGGATCCAGTTCAGATGACACCCCTAAAGGTACAGGTTACAAGCCTGACTAGGTTCATGCAAGGAAGGGAAACGTCTCTAAAGTGCATATTTCAGCCCAACTGCATGTCTGAAGCTCATTTCGAACATCCATCAAACTAATTAACAGTCACTAGATTTGCCAATAAAAATCCATTTTTGATACCAGTGTGCTAATTAGCAAATGCATTGCTGGTAATCTGGAAAAGATGGAAGGGCTTCCAGTGGCCACCTCTGGAGCCTGGCTCCGTGTGACAGAATGGTGGCTGTCTACCCTGATCATGGTTTCCTGACCACCAGACAAGTTAACTGGCACATGCCTACTACCCCATTAATTATGCAAAAATATTTTCAAAGAAATTTTACAGGCCTTGCAACATGCTGGGAGGAAGATTGCCTGTTGTTATCCGCTTAGAGTAAATTGGGCAGAGAGTGGAAACCCCAGTATCAACCTCATCCCTGGAATCTGAGGTCACTGAATTGTGAAGGCAGAGACAAAAAAAAGCTGCCCTGGCAGCCTCCTGAGGGATCCAAGAACTCATGCAAGTTTGAAAACGGACACGAGGCCTCTTTCTACTGAGCAAACATGACACGTCTCACTGTCCTGCCATGGAATTTGGCGAAGAGCGGTAGGCTCACGGATTAGCTTCCCAGGCCCTGTCCCAATGGACTTATAACCTAAATCCCTGAGTTAACAAATGAGAAATCACTGGGCTGGATTCTAAACATTCTAAACATCCTTGGGAACTGACCCTAGCCATCAGCCCCCTCGTATTTACATGCCAGCTTGGTAGGAGTCCACAATGCTCCACAACCACTGTGTGTTAAAGGTACAGAAAGAAGCACATGGAAGCTGGATCACATCAGGACAAGTAGACTATGTTTTTTCTCTTTTCCCATTTTTATATATCAACATTCTGGCTTATTTTCCCCATGTTTTTATTTTTGCATTTTTTGTTTCAGGAAAAAAATCTTTCTCTAGTGCAGATGCTGGAGTATTCCATTAATTTGAAAGCTATCTAGGTTGTCGCATTTTAAAGTATGAGAGTCTAATACATTACATATGGCACTAAAACCCTGGTTAACATTTTACCCAACAAACAACAAAATTTTAAGAAAGATTTGGTGAGGAGCGGCCGGTTAGCTCAGTTGGTTAGAGTGCAGTGCTCATAACACCAAGGTTGCCTGTTCGATCCCCACATGGGCCACTGTGAGCTGCGCCCTCCACAACTAGACTGAAACAACTACTTGACTTGGAGCTGATGGGTCCTGGAAAAACACACTGTTCTCCAATTTAAAAAAAAAGATTTGGTGAGACCAAGACTCCAACAGAGCTAATGGAAGTATAAAATGGTATAAACTTTTTGGAAGATACTTTGGAAATACACACCAAGAGCCTTTGGGGGAAAGAAAATTTATATCCTTTGATTCAATAAATGAACACCTTTGAATCTAGCTTAAGAAACATTTAGAGACATAAGCAGAGATTTGTCTGAGGACATATTTCTCACTATCTTATCAATAATCATGACAAGTTAAAAGCATGTCCAATAACACGGTAACCAGTAAAGAAATTATGGCACATCTAAATTATAGAATTTTATGCAGTCATTAAAATTGTGTTTTTTAAAAAATTAAAAACATGAGAAAAATGCTCATGAAATAATATTTTATGACAAAAGTCAACACATAAAACTAAAACATTGCATGATGCCTATTTTGTTTTAATATTTATGTATATATTGTGTACATAATTTTTAAAATAGAAGAAAATACCCCAAAATATTAACAGTGATCAATCTGAATTATTGGAAACTCATCTGTATTATCTTCTTACATTGCTCTGTATTTTCCAAATTCTCTCCCATGACCATGCACTTTATCATTATATATATAAATTTATATAGATGAACATTTACATAAGCATGATAGAATACACACACATGTGTGTGCATATTCTATCATGCTTAAATGTTCATGCTCTTTGATGACATAATTCTAGGTCTAAGAACACACCATAAAGAAAGAGATACAGTCAAATGTTATGCTTCCCCAAGTCATATACTGCATTGCTACGAACAAAGGTTATTGTGTTGTGGATATATTGTATAGATATTTTTATTTACAGGGGATTCAGGTTGAATAGAAAGCCAGATGATAGATAATTTGCTGATGATAGCTGAATTTGCTGAAAAATACAAATATCATGCACCTTAGAACTGAGTGAGGCTCTAGATATCACCTACTCCAGTGGGTTCCAATATTTTTTAACCATAGAATCCTTCTTTTAAATAAAATCCTAGGAGAATCTGCAATACAGAAAACCAACACAAGAGTGATTGCTCTGAGGAAGCAAGGGGCTCTGTGCAAACCCATCTGAAGACCACTTGGGGCAGGATAATTTATGGGTCCATTAACTTATACTTGTTCAACTTATATTTTTTTCCAAGCAGGCCTAAGGGTCTTATTTGTGGTAACTGGTTTAGCCCTCACAGCAACATTGTAAGGAAGATACTATTACTGTCCCCGTTTTACAGGTGAGGAGACGGAGGCAATGAGATTCTGAGAAGCTTGCTCAAGATTACAGGGCTATTAGGTGGCAGAGCCAGGTCCAAACCCAAGCAATTGAACTCTAGTTTATACAGCTTCTTAATGCTGCTTCTGGACTGCGGATAGAGAGCGGAAATGAGAGGGAGAGGGAGGTAAAAGAAAAGGAAAGATGAGGTCTTTTCGGCGTTTCCAAGTGTCTGCCTGGTTTCAAAGGCAGTCTCCATGCTAGGCCTATTCCATCCAACATGTCATGGAGTGCATGGAGTGGGCCACTCAATCCAGGGGATCTACCAGCATACCTGCTCGTATATGCTGCTCGTGTCCAGCTGCCTAAGAAGGACTGAAGAGACCCCAGCACCCAGCTCTAACAAGCATGTGGAAACGGATGGGTCACATATAAGCCAATTACAGCTGGCAGCCAGGTTTGGGGAAATCACTTTCCCTGGAACCAATTGGGAGCCCGTTTTGGAGATAAAAGGGACAGCACATTAGTCTCTGTGGTCAGAAGCAGCTTTCATGCATTTCATGGAGCAAAGGGAACCTGAAACATTTTGAAATGAGAAAATGGGGTACGGCCAAATTGCTCAGTCAAGCCATTTGAAGGGTCTTTAGCGTGACATTCCATACAGGACCTCGTAGCTTGTTCACATGCAGGTAAAAACTAACATACGTCCATCTAGACTGTGAGTGTGTTGCTATCCTTACATGCCTCTACCTGTGTCATTTAATGCTTTTGTCATTAAGACACCCAATCACATGTCCATAGAAATGAGGGGTCAGGACTGCCTGGACAATTGGAATTCCCAGATAAACTGAAATCTCATTATTCACAATTAGCTAAACCTCCTTTCCCATCTGAGTTTTTTTTACCAGCACCAATTTAGTAAGTTAAATACTAGCACCTTAGATAAAGGCCTATGTCAGAGAGTCATAGAATCAGAAAATCTAATACTTGAAAGGAGTTAGAGATAATTGAATCTAACCTAGAGGAAGAGCCAGACTGAAATGTTTGGGGAAGCTTCAGAGCAAATCTGGTGCAGGACCAAAATGTTTAGTTTAGACACTATTTTTGTTGTCTGGGAACATGATAATGTCTATAATACATGGTCAATCAACCTCTGCTTGAATGCAGCCAATAACAGGGAACTCACTACTCAAGATGACTCCATTCAATTCTGTACATTTCTAATCTAAAGAAGACAAAAATACCTTTCTTTTACTAGATCCATATCTACCACCTTGAATACTCCAATGAGGTCATGACTCCCTGAGGACTGATTGACTCAGATTGTCTCCAAGATGTGCCTTTAGTGCCTCAGCTGACTCAAGGCCAGAAGTATATCCCTCAAAACACACCCACAAGTCTATTTATTGTCTAGCCAGCTCTGAAAATGACCAGCCCAATCATAAAATCAAAAGAACATGAAGAAATAGAGAAGAGAGATAAAAGAAAAAGAAGAAGGAAAAGAGGAAAAAGAAAAAAAGGAGGAGAAAAAAAGGAGATGGGATGGTGGTGGCATTTGGGAGGACTGTGTGGGCACTAGCTGTTTCGCCCTATAAAGAGGAAAGTTGGATCTGGGAGTGTTGCTATTGTCCATAGACATTCAATAGAACACCTTGGGGTCTTTTACAAAAAATCATTTCTAACAAAAATCAGTAGAAGAATAAATGCTGAAAATATTCATAATATATTGCTAGGTGAAAGGAGATTATAAAGCATGTAGGGCTAATTCATTTTTTAAATCTCTGTTACTTATTCATATCTATAGATAAAATTTTATCAATAAACATAGATTCATCTGTATGTGTAGTGGTTGTCTCTGGGTGGAGTGTTGACACAATGATCTGATACATATATAATATTTTTTAACATTTCTGTTGTTTTCCAAATTTTCCGCATTGATTAGTATAACTTTATGAATCACTTTTAAAAAGTTAACTTAAAGCCTCCAGTCAAGATGGCAGAGTAGGTAAACATGCCGTACCTGCCTCCTCCCATGACCACTTCAAAATTACAACTAAACTACAGACCATCATTGAGAACCACCTGAAGTCTAGCTGAACAGAAGTCCTATAACTAAGGATAAACAGAAGAAGCCACCTCGAGACTGATAGGAAGAGTGGAGACTCGGAATGGGCTGGTCCCACACCTACGTGTGGTGGTTAAAAATCAGGAGGGATATCTCAGCTGTGGAGGTCCCTTCTGAGGAGCAAGGGGTCCCAGCCACACACCAGGCTCCCCAGCCACAGTTCCAGTGCCAGGAAGTGAGGTCCCCATAACTTCTGGCTGTGAAAACCACCAGAAATTGTGGCTGAGTGAGATGGAGGGCAGCTGGAGTCCCAGGCATTCCTCTTAGAGGGCCCACACACAGACTCACTTGCTGATGGACTCATTCACTCTAAGCTCCAGCACTGGGGCAGCAGCTTGAAAGGCACAGGAATGTACAGGGAGGAACTGAGGCTTCAGAGTGAGGACTAGAGGAGAAGCTTTCTCCCAGACTGGCAGAAGCCATTGTTCCTGTGTTGAGCTCTCATCACACCCAGGATGCACATGCAGGTAGCTGCCATATCTCCATCAACCTGGCTACCTCCGTTCGCCCTGCCCTGGTAATTCCCTGAGACCTTGCCACACCCAACTTTCAGGCCTACCCAATCCACAGTGGCTTTTCCATACAAGTGGCCTATCTTGGCTCAGGCTATGGCCTTTTTCTGAAATCTCTCAAAGGCTCACAAACCCCAAACAAGCATCATCTAGCCTCGGCATGTCCCATACCTCTTGCTAAACAGCCAAGCCTGGCACTAGCAGCAGCTGGGCCTTAGTTTGCAGCTCAGCCTCGTCCAGGCACCTCCAAGCTCAGCACAACTGGCAATCATCTGCAGATCACTTTGTATTTCATACCAAGTGGCCCTGGGCAGGGCACAGGCAGTGGCAGATCTTGGCCTAGCACCACAGCCCACCCCACCCCCAAGAGGCCCAGGACCAACACACCTGGTGGCCAGCTTCAGACCACTCCAGAGCACCACCCACCTACCTCCACAAACAACACAGATGAGGAAATTTAGGTCCTCAGTTCTTAAAGTAAATATCCCTAACCCTGCCCCACCTCACCCCCATAAAAGGACCAATGTCTGCTCTCTTACTAGACTATAAACTCTGGAAGAACAGGGACCATGTCTCTCTTGTTTGCCAGTGAAGGGTGGATGGATGGATGGATGGATGGATGGATGGATGGATGGATGGATGGATGGATGGATTCCAAAGATTTCAGAGCATGTTAATGTCAGAGCTGAGACTAGAATCAAAACCCTCTCATTTCTAGCCCAGTTGTTCCCAATATTTTATAGTCAAACCTCATTATATTCAGGAACAGTGTTGCACATATTAATAACCCACCACATCAGCACACTTACATAAAAGGAATATTGGCTGTTTCTAAAAGTAAAATCTACGCTTAAAGGATATAGATTTGCCAGTCATTGGTTGGGTGTGTTTTTTTTTAAGATTTTTTTATTGGGGAATTGAGGGAGGGGAACACTGTTGGGGAATTGAGGAAGTGGAACAGCCAAGTTGTTGTCCTTCAATCTTAGCTGTGGAGGGCACAGCTAGCTCAGCTCCAAGTCCAGTCTTGCTGCTCAGCTCAAGGTGCTGTGTTCCGTTAGTTGCGCATGGGTGTAGCCACCATTCCATGCGGCACTTGAACCAGCAGCCTTGTTGTCAAGAGCGCACACTCTATCTCCTGAGCCACCCAGGCGGCAGCTCAGCTCAATGTGCCAAGTTCAGTCTTTAGTTGCGAGTGGGCATAGCCCACCATTCCAACCAGCAGCCTTGTTGTTAGGAGCACATGCTCTCACCAGCTGAGCCATCCTGCCATCTGTTGGCAGCTCAGCAGCAGCTCAGCTCAGGCACAGCATCACTGGGCCGTGTAGGAATCGAACCAGCAACCCTGTTGCTCAGAGCTTGCACTCTTGGGCAAGCTCTTAACCAACTGAGCCACTCAGCCAGCCCGGTCATTTGTTTTTCAAAAGAAATACCCATTTATTCCTTCAATCAACAAATGCTTTCTGAGGACCAGCAGAGTGGCTCAGTTGGTTAAGAGCTCGCTCAAGAGTTTGAGCTCTGAGCAACAACGGTTCGATGCCCGGCCCAAGCTGAGCAGCCGCTGAGCTGCCAACAGGTATCAGGATGGTTCAGCTAAAAAAAAAAAAAATGCTTTCTGAGCACCTATCATATGCCAGGTACTGTGCCAGGCACTTGCCACATTTTGTTCAGGTATTAAAATTATATATGACGTTATTTTCATTTCTCACGTTTCTATAACTTTCCATAATATAATATCTACATTTATAAAATGTTTAAATTTTAAGAGGCTATTCTAAAATAAATAAATAATATTTTATATGCTCTGCAATTTTTTTTTTTTAACTTTCAGAGTCAGAGCAATATCTTGGGAGTGTTAAGCCTGCCAAGTAACTATTGGAGGACAAAATTCATATTGATCTGTAAGTACTGATTCAAGTGTGGAAAATAGATCTCATGATCTTAGAAACATTTGTAATATTCTGGGTACACATTCCAGAAACAAACTCCATTTCCGGCACTTGGGACCAGTCCTTCCTAATTCCAAAGAAAGTGCCTCTACAGAAAGTACCTGCCTGAGGCCAGCTACCAGAGTGTCAGCAAGGACAGAGAGCATCACGGGAGACGGCAACTATTGCCACTGACCCCAAGCAATGGGCAGCGTCATTCTTACATACAGAGCTCCCGACAGAGGAGATGAATATTTGTTCAATCAAAGACTTACAGACTGAATGCATCAACCAATGAACAAATAAATTTCAGGAAAATCAAAAGTGATTGAAGAATGCCAGAGAGGCCTTCTGACCGTTTGAACTCCCCTACCCTCCTAAAAAACAATCTCTCCCGGCTGTTCTTATTTGACTCCTAACATTTCACCATTTATGTAGATCAGGGATTGGCAAAACTACAGCCGACAGGCCAAAGTCAGCCCACTGTCTCCTTTGTAAATAAAGTTTTATTGGAACACAGCCACACTATTTATTGTCTATGGCTGCTTTCATGCTACAGAGGCAGAGGTGAATATTTGCAACATAGACCCTAAGGCCTGCAACGTGAAACCATTTATTATCTGGCCCTTTACAGAAAAAGTTTGGCGATGCCTGCTTTACATTACACTCTTTTAAAATATCATTGACAATAGTAACACTTTGTCAGTTACATCTCACTGCAAATTAGTTTATTTCAGGGGCATTTAGCTGTTGGATGGGGAAAAGGGTACAGATAATCTGAGAATGCTAGGTTTTTGGTGTATCTGAAAATGAGCACAAAAAAGCAGAAAATGGGCACAAAAAGGAAAACAATGGGAGAGTAGTATGTAGACTTCACCTATTTTGCAGTTCTGCTTGCCCTAAGATTCAAATGGAAATGAGGCTTAGAACTGACTGTCAAGGTTTGAATAGTGGGAGTGTCTGACTTCAGAATCAAAGCCAGTTCTCTTTTTCATTTAAAAGAAAACTCAATATTCTGATTTTTCTTCCATACAACAGGTTCCTCTGCTTTCAGACATATCACTTTGCTTCCATTTCTCTGTGGCCCAAAGAGTTACAGAAATTGTTTTAGACGTCACCCGTCCCCAAGTTTTGCACTTCTGGTTTTGGTTTTTTTTTCCCCGCAACTGACCTCATTTAGCAGGGTGGAAGGCAGCTTTTCCTAGTCTATTAAGACTTCAATAAAATCATCCATTTCTAGTTAACTGGAATAGTATTCACATTTAGACCTGCATATTAATTGCCCGATAACGAGGTGATAAAGCTGCTTTTCTCTGCAGGTGTACCAATCAATTTCAATGAAACTGAAAAAATGAGTTCTTTTCTTGTTGCATCTGAAATTAAAAAGTGATTTATATTTTCTAATAAAGTGCTTTTCATTGATCTCCTTCTGAAAATGTATGGTTTCATTTGCACCCTTTTAAATTATAATAGTTTCCGTTTGTAAAAGAATGATTTTCCAATATCATTTCTGGCTTTCAATTGATGATTAACTTTAATATAGATTTGAAGGAGAATGGTGGGGGGGGAGAAAGTAGGTTATTAAGAGCTTCTATTCCACACACCCCCATCTACCCCACCCAAAAAAAAAAAAAACCCTGCTACTTTTAATGACTTTAAAAACCTAGACTACAGAATTCTTTTCCCAAGTACAGTGTTGTCAGAGAAAGTTATGTGTTTTCCCCCAAGAAATCCATTTTTCTATTTCACAAGTTTTCTTTTGTCATAGAATTTTATGTCTGCGCCAATTGTTTTCCATTTCTGTTGTGTCAGCCTGGCTGCAGGGCAAATGTGGAGAGAAGAGATTTTTTTCTTTCTTCCCTCTGACACCAGCAGCAAATTCTTGCTTGGAGATGTTCATGGAATCCTGCTGTTACCGGCTGAATTCTGGCAGATGTGGAAACTGGCAGAGCAATTACATTTCACTTTAATTTAGTATTATGGTCTTCTCAGCCATAATAATTAAGCAGCCATGAAAGGAAGCTATATTCAGAACTTGTGATGGAAAATCAGACTCCAGGACTGGACTCTGTTGAGAAATCAGAGTCACCTCACTTCTTTGTCATTCAGAGGCAACTGAACTCACATTTAGGCTGGAGAGTCTTTGCAAACAGGTGTGGAGTAGAGTCCGGAGATCATGTGGGCATTAGACCTCATGTAAAACAGATACCAGGGCCTTTGTCTGTATATCTACATAGAGATAAATGTTGGCTGATGAATTAATTAATGGATAGGTGGATAAATGGATGGAGGGATGAACAAATGAATGAATTTATGGATAGGCAATTATCTTTGCAGCTCTCATGCAAAGATCACCTTCGTGATATGACTTGAGGGCCACTACAAGAAATATTTCCCCCACACCCCAAGTCTCACAGTGCCTGAAGATTCCCCATTAGTCCCCATGTTTGTGTCCAGGTTAACTATTAGCCTCTTCTAAATTGTCTTTTATAAACTTTCCTTGGGCTGGCTGAGTGGCTCAGTTCGTTAAGAGCATGAGCTCTGAGCAACAGGGTCGCAGGTTCGATTCCCACATGGGCCAGTGAGCTGTGCCCAAGCTGAGCTGCCACTGAGTTGCCAACAGGTGGCAGGATGGCTCAGCTGGTAAGAGCACATGCTCCTAACAAGGTTGCCAGTTCAACTTCTGCATGGGATGGTGGGCTACACCCACTCGCAACTAAGATTGAACACCTGCAACTAAGACACCTTGAGTTGAGCAGTCACGTGCTGCAGACGGGCAGCCGGATGGTGACTGGACTTGGAGCTGAGCTAGCTGCGCCCTCCACAACTAAGACTGAAGGACAACAACTTGGCTATTCCCCTTCCCCAATTCCCAGACACTGTTCTCCTCCCACAATTCCCCAATAAAATCTTTTAAAAAAAAAGTTCCTTGAAGGGACAAGACTTGGATGGCTAATACTGCAGCAAGCTCATCACCTGCTTTCCCAAGTATCAGGCAACCACAGAGTACCTAATGGAATAGGCTTGACAGTGGCCTGGGAACATGGTCAAAGCTTAGCAAAAGTGGTGCAGGGCTGCGTCATAAGGATGAAATCCTCTCAGATCTACAGAGGACCCTGTTTCAGTTACACGCCCAGGGACAATATTTCTCAGGCCTCCATTCCTCCTTGAAACTCTCAAAGAACGATCATCCACCAATTTCTCGGATCCTGGACAGTCAACACCAGCCAGGCCTGAGAACTGATGGCTTCTGTCTGCACTTGAAAATAGAAACAATGATGAAAATAAAAATAATTATAAAAATAAAATATTCTAATTATAAAATATATTTTATAATATATAAATTATATTGCATTCTATGTATTATTAGATATGTTATGAAGTTTATTAAAATATTGTTATATGACATATTACATAAGTGAATTATATACATTTAAAAAAGAGGACTCCTTTAGAAAGCACTCAGAGCATCTTCTGAGTGCTGTGCATTTTCCATGCACTATCTGACTTAGTCTTCAACATAATGCCAGTTCTGTGCCCACTGAGTGAGATGAGCTGTTTTCCCAGGGCCACACAGCAAGTAATAGACAGATACACAGATCTGAACCCTAGACTTGAACCCAAAAACACATGACTCTCCAAAGTGTATGTGCCAAGCTCCACTCTCCCTTCTACTTTGGCTGCTATTAAAAATAAAAACTGGGGGCCGGCCGAGTGGCGCGATGGTTAAGAACTCGCTTGGGACACCAGAGGGCCCCGGTTCGGATCCCACATATGAGGGCCAGTGACACTGCCCTCTACAGCTAAGATGCTGAACG
>NW_017731354.1:7492744-7495827 GCF_001890085.2 Hipposideros armiger
AAAAGATGAATATGGGCCGGCCGAGTGGCTCAGTTGGTTAAGAGCTCGCTCAAGAGTTTGAGCTCTGAGCAACAGCAGTTCGAGTCCCGGCCTGAGCTGAGCTGCCAACAGGTGGCGGGATGGCTCAGTTAAAATTAATTAATTAATTAATTAATTAAAAGAAAAAAGAAAGATGAATACAAGTCATGTGTATACATTTTTTTGGCACTGCTGGGATATTGCAAAGGAAAACGAAGAGGGAGGAGGAACCTATAAATTAAAGATACTTAAGTGATATGTATTAACCAAATGCAATGGATGGGCTTCACTTGAATTCTGATTCAAACAAACCACTTATATAAAGGGGGGAAAAAAGAGCGAGAAAAGGAAGGAAATGAAAGAAGGAGGAAGGAAGGAAGGAAGGAAAGAAAGAAGGAAGGAGGAAGGAAGGAAGGAAAGAAGGAAAGAAGGAAGGAAGGAAGGAAGAAAGGAAGGAAGGAGGGAGGGAGGGAGGAAGGAAGGAAGGAAGGAAGGAAGGAAGGAAGGAAGGAAGGAAGGAAGGAAGGAAGGGAAAGTAGAGAAAGAGGACTCAATCATGAAAATTTCACTAGATGTTTGATAAAATTAAGGCATTATTATCAATATTTTCTGGTTGATAGTAATATTCTGCTTACTTTCTTAAGTAAAGACTTACATTGTAGTATTTGCAGTTGAAATAACATATCTGAAATTGGCTTCAAAATAGCGCCAGGCAGAGGGATACTGGCTGTGTTCATCATTGCTGAAGCTGAGTGTTGAGTACCAGGAGCTTTGTTTACTAGTCTCTCAGCTTATATATAAGTTTGAAATTTTTTATAATAGAAAGTTTGTTTAAAAAAAATAAGTAAATAAATAAACAAAATGAAAAACAGAAAGCAAAAATGACACTATTTTTTTTTAAAATGGAGGGATGCAAAACTCTATGAACGTTCTAAAAACTCCTGAATTGAACTCTTTAAAGGAGTGAACTTTATGGTATGTGAATTATAGCTCAGTAAAGTTATTTTTTTCAATGATATAAACAAAAGAAATAACAAATTAAAGTACAGCCAATCACATGATTCTCCTAATTTTTCATCTCATATTTCTTAGTAGATGATTTTTAATAATTGACTTGCATGTAGACATGGAAAAAGAAAACAGCTCTGTCCTGTTCTGGCCTATCTCAAATGCTTTGACACACACCCACCAGGATGTCTTCAGGAACTTCAAATAAATTCTGAAACCACAAAAGCAAATAAAATTGTTAAAAGCACATTCTCTTCTCATCACTCTTTGAGAAGGGAGCAGCTGGTGAAGACGCACAAGGCAGTTCTTTTTTTTTCTTTTTAAAGATTTTATTGGAGAATTGGAAGAGGGAACAGTGTTGGGGGATCGGGGAAGGGGAACAGAAAAGTTGCTGTCCTTTTGTTCTTCAGGCTAGTTGTGGAGGACGTTGCTTCACTGGCCCATGTTGGTATTATCATTTCACTCTTCCCAGGTGAGGCAGATTGCTCGCTGGCCTCTGGACGGCCGCTTACAGCGGCTGCCAGCCGCTCACACTGGCTGCCGGCCACACATGGTAGCTTACGGCAGCCCATTGCAGCAGGGGCTGCAGCCTATGCCGTCGCCAGCGACTCACGGCAGCCCAGCTCCAGGTCAAGCTGTTGTTCACCATCTTAGCTGTAGAGGACGCAGCGTCACTGGCCCTCATGTGGGATCCAAACCGGGGCCCTGCTGCTCAGAGCTGGAGCTCCCAAGCCAACTCTTAACCAATGAGCCACTCAGCCGACCCAAGGCAGTTCTTAAGATGCCGTGAAGAAAGCTGAGGCAATGAGAAGACATTGTTCAATGTATGTGGCCCCAGCCCCTGGAGGAACTGCCACATGCCCAGTCTAGAGAGGAAGGCTCAGCCTGCACTGAGGGCGGGATGGTCTCTGTTTGGTCCAGCCTCCCAGCTCCTGCCTCTGGTCTAGCCTCATCGTGGTCACAGTATTTACATCACACACCACACTAATTAAAGCCCAATCAGAGGGTCCGTATTGCTCTCACGATGAAGACCAACAGCATAACTGCAGCCTAAAATGCCCATCAGTGTGGCCTTTCACTCTCTGCAGTTTTGTCCACACGCATGCCTGTCTCTCTCTGAGCACCAAGAACACTGACCTTCTCCCAGTAGTCACACATCCTTCCATCACAGGACCTTTGCACATGCTGACCCCTCAGCATAGTTAACACCTTGAGATCTCGAGATCTCAGCACACACAAAGGTTTTCTCAGAACAAGCTTCCTTGACATCCTGCAGTCAAAGCCCCCATTATTGGTTCCAACCCATTTGTCACCACTGGAATTTTACATTTAATTATTTATTTGATTATTTGATTAGTGTCCCAACTGAGCTGTAAGTCCCATAAAAAATGAAACTATGTCTCCTTTTGCTCATTACTGGATTCCCAGAGTTGCCACAAAGCCTGGCACACAGTAAGCATAGAATATCTGTCAAATAAAAAAAGGAATTCATGCAAGAATAATGAATGAAGAGATGGATCAAGGAAATCTACAATCGCTGTTTGTTGAGAACTTACACAAGCTCCGTGAAAGTGTCTCCTCTTGTAGATTTAAGAGTTTTTACCAAAGATGCCCAAATGAAATTTTTTTTTTTATTTTAAAAATCCACCCCAGGATCCTAAACCTTACCCTGTTCCTAACCCTAACCCTATCCCTGCCCCTAACACGAACCTTCACCCTAACCCTGTCCCTAACCCTAACACTAACCCTAAACCTAACCATGTCCCTAACCCGAACCCTAACTTTAAGCTTGTCACTAACCCTACCCCTAACCCTGTTTCTAAACCTAACTCTAACCCTGTTCCTAACCCTAACCTTGACCCTAACTCTGTCCCTAAACCTAACACTAAACTTAACCTTGTCCCTACCCCTAAACCTAACGCTAACCCTAACCCTAACGCTAACCCTAATCCTCACCTTGTCCCGAAAGAAAGAAAGAAAGAAAGAAAGAAAGAAAGAAAGAAAGAAAGAAAGAAAGAAAGAAAGAAAGAAAGAAAGAAAGAAAGAAAGAAAGACAG
>NW_017731354.1:7495866-7499728 GCF_001890085.2 Hipposideros armiger
AAGAAAGAAAGAAAGAAAGAAAGAAAGAAAGAAAGAAAGAAAGAAAGAAAGAAAGAAAGAAAGAAAGAAAGAAAGAAAGAAAGAAAGAAAAATCCACCCCAAAATAACCCACTTAAGAAAACTCATCAGTGGCCTTGTCTCTCTGGCACAACTCCATTTCACGGAAAGAATTTTTAGTCCTTTAATGATGCTCCTCTGCCTTTCAGCCTATGACAATATGGCACAATTAGCTCTACAACTGTAATATGAAAAGGTTGGAATGCATTTCAATTGGAATTGATTTTTGTTTAATCTGTGCTTTCCCTGGCAGAAATCAGGTTTTTATGAGCCAGCTCATTAGAAAGGACATGTCGCTGGGGATTTGGGAATGTTGAAACTTCCTTTTCCAGAGAAGAAGGCCAGAACTCACACTCATTCTAGGCTGACTTTCCCTAGAGTTATTGTTCCCTCCACAGGTATGCCCTGAACTTGGACCTCAACTCACCTGAGAGGTAACACCCCTCCTGTCGTGTATATGCCCTGCCCAGGACACGTATACATACTGACCAGGGACATTGGCCTCAGGGAGTCCATCTTTGTCTGTATGTCTGTATGCTCTAGACCAGGGGCCCTGACACAACTGAGTACTTTAATATAGGCTAGTTGTGGGCAAAAGTCATGGCCTCGGCGCTTCGTTCATCTGGATAAGAAAAATACCATCTGTCTTTGATGGACTGTGAAGGTTCTTAACAATTAAATCACTTATAAAGTATTTCAGATGTGCCACCCAAGCCCCAAATCAGACCGAGTAAGTCAGCATTTCTAAATGTAGGAATTGGACATCTGTATGTTTTTAAAGCACCACAGTGCTTCTGTTGTACAGCTGAGGTTAAGAGCCGCTGGTCCGGTAGGCTACAACTTACAAAGAGCTCTCACCTTAATCCTAAAGGGTTAGCCAAGGAAAGTAATGATCACTCCTGTGGTACAGATATGGAAACTGAGGATCAGAGAGGTTAAGTGTCTGACTCAAGGTCACACAGTTTGCAAGTGGCCTAATCTAGACTCAGACAAAGGTTTTAGCCTCAAAATCTTTTAGTCCAAAATGAATGGAGGATGGTATAATACTCAGTAACCAATACGAATGATGATTAAAGGCACTGTAGCCTGAGCTTGTTTAGCTGGGTTGGTAATGGGTTAGTAATGCTTTTAATTCATTTTCAAGTGTTTTGGAAAATAACCCATTGCTTGTCATCCTTCTGAGGAAAGGGACCACCGGGGGGGCTCCTTCCTTAAAGTTGTGGTTAGTGATGTGAGGCCTCGCTGCCCTGTTCACACCACTGATTGTAGCAAGCCGGAAATAAGGCCACTTACAACCAGACGGATGGTAGATGATTACTTGGTCACCACCAATCAGGAGTTCAAAACCGACTTTGGTGTAAGGTATTTGGAGGTAAAGGGCTGGAGAAAGGCAGCAGAACTGAAGAGGCAGTCAGTGGAAATAAAAAATAGAGGGAGAACAATTGAAGAAGCAGAGACAGAAAAGTCACAAGTACAACATTAGAAGATTTGGGAGCAGCAGGTAGATGCCCTCTTTAAAGGGTGGCAAGATGGTCAGGTCATTATTGCTGCTGTTGCAGCCTGAACTCACTCCAGCTCTCTGAGTCCCAGTTTGCAGGACTGCTGGGACAGATTCCTGTCTCCTTCCCATCTCTGGATATTCCTAAGATTACCCACACAGCCTATCCTCCTGGCACCTGAAAGTACTGACCAGCATAGTTAGGGAATGGCAATAGCAAGGCACTTCCCTACTTGCTGAGCAACTCAAAGGAGGCTGCTTTGGCCTCAGGCCTTCAGAGAGATGTCTGGATGGCCTTGGAGCTTCCCAGAATCCTTTGTATCTCCGAGAAATTACAGGGCATCCACCATTCTCCTGGACCACTGCCTGGTGGAGCTGGCTCTTTATTCCTTTGCCTCTGTTGCCCTCTAGTGCTCGCTTCCTATAGCTATCTTTACATGCCACTTCTCTAGCTAAGTTTAAGAATCCAAAACTGGAAAGGAACTTCTTGCAAATCTACCCATCATTTTGCAGAAGTTCATTGAACACACTTGATACGTTCGCTTTTCCATATGCATCTTAAACCTCAGTCTAAAGTATTTTAAAAGTCTATCCAGGGCCGGCCGAGTGGCGCGATGGTTAAGAGCTGGCTTGGGACGCCAGAGGGCCCTGGTTCGGATCCCACATATGAGGGCCAGTGACACTGCCCTCCACAGCTAAGATGCTGAACAACAGCTCAACCTGGAGCTGGGCTACTGTGAGTCGCTGGCGACGGCGTAGGCTGCAGCCCCTGTGGCAGTGGGTTGCCATGGGCTACCCTATGTAGCCAGCAGCCAGCGTGAGCGGCCAGCAGCCAGCGTGAGCGGCCGTCCAGAAGCCGGCGACTGATGTGCCTCGCCCGGGAAGAGCGCAATGATGGTGCCAACTGGGGCCAGTGAAGCAACGTCCTCCACAACTAGACTGAAGAACAAAAGGACAGCACTTGTCTGTTCCCCTTCCCCCAATTCCCCAGCACTGTTCCCATCCCCCCAATTCCCCAATAAAAATATTTTTTAAAAAAAGTCTATCCAGGCATTCATCTATCAAATATCTATTGAGTGCTGCCACAGGATAGGCCCCCTTTTAGATGATAGGAAGCACAATTCTTGCCGTCATGAAGACATAGCTGGGGAGACTGACAACGGATCTCACCAATGAATGAAAAATGACAATTGTGAAAGTGCTGCAAAGGATAGGATCATGGAGTTTGACCTGGCAGGGGGGTAAGAGACGGTTTCCCTGGGGAGGTGAGAACGGACTGAAATGTGGGAAGGGCCAGAGTCACAGTGTTAAAAAGGCTGGAGGAGTAGCAAATGCAAGACTTCAGGAGAGAGTGGGATGCATCTGAAGAAGTGACAGAAATTCTGTGCAGCTGGAATATGAAAATAGAAATGTGAGAGGTATGATGGGAGAACAACCTGGAAGGGTAATGAAGGGACAGTTTTTATATGACCTTGTTGACCATTTATGAATTTTGATCTTTATTAAAAGCATTGAAGAGAGCTTATTTGTTTTGTTCTGTTGGAATCAGATAGGATGTAGGTGATCTGCTGTGTGTTTTGAAAAGATCCCACTGGTTACAGGAAGAAGATGGATTGCAGCTGGGCCATGTTTCATAGAACACTAGTTCAAAAGCTAGTAACATAGTCTAGGTGACTTGGTCTAGGTGATAGTGGCAGAAGTGGAAAACAGGAGGTGGAGTCAAGGGCTATATGGAGAGTAACCGGGCTTGGTGGTGAATTAGAAGGATGGTGACGGATGGTTTTGGATTCCCATTTGAGTAACAGGATGGAGCGTGGTGCTGTTTCCTACAATAGAGGACACTGGAAGAAAAATAGATTGGGGGTGTGGGGATGCGAGGAGCATGAGTTTGGTTTGGGGCAAATTAAGCCTAATGTACCTTTAGGACATTCAAATGGATATGTCAGCCCATTCATTTATTATTCGCCACATACTTTAAAAAACAAAAACCATAATTACTGAGCGCTTCCTCTGTGTCAGGCATTACCCTAGGGTTTCCCTCTTATGGCGCTTACAGGGTAGCTCGTCCCTTTGCCTCAGTGTGGGATCCTGTCCAGCGGCCCCAGTGAAGGGGTTCACAGTATGCCACCTCAAAATATGCCCCCCTGGCATAAGGGTTATGTTGAGCTGAAGGCAACTGACAAAAAGCAGACACAGGATGAGCTCTCTGTCCTCCTCTTATCTGATTGAAAGCAGAACATAAATCCCCCTTGTGAAGTTGTCCCCGGGCCCACTTCCTGTACCAAGAAAGGGATAACAACCTTCCCA
>NW_017731354.1:7501353-7526108 GCF_001890085.2 Hipposideros armiger
AAAAAAAAAATAGAATGGATCAATAATTTCTCCTAGGGCACATAGCTGGTAAGTGGTCAAGCCATGCTTCGAAAGTAGGCTCTTAACCATTGCTCTCCACTGCTTCCAATCTAGTCCAAATCCTATCTTATGCTTGAACAGTCTCATACAATTATGGCAAAGAATTGTCCAATCTCTTTTTTAAACATCCCAAAGGTAAGGAAACTCACCATTTCTCAAAACAACACATTTCATAACTGAATATCTTTAAACATTTAGAAGGGTCTTTATATTGAGTTGAAATCTGACTTGATGTAACATGTAACTCATTATTTCTGGTTTCCACCTCACGATGACACAGACAAAGCCTACTTATATTTCCACACAGGTACAGTTCAAATATTTGAAGACAGCTATTCTGTCTGCCGTCAGAAAGATAACCAAATTACAATTACATTTTTAGAAGTGGACTATTTTAGAAGTGTGTGAACTGGGACTTAAAATAAGTCTTCTAAATATTTTGTCTAATTTACATTCTCTTAGAAGATTTCCTCATTTCCACAGTGACACAAAGACAGGATTTTTTTTTTAAATCAGTGTTGGGGGGGGGGGACCAGAAAGAGAAGGATTGAGAGTGTGTGTGTGTGATATGTGGTTTCAGATGCACTTTGGAATAACTGTATACAAAGGCATTTGATACTTAGCAATTTTTAAAAAGAAAGAAAGAAATCTTGGGACAAAGAAGAATTATATAATTGTGTAACAACAAGTTTATCAAAGTGTAAGTACCCCCAACATACCCCAACTGGAAATTTGTTTCTTTGACTACTGGTTCGAGAGGTTTTTGTAATATTGTCATGATGATGATTTTACAAAAGAGGAAGGAGAAAGGCATAGAGAGTCTTACTAGCTTAATTCTTGAGCTCTTTCTTGTTATGGAGAATTAAGTAATGAGCCAGGTAGAAAAGAAACTTTAAAAAAAAATAACAAGGCAAAATTGATGTACATAATGAAAAGGAGGAAGATGGGGAGATTGGGGAAGTAAAAAAACCAGGGAAGCAGAAATTGAAGCCGGGAGACTTCATGAGAAGCTCAGTGGCAGCTCTGGGTGTGGGAGAATTGGGTAGAAGGGAAAGAATTTGGTAAGTATTGCTGTGGGTTTTGAAATGGATCCTTTTTAATGTTCTTGAAGACAGGCTGTAACAATTGAAATTCTTTTTAGTTAATGTTGGTTTGTAGATTGTGGTTTTTGAATGTTACTTGGCTAAAACTGGACCTCTGAGGCTGTGGGATTTAGAAGGATTACACTTGCTTTTGACATTCCTTTGTTGTCAAGTCTTTTATATACTACAGATGGATATTAGTCCAGGGCATTAAAAAAAATTGCATTGGAAGGGGATCAAGATAAACCATCCCAAAACACGCCACTTTGGCATAAGAACTATTTTGAGCTGAAGGCATTTGAGTATGTGGAATCTTTTACCTATCTTATGAAAAGATGAACTGAGGCATATTAAAACTTTTTAAGAGTTTATTGAGCAAACATTGATTCAAATTGGCCTGCACCAAAGTGGAAGTGGTTAGAAGCACCCCACTGACAGGAGCCAAAAGAAAGACAGATAGAGAAGGTGCGGAAGCCAAGAAAGGAAATTATTTGATTGGCTATAGCTTTTGTTGAGGTATAATTGACATATAACATTATATTAGTTTCAGGGGTACAGCATGATTCAACATTTGTATATATTGTGAAATAATCACCATAATAAATCTAGTTAACATTGGTCACCAAGCTATCATTTTTATTTTGTCCTATGAGAATCTCAAACTCAACCCTTCCCAACTCATCTCCTCATTTTCCCTCTAAACCTGTCCCTCCCCACAGAGTCCCTTTCTCATGTGGTGGCACCAGCATCAGCCCCATCACCCAAGTGGAAACCTTGCTGTCTCTCTCCCTCAATCCCTATGTAAAATCAATCACCAAAACTGGTTGACTTAACCCCCAAATATTCCTTGACTTTGTCCCCTTCATTCTATCTCTGTTGTATCAGGGGAGATTAATACTTATCAAATATTCACTTCCCCACCCTCCACAAGAGAAGGGCACCTCCCTGTCCTATTGATATCGGCTTTGGCCATGTGACTTGCTGTGGGCAACGGAATGACAAAGGATATGACTGTGGTTGTGCGGTTGAACTCAGTCTCTGTGGTCCTGCTGTTTGTTCTGTGAACACTCCTCAGGTAGCCTAGATCACCTGAACCTCAGTGACCCACAGACACAGGAGCAAGGAGAAGAAGCTTATGCTTGTGTGCTACTGAGATTTGGGAGGCTGGTTTCAAAATAGCTGTAAATAGTCATGGCTACCAGCTATATGTTTTCAAGGTCAGGAAATGGCCTCTGTATTAGTGTTCCTGTGTCTAGTCTTATCCCTCTCAGCTCCATCCTTCAAATGGCTACCGAGGTACTCTACTGAGTATATAAATCTGAGTTGGTCTGGTTTACCCAGAACTCTTCAAAAATGATAAAAACCGACTTCAAAACACTCTCAGCCAATTGAAAAATTGAGAATTTATTGGTTTCTGTAAATCATCTGAGGGTAGTTATCAGCTTCTGGCATGGCTGGATCCGGTTGCCCAAACAAGCTCATCAGGAATGTTTCTCCTTGTCTCAGCTCCACTCTCATCTGTGGTTTCGTTCTCACACTGGCCCTCCCCAGTGATGGAAAATTGCCACTAAGAGGTTCCATGCTTAATTCTACAATTTTATTAACTCCAAGAGAAAGAGGCTACTTCTCTCCTAATTGCTTCAATAAAAAGTCTCAGGGAAAACTCATTGGACTGGTTTGGGTCAGATGCCCTTTCTTGAACAAATAATTTTGACCAGGTCCATGCAGTGCTCAGCCTGGAGCCCCACAATGAGATCAGCCCCACCCAATCATGTAAACTGAGAGGGCATTAGAAAAGGGTTCCCCGTGGGGAAAAAATGGAATTGTTACCAGAAGGCAGTATACCAAGCAGTCCAAAGCAATGGGTGTCCCAGTATCATTCTTCTGCCTAAAGTCCTTTAGGGGACTCCTCATCACCATTCGGATGAACTCTCAGCCTTTCAGTGTAAAATGTAAGGCCCTCCTTATATAGGATCTGATTCTTTTCACTTTTCCAGCTTCACCCCATCACTGTGTGACATGCCCTTCAGGTTCCCACAACAGCACAAATGCCCCGTGCAGCTTTTAACCGAGAGACATACATTCCCCTTCTACTGACACACGCACCCTCTTTCCCTGGGTAATCCCTACTTACTCTTCAAGGTTCAACCTAGGTCTCACCCAGACTGAAAGATCTCTTTGGGCCACCCTGTTCCACGCTATGCTCCCACAAACACAATTCAACATTTTATTAACACTAAGGAGCTTGGCATGGAGTAGACACTAAGTAACTGCTGAATTAATAGATGACTAAAGGAAGGAAGGAAGGAAGAAATTCAATACATATTTATTTAATCAATGAATTCAGTTCAAAGAGAAAGGGGAAATTAATTGCCTCATATAACTGAAAAATCCAAGGGAAGAGCTGAATGGATAGAAAGATGATGGTAGATAGATGATAGATAGAGCAGATGGATGGATGAATACATAGAAGATAGGTGTATAGATAAATTCACAAATAATAAACAAACCCCTCCTCTTCTGGTACTTTGGGAAGTGGGCTAGAGCAAGTGGACTTTCAAGTTATGGGCAGAGTCTGTACACGCCTATCTTTCGGGAGGTTAGAGCTATAATTGAGTGGACATAATCCTGACCACTTTCACCAGGCATTTGAGCCTTAGAGGGAGACAGATGAACCATACTGGGCCAATGGAACAATCAGAATGTCCTTAAAAAGAAACTGGGTGCTTTTTCCTGTTACAGATTAACTTCCTGGCAAATTCCAGCATGCCTGCCACAGCTGGAGGTGGATGAAGAATCCTGTTTTTAAAAGCCCTCAGAGATCTTGAATTTAATTAAATGCGCATTTTGCATCATCCCAGAAGGAAGTGAAAACAAACCACCCTGTTTCTGAACTTCTAAAGACCTGGCGCTTCCCTCATTTGATTCGGTAAGAAGCTGGGTGAATTCTGGCCCTCAAGAGCTCCTGAAAGAAGCGGCCTCCTGCCTCAAAGCTGTACCACCAGCTGAGAGCTTTTTCCAGGAGTCCCAAAGATGGACACCGTAAGCAGCTTCTTCCCAGACACAGCTCTGTTTTGCGGGTAAATTTCCATTAAGAGGGAGAAGACAAAACAACAGAATTGTCTAAAAAAAAAAAAAAAAATTGAAAGCAGTTACCAGAACTTGGCCCATCCCCAAAGCTGTAGAAAGAGGCCCCCGACTTCCTGTTCCCCAGCTGCAAGCCCAGGCTTGTCTCCTGGCCCACTAAGTCTGCCACCCCCAAGAGCAGATCGGGGCTTTGGGCCAGCTGAGGAGGCCCCATCTCTCCACCGCTTCTGTGCAAGACAGCAGGCGCTGCTGAAGCAAAAGGAAGCTTTGTAGTCAATGTTCAGGCTGAACTGCTCACTACTGCCCTTCCTTCCTTCTTTACTTCTCTTCACCCCAGTTGTCTTGTCATCTCAAAACGATCCTGCTCAGTTTCAGGGTTTTTGTGGCTAAAAAAGATAGGTCATTTCCGGTAGCTTGTGGTCTTTCTCTCCCTTCATCCTGCCTCGCTCCTTCACCTCCCTGCTCCTCCCCACCCACCACTGAAAGGCCCTCAATGCATCACCCAGCCTGCAGTGGGACAACTCCCAGGCGACCAGTTGGCTACTTCTCCACAGGCAGGTAGGTCCAAATGAGTAAAGAGAAAGGGTCCCCACTGGGCACAGACCCCCCGCTTGAAGCAGGACTCTGCAGTAGTAAAAAGCATGCATTCGGAGGTCAAATCTCCCAGGAAGAGACGGGGGCCTGGCTGGCAGTAGTCAGGCAAGTCACTTATCCTCTTGGTACCTCAACTCCCTTGCCTATAAAGCGGGGATGGTGGTAGTGATGGTTATGCCGCCAAACCACCGGTGTCAAGTTCCCAGCATGAGGCCTGGCACAGAGGAAAGGCTCCACAGACTCTCTTCTCATTTCTGTTCTACGGAATCACACCCACCCTTTCCCAACTGATCCTCTCAGCTCAGATCCCCAATCCTCTTTCAAATGTGTTGTGTCATCATTTATTTGCAAACATGTCTATTTGATTTCAAATTTAAATGCTTTTGAGTCAAAGTAAAAACAACACACAAGCAGGGGGGGGAGAATAAAAAGGCTGACAGACATGTTAGTAAACAGGGAAATAATTTTGAAGGCTGGCTACAGATAGCTCAGACGCTAGAGGGTTCAAATTGACAGAATTTTGATACGCGAAGACACATGAATATTAGCAGCGGGACATTTTTCGGGGGATTCAAAAAAACCAGGAACGTGAGTCGGATCTCCTTCCTTCCCACCAGCGCTCAACGCTCCACTTCCTGGACGATCAAGGTCTCATTGCCTTGGACATGGTCACATCTGATCCTGATTGTTCCCATAATTCATTAACAATTCTCCAAGTTAAACCTTAAAGTATTCATACAAACAGTGTGGAGTGAGCCACACGCAGAACCTGCCTGTTTGGGACGTTGTCTATTCAGCCAGTTTTTGAGAAAAAGGAGAGAGAGAAAAGCCACACCCCCCAATCGACAGCTTTCACAGTTCAGAAACTGAGGCAGGTGGGGTCACCGGATTGTCCCCGCTCGGCAGCAGGTCGTCCCTGAAGCCAGAACAGTCTGCTCTGGGGCTTGTCCACTTCCAGAAGCTGTCAGCAAGTCCCATGATGTGAAGACATCTTTGGTCTTCTCTGTCGGGGAGCTGGGGAAAAAGGATTCCTCATGGCCTCACGTCCTCACCGCTCCACAGAGCAAAGCCTGAAGGTGACTTCTGAAGCCTGGATCCCCGAGGCAGGGATCCCTCCCTCTCTCCTCCCTTCACAGCTTCACAAGATGGGGCTTGTCTCAGGCGTCAGTGGGAAAAGGCAGTTCCGGGAATGAGGTGAGGGTCCCACTCCAGAGAGAAGCATCTCAGCTCTGCGGCTCAGGGGCGCCCTCCTTCCGTGAGGTGTCTTTGCCGTCGGCCACCGCAGTGCCCGCCTCCAAGTCTGGCTCTTCTCCCGAGGGCTGTTCTCCGGGTTTCTGGGGCTCCCCCTCCACCTTGGTGCTCTTGCTGGAGTGGCATCCCATGTCTGCTGGACGAGAGGGCCGAGCGCCCTGGGAGGTTCCCAGATGAAGAGGTCTGTGCACCTGGCTGATCCTCTGGGGCCAGAGTTAAATAACTTCCTCAGGGCACTGCTGAAAGAGAAACGGCTCGGTTGCTATGGTCGCAGGGAGACGCCAAGTCCAATGTGCGTCATGAGCCCCCTCCCCCTCTGTGTGTTTGGGCAGGGCCTGCAGGGCTGCCCTTCCCGCTAACCAGCTAGTTCCCAGCACCGAGCCCCATTCATTCCACGGAAAGAATTCCCTTTTGTGTGACCTTCTTAACAAATGACAACCCCCCACCGCCTAGTTACCTGTAAACACCAGCCAGTCTCTTCACACTAAAGAAAGCCCTGTTACCGTCCCTGTTACTATGTAACTAGCCGGGGCCTCCTTCCGTGTCCAGCGCCACATTCAGCTCCAGGACTCACAGACCCCCAGCTTGGAGGCCATCCCCTACCTTAGGGTGACAACTCCACCCAGGGCTGAAGAATAGGGAGTCTTAAGACCGTGGACTCCAGGGGTTACCCAAACATGTAGGCAACTGAAAGAACTAGCTAACTGGTACACGCGCAACTCCGTGCCAAGCGCAGTTTACATTCACGATTTTGTTAAATCCTCACAGCAACCCTACAAGGGTAGATTGTATTATTTAATCCTCATTTAGCAGATGGGGACACTGAGACAGAGAGATTGATTAGTTTATTTAAGGTAATTACTAACGGCCAAGAAATAGCAGAGCTGGGATTCGAACCCACATCATCGAGATTTCACTCTCTCTATGACTTATGCTCATCTTCTCTCTTTAAAGAGCCCAGAGGCCACCCTCGCACACTATCGGATGTTCTCAGCTTGGTAGGCCTGTCATTGCTCTTTTAATCTGGGCATGTGGTACAGGTTTTCAAAGCTGTGAAGAAATGATCTCTGACGTTAATGCTTCGTGAGTGAAGAAGCCTCGCAGGCTCTGGAACTGAAGTGACCCCTCCAGGGCCCTGAATTACACTATTTTATTTTCTGATCACCTTGCTTTCCTTTTCCTGACTCTAAAAAGGGGCCTGATAATTATGACCCAGCTCCTAGGAAGCTGGAAGAAGGATCCAGCAGGCCCGTGAAAGGGGAATTTTCGGAGAAGCACGACACTGACTCCCTCACGCGCATGCACCTCGCCGCCGACGGTGACGCCCACCCCCGTCCACCTCTGGAAGACGGTGCGTGCCAGCCTTGGACACTTTACACAAGTCCTCTCATGTCCTCCTCACAATCAAACAGTGCTGTGAGGGAGGATCATTAACTCCACTTGAGAATTTAAACACTCGAGTCCTGTTGCCTGAGGTCACGCGCCTGGTAAGCAGCCCGCTCAGGGTGCTCCGAACCCTGCGACCACCCACCCACTACATGCCCCCGCCCACCCCCGCCCCTACTGCCTCTGGCTAATATCGTTCCTGGACCTGGGCGTTCAGTGGTCTGCAAGAATGTGGTAAAACTCCCTTATAAATCACCTTGGTGTTTTTAATATACTTCTTGCCAGCTGGGCTGGCAGAGCCACAAGTGGGAAGACATTATGATGCTGTCGATTTATTGTTCCCATATAAACACCAAAGTACAATTTGGGGGTGTCAGGGTGGAAGAGGGAGGTTCATTTGCTTTCCAATTAAGGGGGCCTAATTCAGGCAAATCCTCCTTTGGCTATGGGGCTCCTAGGGCAGCAAACCTCTTGTGAAGCCTCCTCCTTTATCGTGCTTTACCCAGTACAGGAGCCCCGGAACCAGATAAAATCCTCCGGTTGGGTTGGGTTAGTTTAGAGGTGTGGACAGTGGCGACAGATGAGGGCCCTTTGCTAAGTGAACCTGGTCAGGAGCCTTGCCTGCCCTGGAACCCCCCACACCCAGGACCTGTTATAGAATTTGTCGAGCCCCTTGTTTCAGTATTATTAAGAATTTCAAGATGGTATCATCGGCCTATTAAGTGAATCACAACGCCCATGAAGCCCGCCCTGCCCCCACCCCACCCTCTTCCTTGACTCTCTGGAAAATGGATTTATCTCTTATAAGGGCTCTTATTGGCCAGATCACAAGCTGGCTCAGCCCAGGGGACTTGGCCCTAGAAACAGAATATGGCCAGAAGATTTCAAAATATTTGCAGCTTTAGGGGCCGGCCGAGTGGCTCAGTTGGTTAAGAGTTGGCTTAAGAGCGTGAGCTCTGAGCAACAGGGCCGCCGGTCCAATTCCCATATAGGTGAGTGACGCTGTGCCTGAGCTGAACTGTTGCTGAGCTGCCAACAGGTGGCAGGTTGGCTCAGCTGGTGTAATAACAAGATTGCCTGTTCGATGGTGGGCTAGGCCCACCCCCAACTAAAACTGAACTCAGCACCTTGAGCTGAATTGCTGCCCGGATGGCTCAATGGATAGAGCGTGCACTCTTAACAAGGCTGCTGGTTGGCCTCCCGCATAGGATGGTGGCTATGCCCACCCACAACTAAGATTGAACACAGCACCTTGAGCTTAGAGGCCACGAGCTGCCAACAGGAAGCCAGATGGCGACTGGTGCCCTCCACAAAGAAGACTGAAGAACAACAACTTGTCTGTTCCACTTCCCCCAATTCCCCAGCACTGTTCCCTCCCCCAATTCCCCAATAAAATCTTTTAAAAAATAGTATTTGCAGCTTTAAACTGCTTCTTTAGCTATGTGTGGGCTAAAAACAAATTAATAGTTTTCGTTCCACCTACTAAATTCTTCTAGCTGGATTAATAATCAAGTTAACAGACAGATTAACAGGAGAAAATCAAAGTTTTAACACATGCACATGGCAGTTCCCATAAGCATGAAAATTCCAAAGACAGCGAGGCAACACTGAATATATAGGACATATTTGGACACAGGAGAAAGGCAGGGGATGGGGTATTAGATTTCAGAAGTGAGAATGGGCGATTTACAGGTAGTTGAGGAAGAGGGAACGCACCTGGCAGGCAGATTCTTTCTGGGCAACTCAGAACTAATGGGACACAGGGGGCATCTAGCTAACAGGCCTCTGCCTGAGGCCCTCCTATTCCCCACACTTAATTCAAATCAGGCTAAGGTGAGCATCCTAAGATTTCCTTTCTGAAGCAGGTTTTTTTTTTTTTGTCTGCATCTCTTGAGGAGGAATGGGGGAGGGTCAAAGGTTCTTTCTGAGTCTTGTTTCTTAATAAACAGCCTAAAATCAACATCCTAAAAGGCAGCTTCAGGGTGGCAAAATGTTGGTTCCCTTCAGCTATCACTATGTACAAAACATAGCACACAAAACCATAGCAACATAAAAACACATACATAAAAATCTACTGACAATCACATATGTCGGAAAGGTTGCAGAATCATGGGAACTCTTAGATGTTGCTGGTGGGGATGCAAAATGGTACAGTCACTTGGGAAAACGGTTTGGAAGTTTCTTATAAGGTTTAACATGCACTTATCATAGACTTTTATTTACCTGTATTGGTCAGCTCTGGCTGCCATAACAAAACACCCCAGACTGGGTGGCTTAAACAATAGGCATTTGTTTTCTCACAGTTCTGGAGGCTGGAAGTCCAGGGCAAAGGTGCTGGCAGATTCGGTTCCTGCTGAGAGCTCTCTTCCTGGTTTGCAGACAGCCTGTACAAATGACATCTTCCACCTTCCCCATGCCTTTCCTCTGTGCTCACAAAGAGAGAGAGCTCTCCTGTAACCTTTCTCTTCTTATAAGGACACCAGTTCAATGAGATTAGGGTTCCATTCTTAGGACCCCATTTAACCTTAATTACCTCCATAAAAGCCCTATCTCCATATGCAGTCACATTGGGGGGTTGGGGTTTCAACAAATGACACCCCCAGTGGGGGTGGGGGGTGGGAGGGACATATTCAGTCTATACCAGAATGAAAACATATATTCACTCAAAAACCTGTACATGAATATTTAGAGCAGCTCAATTATTAATAATCAAAACCAGGAAATAACCCAAATGTGAATGGGTAAATAAACTGTGATGTCTTCATACAACAGAATACTAGTCAGCAATAAAAAGAATACATGATTGATACATGTAACAGGTTCAACAAGTTTGAAAGATTAAGGACAGGGAGTGAAAGAAGCCAGTCTCAAAAGGTTACTGTTTCAGTTCATTTGTGTCACATTCTCAAAAAGAGAAAATGGTCAGGGTGCAGAATAGATCAGTGGTATTACTACAAAATAAGAGCCAAAGGGGACTTTTGCTGTTCTGTATCTTAATTGTGGCGGTTGTTAACACAAATCTATACTTGTGCTAAAATTCATAGAGCAGGACACCAATAATTTTAAAGGTCAAATTTACTGTGCACTAATTTACGAAAAATTTAACATTTTTTTTAAAGATCATTCACACATGAAAAATAAATAAATAAAAACTGTTTGCTAGGAGCCTAGGGGCTTATTTGCCATCTGATCCTCATTCTCGAGATCATTAGCAATCCTTTTACTCCTGTTTCCCGCTCGAATAAACAAACAAACAAGCAAACACACCTGCCCCTAATTTAGCTCAACAGCTATTTATTGAGCCCCATGGTACAAGGTTCCATTTGGGGTGTTGTGCGGTTTCCATCACCTTAGTGAATTGCAGTTAAGAGGGCCCAGATGTGGAGGCAGAGAGGGCTGTGTGCGGAGGGTCATCTGACAGCTATGACTATAGGGTAGGAGAGTGGCCGGCCCCAGGCACCCTGCAGAAAGGGAGCTAGGGGCATAAGCACCCCATCCTCACTCTCCTCCCTTCCTCTGGTGCCTCCCGGAGCTCCCACTGGCCAAAGCCAACTTGAAGTCAGCGGGCATAGAAGGCTTTGGTCTTGCCTATTTAGGTCAGCCTCCCAGGACACAGAGCGGGCTGGAGAAGGAGAGTGGATGTGGGGGGGCAAACAAGAAGACTGGCACCCCCCCCCAGCCCCCGCGGGTCCTGCTCTCAAGGGGCATAGAATCTGTTGGGGGAGGCAGCATCTTTGCAGGGAATTAAAACCCTGAGGCAGAATGCGGTTAAGTGCTTTAAATAGGGAAACGGTCACATTGGGAAGAGGAGGTAGGGGAGGGCTTCCTCGAGCTGGGCCTAGAAGGATGAGCAGAATATTAGCTGGTAGAGGAGGGAAGGACATCATGGCCAAAATGCAGAAATGCAAATTCCTTTCTAGGAGTTCTGTTTAAGTCACCATTCATTTATGGGAAGGCAGCTAATGGCTGTGGTTAGAAGCACCAGTTTCAGCATGAGCGGAACCTGGGATTAATACATACTCTCCCCCCCCCCATCCTCAGGGGACATGTTCCAAGACCCCAGTGGATTCTTGAAACCACAGATACCCCTGAGCCCTGTATATACTATGTTTTTTCCTATACACACCTATGATAAATTTTAATGTATAAAATAAGCACAGCAAGAGATTAGCAACAATAGCTAATAATAAAATAGGACAATTCTAACTATATGCTGTAATAAAAGTTACACGTATATGACTGTGGTCTCCCTCCCTCTCTCTCTCTGATAACCGAGATGGTTACTAAGTCACTGACAGGCAGGCAGCATGCACCCTGTGGATACTTTGCACAAAGGGATGATTCCTGTCCTGGCAGATGTCACAAGATTTCATCTTGTTCCTCCAAATGACATGCAATTCAAAACTTATGAGTTATTTATTTCTGGAATTTTCTATTTAATATTTTTGGACCACAGTTGAATGCAAGTAACTAAATCCATGGAAAGTGAAACTACTAATAAGGGGGGACTAAGTGTGATAGCTCTACAGTGTGCATGCTGTGTGGCCTTCAGCAAGTTGCTTAACATCTCTGGTTCTTGGTTCCCTGGACTTTTGAAATGAGTCAATGAGACAGTACATATGTCATCCTGCTGTTACACCTCCTAACATCTGGCAGGGTTTGCAGATGTAATTCATGACCATAAAGTGGCCAGACTTAACTTCTGTCCATCATAGACACATTATGACCCCAGAAGTCAAGTTACCATTCAGTCCACAGGGCCAGCCTCACAAGGCCTTCCTGGGATGGGCCCCCAGCTTTCTTCCCCTTGGTCCCTTTGGCATCCATCCCTCCTTTCTTCTCTACCCCTCCTTCTGCCAGGGTCCTGATGCTACCCTGCCACTGCCCCTAAAATCTCCACTTCTATCTCCATCCACTTTGGTCAATAGAAAAGTCTCACCTTTTTAAATGACACATCACTCTAGAAGATAAATAAGCTCTTTCTTACTAAAAATAGGTTACATCTCATAGCATAACTATGAAATTATTTTTTAAAATGAAACAAAATTCTCCATTTGAAAGAACGGAAGGACAGAACAAGAGAATGAGAGAGATAAACCTGAGAGTACCTTGTTCATCTGGTCCCACATCTAAAACGCAGTGCCCTGTACACAGTAGGTGCTCAATAAACAGCAGTGAAGTGCTCAAAGGCAAATGTCCTGCATTTGGACCACCCAGATTCAAGTCCTTGGCCACATCACTTCCTAACTCTTCCACTCAGGGCAAATTACTTGGACATTATGAGTCTCAATTTCTTCATAAAATGGGGAAGATAATAGTGTCTACTTCATAGGATTACTGATGACTAAACTGAGTAGTCAATCTAAACTTCGTAGTGCCTACCACTTCACAAATAATGATAATAATATGCTACTTTGACCCATCAAACACTGTGCTGTCCCCTCAGGAAGATCACCCATAGAGAAAGCAGACCCGTTGATTACTGCAGTTTCCAAAACACTGTGATTAGTGAAATGAGAAAAATGCTAGGGAAACTCAGAGGAGAAACTCATCAGGAAGGCTTTCACCTCATCAGGGAATGACTGATGTCAGAATCCCATAGGCTGTCATCTAGAACTTTGCCCAGGTGTGCTTTGGGGCACAGTGGGGGTGGGTGGCGGGATGGAGTTCTTGCAATGACTGGGGCAAGAGTGGTCTGGAAGTGACTCAGAGGCACTTCCAAGTGTCAGAATGGTAGGTGTACCTGTCAGCTAGCTCTCACCATGGGCTGTCAGCACATTTCTGACCCATTCACCTTCACTAGGGCACCAGGCCGCCATGAGTAGGCTGGCACTGGGCTGTCAGTCAGACACACACACACACACACACACACACACACACACACACACACACACAGACACTGGGCCCTTTGCCCACAGGTGGTACCTCCTCCTCTGGCCCTGATGGTCACTTTGACCTGATTACACCAGAGAGACCAAAGACTAAGGAGGCACACAGGTTGGGAGAAGGCGTGTTCACACAGGCCTCGTTTTCACAAAGTGTCTCTAATATTTCCACTGGTGATGTTATCACTATGTCATCACAGAGATAAACTGCTGAGGGACCTTTAAAACAAATCACCACTTTTCCTCCCACCTTCTAATTTCTGCTAGCCAGGTGGACAATCAAATTAACAGAGACAGATAACAGGAGAAAATCAAAGTTTTAACACATGCACATGGCAATTCCCATAAGCATGAAAATTCCAAAGACAGCGAGGCAACACTGAATATATAGGACATATTTGGGCACAGGAGAAAGGCAGGGGATGGGGTATTAGATTTCAGAAGTGAGAATGGGCGATTTACAGGTAGTTGAGGAAGAGGGAACGCACCTGGCAGGCAGATTCTTTCTGGGCAACTCAGAACTAATGGGACACAGGGGGCATCTAGCTAACAGGCCTCTGCCTGAGGCCCTCCTATTCCCCACACTTAATTCAAATCAGGCTAAGGTGAGCATCCTAAGATTTCCTTTCTGAAGCAGGTTTTTCTCTCTGAATCTCTTGAGCAGGAAGGGGGGAGGGTCAAAGGTTCTTTCTGAGTCTTGTTTCTTAATAAACAGCCTAAAATCAACATCCCCAAAGGCAGCTTCAGAGTGGCAAAATTTTGGTTCCCTTCACTGCCAGGATTAAAAGAAGACATTCCCCATATAACTTTGCAAAACTTGTATCCATCAGGCCACACTGCCTTTGGTGCCCAATAAATTGATTTAAAAAAAAAATAAATCTTGTACTTGTCCTGTGAAGAGCTCAATTACATTGCATTGCATTTTTGTGTCAAAAGTGTTAATTTGTTATATTCACTGTGAATGTAATAGAGATGTTTTGGGGTGTTTTGTTCTTTATTGTATCCCTTGTTTGTAGAAAAGTGGAGCATAGTAGGTACTCAGTTAATGTTTGTTGAACAAAGAAATAAATGAGATGTAAACACCTTAAATAGTCCACCATTTTTGTAATTATGGCTGTCATATCATCATTAAAAAAAAATACTGGAAGCTTCAGGAAAGGGAGGTGTCTGAGGGTTCCTTCAGCTCTGAAAAAGCCTGACAGTGGGACTCCCCTGGACACTGCACTTCATAGTTACCTGAATCTTAATTATTAGCTAATAGGTTCTCAGCTTCTCGGTGGAAGGCAGTTTAACACTCCTCCCACAAAACATCCCCCTCACAGTGACTAAGGGGTGACTACTGGCATTTAGGGCCAGGGAGTCAGGGATGTTAAATGTCGTGCGTGCGGTGCCAGGACAGCCCCAAGCAAGTCACGGGTGTCGGGAGAAGCAAGACCTGGTTACCAGCTCCTAAAGGACCTGATTGCGTCTCCGAACTCTGCACAGGCTCTCACACTGACTGGGTGCTTAATCAAGTTCAGCCAAAGAGACTGGAGGGGACAGGGTAGGAGGGCAAGGTTTGGGGGTGGGGGGAGTAGCAAGAAGAAAGGGTTGCTGGTAGGGGAAAGGCCTCCCTGGCTTGAGCGAAACCCAGTCCCGTGCATCTTCTGATGCTCCCCGCATATTCCAAAGAAAGGCTATGCAAACTGGGGAGGACTGAAAACTTTTGGACGACAGGAAAGATCCCCGAGTCCAGCCAGGAAAAGGCCAGGATGGGTCCCAGGCCAGAAGTCAGGGCCTGGCTGCCCTTCCGTGCCCCCTGGAGAACAGTTCAGCAAGTTCAGCTCCCAGCGCTCCCCAGGGCGCGAAGGTGGTCCCGCCCAGCCGGGATTGACGCCCGCGGTTCCTGGCGCTCGGGAAAGCCGCCCACGTGGGAAGCGGAGGCTGCCCATTTCCGCCCGGGACCCAGCGCCCGTCTCCCGCCCCGCTCCCCGCACGGCCGCCCGGTGCCCACTAGGTGGCGCCTGCGCTCTAGCGGGCGCCTCTCGGCGCGAGGCGAGGCGACCGCGGAGCCCAGCGACAGATGCAACCTCAGGGTTCCGGAGACGGGAGAGCAGCGCCGGCAGCCAAGGTAGGATTCCCGAGCCCCGGGCGTTTCCCTTGAACGTGTGTGGTTGGGGTGGGCGGCGTGGCGGCCGCCGAGCCCCGCGTGCGGTTCCCACAGAGAACCAGCGAAGTCGGAGCGGCCACACGTGTTGTTGCGGATTGGGACCCGGAGACCCGCAGTCTCCAAGCTGGGCCTAAGGGCAGAGCCGAACACCAGGTCGCTCGCATGCACACATCCTCTGGAAAGCATGCCCAAAGCCCAGAACAGCATGTCCTAAAAGGAGAAAAGAGGTGCTGTTGCCAGAGCGACTTCAGCGTTGGAGCTGAGCGCCGATAAGATCCCAAGCACCGTGTCTCAAACTTGGCTGCACATTGGAATCGCTTGAGGAGCGTTAAAAAAAAAAAAAATGCTGATGCCCCAGTTCCACCCACAGAGGCTCAAATGTAAATGGTCTGGGTCCGGGCCTGGGCATCTGGATAGTTCAGAGTTTCCAGGTGATTCCAATTAACAGCCAAGTTTAAGGACCCTTGATGTCAAAAGGGTTGGTGGAAACCCCAGGACGTTTGTGGCAGACCAGAATGCTGATTCTTCTTCTTTTCTCGTCTTTAATGTGCCTTTTAAGCAGGAAATATCTCCGCCGCCTTTGAGCTGTCAAACCCGAGATAACAAACCAACAACCTCCCTCCCAATGGGGCTGGTTCTGAAAGGGTTGAACTCCAAAAGTGGCCAGGGAGTAGACAGACGCTGATGTGGGATATGAGTGACGACTCATGGGGGAGTGTGTGTGTGTGTGTGTGTGTGTGTGTGGCGGGGGGGGGGCTTTCCTCCTTACCCTGATCCCACGGAAGTTCAGGGGGGGGTCTGGAGCTGCCCTCATCAAATGTAGCTGAGCAGTCAGACTAAGGGCCCTCGTTACTAATAAAAAGGACCCCTTATGTTTATATAACAGCACAGTGGTGACCATGGTGGGCTCGGAGTCCCTGAAGCCAGCCCTTCCTTATGTGTGACTCTCCAAAACTCACTGAACCATCTCTTGCCTTAGTTTTTGTCTCTGCAAGATGGGTATGATAATATTAGCCTCTTAGAGTTGTTATGGGGAGTTATTAAGTAAAAGCACAAGTAAAAGGTAATGTTTACCAAGCATGTCCCTGTGCCCAGTACTGTGCTAAATGCTTTCTGTGCATCGTCATGTGGACTCCTCACCATAATCGGTGGGACCATAATTACCGTGTTGGACAGCTGAGGGAGCTGGGGCTCAGAGAGGCTGAGGAACTTGCTCAGGGTTATATAATAATGAGAGGCAGATCCCCTGTTTGAACACAGGCAGTCTGACTCCAGAGCAATGCACAGAAGTGCGATGATCTGCTGTTCCCCATGTTGATCAGAGAAATGCAGAGAGCACTTGGCACAGGGCAGACTCTGCGTGGTGCGTTCTCCATAAACACTAGCTATCGTTGCTGCCAACGAAGCACGTTCCCTGAATTGACTCATGCGTCCGTTCAAAATGTATTGATCGTTGAGAGCCTATGTGCCAGGCCGTTTGCCAGATGCTAGAGATACAATGGTAAGACAGGTAAACCAGCCCTCAATGAACTCATACTCTAGTGAATGAGAGGAAGGAGGAGAAAGGACAGTGGATCCAAAGATTCCGTGTTTCCAAATTCTCTGACTTGCTAGGATGTAGGTGTAACCCCCAAATCAGTGTCCCCAGCACTTTCACTGTCGTTTGTGGATGTGCGCAGAGTGGCAAAAAATTTGAGCCACCCAACAAAGATGCAGGCTACCAGCTGAGGCCAAGCAAGGAGATGCTCGGCCTTCTTTTTCCGGCTCTCATACTGGACATACGTGTCCTTCATGTGGTCTATTTGGTACCCTACTGTTGCTCTTTCCATTTTTTATCAACCATATAAAAACTATCCTTAGCTTAGAGACTAAGCTCACAGAAGAACAGGCATTATTGAGCTGGCTGTTGTCCATGGGCTGTAGTTTGCTAACTTGATCTAGATAGAATCGTGATAACTAAGGGTCAAAAGGATACCAAGTGTCCATGCAGTTGAATTCTTACCTGAGCCACGAATCTCATTGAATATTCTCAGTCCTTTGCTGTGTGCCCCAAGAAGATGGAACTTATTCACTGGGCAGTTCATTCCATCCTCAGAAGTTTAAACTATGCCGTAGTTGGGGTTTCCCCAAAAGCAGATCACGAGATAAGGATTTGGGTGCCAGGAGGTGATCCCAGAAAGACCTGTGAGAGTAATGTAAACCAGAGGAGGAAGGAAAGCCAATAAAGGATGTGTTGATGAGTGAGTTACCATGGGGACATCAGTACACATCCTGGAGCCAGAAAATGCCTTCAGGCAGAAAGAAATGAGAGGCAGGTAATGCATCTGGAAACTGCCGGTGACCTGTTGGGGGCGCTGATGGGTATGGGTGGGCTACAGAGTGTTTGACGGCTTTCTAAAGTGTGCTATTCACGCCACTTGGGGGTCTTGTGAGGTGATTTGGTGTGGCATAGAGCCATGGCACTAAAGCACTTGAAGTCTCAGGCAAAGGCAGATATTCCCCTTTCTAAACGTCCCTTTGATCCTGCCCTGCCTCCCTCTGCAGCCCTCTGCTGCTGTGCTCTCTCTGCCCACAGCAGGGGCACCAGCCACACTGGCCTTTCACTTCCTTGAACTTGCCAGACTCTTCCTTCTGACTACAGTCAACAAAAGAAGTCTCAGTGAAGTACTAGAATGTTCTTGTGGCACTTGCTTGTCTTCCTTTTTGTGGAGAAGACAGCAGTTCTCAAATGAAGGGCATGGGGCAGGCAACAGTAACTAAAAAGTAATGACATTGTTTTTGTTTTAGGTTTGTTTTTACAGTTTCCACCTATACGTGGCATGTGTTACTAGCTTTGCTCTTAAATGGTAGCGATATAAAGTTTCCTTTCGAATAAATGTATATGAATAATGTGTCTACTTAAAGAAAACAAATAACAGTAAAGGTGGTATGAGAATATAATAAAAAGTAATAGTCGCCACCCTCATTGAGCACTTACTCCTCCCCGCAATCACACGGCTTAAATATTGTTTGAGGTAGGTACTATTATTAGCTGAGAAAACAGGCATAGGGAAGTTAAGTAACTTGCCTGAGCTTACATAGCTAGTAATTGACAGAACTGGTGGTTCTGCTCCTGAGTTTCTGCTCTTAATTGCGAGATTACACAGTTTCTCATAAATTGGGAAAAAAAGAAAAGTGCAGATGATATTTGAATGACTGATATTAGAGGAAAACTGCCTTAAAATAGGTTCTTCTTTTTCTAATCGAGCCACATCGGTATCCACTGCCCCTTGGTTGTCAGGCTTTCTGCTGGAACCCCAGAGAACAAATCTGTCCCTTTTTCATCACCACAGCCCTTCAGATATTTGATGCCAGGAACCGGTTGGCCCTCCCGGATCTTCCCGCTCTAGATTAAACACTGCCAGTTCCTCCTGCTTTTTCTCTATCTGGGCACCTTCCCCCAAGCATAGGGCCTCTTTCTTCCATATTCTTTTTTATTCAACAGAACTTATAAAGTTATTTTTGTTGCTCTAGCACTTTTTTTTTTTTTTGGCAGGCCTCCCACAGCTCATTCTGGGCTCAGGGTAAATGGCTGTGGTTGGAGTGATTGACGTGGCAAAGAGCAGCTAGAACGTGATGTCCAGAGGGAGGCTGGTCATGCATCCCAGGGGGCTGGAGGCTGGTGATGCTCGTCCCTGGCAGGCCAGAGACGGAGCTCTTTTAGTTGCACGTGTTGCTAATCAGGCTGAAAGGGACAGACTAACCAAATTCACAGGAGCCTGGTGAGGAAGCCAGACCACAAATATATTAAGTCACAAAGGGACAAGCACTGGGAAGCAGCCTGGAAACTTTGTCAGCCTGTCAGCACATTCTTTCCCCTGCAGGAAAGTGCACATGGAAAGCCAAATGCTAGCTAGAAGGTTGGCGTTCATGGAATCAAAACAAGGTGAGCAAGATGAATGATTTTAAGAGCCCGGATAGCCTAAGATTTTTGTATCCTCTGAGGGCTACAAGGGTCCGGAATGGCAGCATTGCTGGTCTAATTTCCCAACTCTGCACTCCTGGTAGACATCATTAATCAATTACCGCACCTTTGCCTTCCTGCTGCTCCCTGGACCAACCTTGAGATCCTTATCTAGAGAGTATTTCAGGAAGCTCTGGCCCGCCCTCTGATCTGCCTATAACGCTCAGGGTTCCAGAGCTCTCACTATGGACAATATGGGAGACAAGACAGACGCTCAAAGACTTACCCTTCTGTACTGCTTTTCTGAGCTCCTCACCCATTGTTATTTCTCTCTACCTGATATTTCTTCAGTTTATGTTAATACAATTGGCTTTTTTTTTTTTCATTATCAGGCCTTGAGTTGATTCCCAGGCCTTGCTCTTCCAGCTTTGTCCAGTGGCACATCCTGTCCTGTCCTTAAGAACTTTTGCAGATCAATAATCATAGCTGCGGTGTGTACATTCTACCCATATACTCTCACCACATTTTGGGGTGACTTGCTGTGTGCCTCCCAGTAACAACTTCTTGCAGCCAAGAAGCAGTGTGCTGGGATGTTGGGTTTTCTTCCATTATAGAATTGGCAGCATCACAATTTTAAACTACCATTAGCACTCGGCTGGGCCTGGATTCTGGGGTATAAGGGGTGCTGCAGAGTGGTGGGGCAGGAGAGGCAGTTTAAGGCACTAAACCCAACAAATCATTGAGTTTCCTGTTAGGTACCTTGGCTATGCTTAACCGAAGAGCTAGGAGCCTTAAAAACTATACATTTCCTACATGGCCTCTTTTCCCACCCATATAAAGAAGCTTGACTTACCTAAAAGGAAGATACAATGCATATAGAGAACCCATGGCGCCTGGGGCCACTGAGGGAGCCCCCCACCCCCCACCCCCACCCGGGGCTCCTCGAGATGGAAAGTGAGCCCTGCGCTCAGGGGCTGCTCCGTCTGACGGGGGAGATCTATTTCTCACACTAGGAAGGCTGCCAGTCTAGTGTGAGAGGCAGTCTCTACCCTCAGGGAGTCTGATGGAGGAGAGGCTTGCAGTGTCCTTGGGGTGAGTGATTTTGCTCCCCGCAGATGTCACTGGATCTGCTGCTTCTCTTTGCATCCATCAACAGGCAGCGAGTCAGGCTGGCTTCATTCACAACTCTTGTTATACCTGCGTAGATGCAGAGCAGAGGGCCAGGGGTCCTGAGGGGCGACCCAGGAAAGTGTTTTCAATAGACTTTTTTTTTTTTGTTTTAAGAACAGTTTAGATTTACAGAAAAATTCAGACAATAGTACAGAGTTCCCATATACCTCATACCCCATTTCTCCTATTATTAACATTGACCAACCAATATCGACACATTATTAGTAAAAAAAGTCCATGGTTTTTTCAGATGTCCTTAGCCTTTCCCTGATGCCCTTTTTTCGGTGCTAGGATCCCGTTCATGATAGCACATTATGTTGCGTTGTCATGTCTCTAGGCTCCTGTTGGCTGTGACATTGTATCAGAGTTGTCTTGTTTTTGACGAACTTGAATACTGGTCAGGTATATTACAGAATACCCCACGACTGTCTGATGTTTTCTCTTGATTGGACTGGGTTATGGGTTTTCGAGAGGAAGACCCCAAAAGTGCACTTGTGGGCTGGCCGAGTGGCGCGATGGTTAAGAACTGGCTTGGGACGCCAGAGGGCCCCGGTTCAGATCCCACATATGAGGGCCAGTGACACTGCCCTCCACAGCTAAGATGCTGAACAACAGCTCAACCTGGAGCTGGGCTGCTGTGAGTCGCCGGTGATGGCGTAGGCTGCAGCCCCTGCTGCAGTGGGTTGCCATGGGCTACCGTGTGTAGCCAGCAGCCAGCGTGAGCGGCCAGCAGCTGTAGTGAGCGGCCGTCCAGAAGCCGGCGACTGATCTGCCTCACCAGGGAAGAGCGCAATGATGGTGCCAACTTGGGCCAGTGAAGCAACATCCTCCACAACTAGATTGAAGAACAAAAGGACAGCAACTTGTCTGTTCCCCTTCCCCCGATTCCCCAGCGCTGTTCCCATCCCCCCAATTCCCCAATAAAAATCTTAAAAAAAAAAAAGTGCCCTTGTGATCACATCACATCACTATGACTCATGCCACTGGTGATACTGACCTTGATCGCTGGTCTCTCCACTGTAAAGTCGCTCTATTTCCCTGCTTCATACTGTCTTCTTTGAAGGAAGTCACTCTGTACAGCTCACGCTTAAGAGGATGTTCCCCCTCCTTGAGGGTAGAGTATCTGAATAATTTATTTGAAATTCTCCTGCATGGGAGATTTGGTTCTTCCCTCTCTCCCGCCCATGTATTCCTTGTTCTTTTTATTTATAACGGACTCGTGGATTTTATTTTATACTCTGGGTCATGATCTAATACTACTTTACTTTTTTGTTGCTCAGGTTATTCCAGCTTGGGCCAGTAGGAATGGAACTTGTGTTTTTCAACTAGCTCCTGAGGCATTTCTTGTATGTATTGGCATTGGAGACCCAGGGAGGCCTGGGTTCCAGTCCCAGCTCCACCACTTGCTGGCCATTGTTGCTTCACCACTTCGGCCTCAGTTTTCTCAACTGGAAATGGGTCGAATATTGCTACCTACTACTTAGGGTTATTGAATAAGATACACATAGTAAGTCCTCTGTAAATAGAAGTTGTTTTTATTGTTAGTTTGGCATTCAGATTCCTTCTGGAGCTGGCTCTGGAAAGCTACAAATCAGGCCGAGTTTGCCTTTACGATGCTTACCTTCCACGACGACAGGCTCGTATAGCAGATGTTCCTGCCTTTGTCACTTTGTCCCTGGTCTCCTGTCCTCCTCTGTTAACCTGGCATTCTCTCACAACTCCTGCCTCAGTCGCACCACACTCCAGCCAAACAGCCGAGCCACCTCAAGTGCCCGCCACCATCTTCACATCCTCATTCCTCCTACCCCCCTTAAACACCACTTCCTCTGTGACATCGCCCGCCTGACAGCCAAACACAAAGTCCCCTGTCCCCTGAACTGCCAGAGCACCTGCTGTGACCACACTTGCCTTACTGCCCTTATCACTTTAGACCCTGCATCAAAGCAAGGTGCACCTTCGCCCCCCACAGCCTTTGTCTGCCTTCATCTTTCTAGCCCACCTGCACATGCTCAGCTCCTCACACCAGCCTGTGGTCTTGTTTGCACCTGTGGTTAAATTTTGACAAGACAAAGGAAGTTGGGGAAAGGCCATATCCTGGGTGCTGACTAGGCCTAACTGGATAGCCTGTGAGGGCAGAAAACCTCCAAGGTCAGGAGGCTGATCCTGAGTCACTTCCACTTTCCATATATATATATGGTGTGTAGGATGTATATATACGATATATATGTATTCTGTATGATGTATACAAGTATATGTATGTGTATCTTTAATTATGGTAAAATATACATGACATGAAATTTACCATTTTAATTATTTTGAACTGTACCGTTCAGTGGCGGTAAGTTCATTTCCACTGTTGTACAGCCAGCCATCACCACCATGTATCTCCAGGACGTTTTCATCCTCCTAAACTGAAACTCCATGCTCGTTAAACAGTGGGTTTAATTGTCCAATTAATTTTAATATCCTCCCTACTCCCTCTGTCCTCCGGCCTCTGGCAACCACCTTTCTACTTTCTGTCTCTTTGATCTCGACTTCTTTAGGTCCCTTATATATGTGGAGTCATATAACATTTGTCCTTTCGTGATGGGCTTATTTCACTTAGTATAGTGTCTTTAAGGCTCGTCCATGTTGTAGCACGTGTCAGAGTTTCCCTTCCTTTTTAAGGTGGAATCATATTCTGTTGTACGCATATACGGCGTTTGGTTTATCCGTTTGTCTCTCAGTGGACGCTTGGGTTGCTTCCACCTTTGGCTAGTGTGAATAATACTGCTATGAACATGGGTGTACAAATATCCCTGCTTTTAATTTTTTTTTTGGATATATACCCAGAATAGAATTACTGGATCATAAAATAATTCTATGTTTTATTTTTTGAGCAATTGCCATGTCACTTTCCACTGTGGCTGCACCGTTTTACATTCTCACCAGCAGTGCAGACAGATTCCTATTTCCCCACATCCTTCCCAACACTTGTTATTTTCTGGGTTTTTTTTCTGTTTTTGTTTTTTTTAATATAGTCATTCTAAATCCAGTCATCTACTGATGGGCATTTAAGTTGTTTCCATGTCTTGGCTATTGGGAATAGCACTGCAGTAAACATAGGGCTGCATATATATTTTTTGAATTAGCGCTTTGGATTTCTCTGGATAGATGATACCTAAGAGTGGAATTGCTGGGTCATAAGGTAGGTCCATTTTCAATATTTTTTGAGATACCTCCATACTGATTTCCATAGTTCTTCCTTGGTGTTCAATAGCTATGAGGATACAAAAAAATAAAAAGCAAAAAGTAGTACTAATCATTGTAATCAGCCATTTTTTACTCTATACATTTTATATGTATTATCATTAGTCATCATGATAATCTTAGGGGGGAGATATTCCATTTTATAGACAGAGAAACTGAGTCTCAGGGGGGTTACATTTTCCCCAGTAATAGTTTGTTCCTTTCCATTGCTGAGTAGTGTTGTGTGTTATAGACATTATCACAGTTTGTTAAAAAATAATAATAATAAAAATAAATAATAGCCATTCTAATAGGATTTCACTGTGATTTTTGAGTTGCATTTTCCTAATAACTAGTGATGATGAGCATCTTTTCATGTGCTTATTGGCCATTGTATATCTTCTTTCGAGAATTGTCTAAGTTCTTTGCCCATTTTTTAATTGGGTTGAGTTTTTGCTCTTTTGATGTTGAGTTCTTTATATATTCTGGATATTCCTTATCAGGTAGGTATACGACTTGCAGATATTATCTCCCATTCTGCCTTTTAACTCGTTGATAGTGTCCTTTTATACACAAAAGTTTTTAATTTTGATGAAGTTCAATTAATCTGTTCTTTCTTTTCTTACCTGAGCTTTTCGTGTCATATCCAAGAAATCATTGCCAAATCCGGTGTCATGAGGATTTGTTTCCTGTGTGTTTTCTCAGAAGAGTTTATAGTTTTAGATCTTATGTTTAGGTCCTTGATCCATTTTATTTCTTTTTTTTTTTTTTTAAGATTTTTATTGGGGAATTGGGGGGATGGGAACAGTCCTGGGGAATTGGGGGAAGGGGAACAGACAAATTGCTGTCGTTTTGTTCTTCAGTCTAGTTGTGGAGGACGTTGCTTCACTGGCCCAAGTTGGTACCATCATTATGCTCTT
>NW_017731354.1:7527228-7562351 GCF_001890085.2 Hipposideros armiger
AAAAATAAAAAAAAATAAATTGTACAATCCTCTCAATGTTTCTCAAGGGCAGCCTATAGACATTGATAGCATTATATGGTGTCAAAAGCCTAACTTTCAGTCCATGAATGTGAGGTCCCCTGTGCACTCACTTCCACTATGATGGGAGGAAGGGCCTAGCAGTTTCTCTTACTGTGGTATGAATGGGAATAGCATAATATTCCATCAGGATCTAATCCTGCTGAGGGACCCAGCTAAAGCCTGAAGTCACCATAGGCCTAATCAAAGCATCTCCCCCAGAATGCGATGCTGAGAACATTAGACCCCTTTAAAACCTCAAGCTAAGAGACCCCAGAACCCTAGGGTCATAGAGACTTTCCACCTGGAACAGAAACAGTCACCTAGAGGTGCAGATGAAATAGAGCAGACCTCTTGCTCTCCCCCACAGCCATGCTCACCTGGTGGAGATTTTGTCAGCTGTGTTTCTGGCCCAAATCAGTTTCAATGTGAACAGTTCTGTGAGGACAAAAGGTGAGGGAGCACAGAGGACGCGGGCCGGCCCTGCTCAGACATGTCCTCCAGCCCCCTGGATGGCTTCTGAACAGCAGGCCTCTCCTCTTGTGTCATTCCACTGTCTTAGGGCTTTCTTGACCTCAGGGTCACCAGTGAAACGCCATTATTTTGTAGGCATTGGATTTATTTTGCCTCGTGTCTTTTTTGCCTGTGGGGATGCACATGCAACACACACACACACACACACACACACACACACACACACACCCATTCTGTATCACTCCAAATGTCTGCAAAATTCATAGGCTGCAGTGTCTGGAGACACAGCCTGTCTCCTTTTCTCTCTTCTTTCCTCCTTTCCTCCCTCCCTGCTAAAGCCTGTTGTTGTCTGATCCCCAGCCGGAAGCCTCCTCTGTCACAGGGCCACTTGTTCCACTCCAGCTGCCGCTCCTGCAGGTCCCAGCCAACTCCTATTTCCATAGCAACTGAAACTCATTTTTCCATCCCTGCATTTCCACTTTGGAAAGGAAACCTATAATAGTCTTTTAAAAGAAAAAAAAAATTGAGCTACATCTGGCACAGTCAGCTTGGACCATACAGAATTCCTAGCTCTCCCGACTTCCCCTGGCCCCCCGAAGGTCCTCCCCTACATCCCTCTGCCAGCCTCCACCCCTCTAACTGCCCATGGCTCCTGACTCAGAAGCAGGTTTGAGGAGAAGTCTGGGTGGGCCCTTTCTCTCTTTAAATCAATGCCAGATGATTTTGTGCTTTGCCAACCCAAGAGGAGGAGGAGGTTCGAGGCTCTATTCCATTGTACTAGGTAATGCTAACCTGTGTCACCAGGGGCGTTTCTTTATTTACTCTCCTCCTGGACAGAGAGGTCAGAGGTCGCTTAAATATGCCATTACATCATCTCCGAGGATGAGGCTCTCACTCTCCGACTTTCATGTTGTTTGAGCAAGACTCGATGACAGCACTTCCGGAGTGATGGTTTAGCTGGCATTACACTTACGGGAGCGTAAGAGTATCGTGTGAAGGGGTTTGGGGAAGCTCTCCCCTCTCCCACCCCACCAAAGACTTTCCTTACTGACCCGGCCCATTCCTCGTGCCTAAAATTCCACCATGGGCTGTGATGCCATGGGGTTTTTCTGTTAAAAATGGAAAGTGTATGTTAAGTTGTGGCCAGCTTGGACACTTCCCCCCCAGCACTGTACCTTGCACATAGTAAGTGCTCAATTAATGTTTGTTGGGTTGAATTGAAGTCTCAGCCTACAGTGGTTCATTGGATAACTCTCTAATCTGACATCTGGCCAGAAACACTTGTGGAACTGAACTCTGGATAGGCACATTTTTGGCAAGAAGGAATTTATAAAAAATTATTAGCAAGCACTTAAAACAATGATCTCATTCCCCTGCACCCTACCCACACTGCCATCCTTAGGGATAACGGAGAATCACACACCAGGTGCAGAATCTGTTTCTAGCAGAGCAGTTGGTTCTTACGGCTGCTCGAAAAACAATATGTGCTGGGGAAATGAGGAGTGTCACGAAACACCTCCAAGGAGGAGACACTGTTTGTCTAAACATGGGTCTTTATCTCTAAACATGCTCCCCCACCCACCCACTCCTGCTGCCCCTGGGAGCTGGGCGTTTTGAGTTCTCTGGATGTGTTTTTGAACACGACGTGGGGGGAAGGGCCCCCACGGTCTGTTCAGCTCTGGCCATGAAAAATACAAGCTGCGTTTGACTGAATGACAAAAAGAAATCTGTTGAGCCAGGAAGCGTAGTAAATACCGTGAGTCTGTGCAAATGTGCACAACCCAAACAGCTTTTTCCAGTCTGGAAAAATGAAGAGATTTGTCTGTGCGAAACCAGCCAAGTCTCCACCGCTCCACCCCCACCTCCTGGCAGGGCCTCCCACCCTGCCCCAGACATTCAGTCATCAGCTTTCATCCTTTGTGACTTGCTCTGCCCCAGGAAATAACATTGCCCAGGCTCTGGGGAGCTACACCACCAGCCTCTCCCAAGCATCTCTGAGGGATCTCTGTCTGGGTGGGTTTTGCGCATCCTCTCAGACTGTGGGCAGGTTTGGCTCCCAGCAGAATGGTGCAGGAGGCAAAGTGGGTCTGATGGCTCACTTCCTGCCTTCTCCTCCTCATCAGTCTACCCTCTTTCGCTTTGACTATCCCTACTTCCCAAAGACAGTGTTTAGAGGGAAGATTTGCAAAAGGTGAGGATTCAACAGCATTTGCTGTTAGTACAGCGGGCGGAGGTGGGGCCAGGCCCAGGACAGCCTTTGGTGGGTACAGTTTCTAATTGGGAGGGACTCGCAGGGAAAATCTGGCTTCACATCTTGTCTTGAAGATACATTTGCATTGCAACAGTGCTGTCGTTTACTTTGATGGTATGTTTGGCGGGTCGGAGTGCTGACCAGACTAAACACCCAGCCACTGGAGCCCTGCACCAGAGACGGTATATCCAGCCTGTAGGTCGGCATATTGGAAAGGGCCCTGGGATCAGAAGCAATGGATTTGAACCCTGGCTCCTAGGAGCAGGGAGAACAGTATCTGTGTAGTTCATCACTATATCCACAGCATCCAGCACAGGCCTGCCCACAGCAGGTGCCCTGTTAGTGTTTGATGAGTCAGTGAATGAACGAATGAATGAATGAGTGAATGAGCCAATAACCTTGGATGCTTTTCCTCTTTGAGCCTGTTGAACTGGCGAAAAATAACTCTTCAAGTAATCCACAATAGAAACGGTTTATTGGGGAAAAGAAAAAGAAGCAAGACCCCCACCGCGGTGCGGACAGCACACCTACACACCTACAGGGAGCTCCTACCGGCGGCCCAGGTGGAGGCAGAAAGACCCCGGTTTCAAGATGGCTAATCCCTTTATTATGATCCCTCTCCCGAAATTACCATATGGATAAACGGGAAGTCAGGATTACTGAGTTAAAGAAAGGCCCAGTTCCACCCATAGTCCTCCCAACTCAATGGTTAAGCATCTTAAGATGCTAGTTCACTTGATCAAGTCTTAGTTATAAAAAAAGAAACCTAACATTCTGCCTAGATCACCAGGCTAGTGTGTGTGTGTGTGTGTAAGAGAGACAGAGAAAGGGGACAAAAGTATGAATGTTATTTGTCCTCCGTAAATGATCATTTCAGCCAGTTTGTCTCAGGTTCTATGCTTGACCCTTCGTGTTTATGCTTCATCAGGAGGAGGGACTGTATTCTGGAGTGTGCCCTGAACACTTAGTTCTCCATCCCATATCCTGAGTACCCTAAGAACAGAAGAGCATTTGAAATGTATTACTGAGCACTTTAAATCTGAGAACAATGATTTTTAAGGTTCTCAGCCTTGGCTTATGGTGACTGCCATGTTGGTCCTGTTAAAAAAACAACAACAAAATTTAGCTCAGTAAATTTGAAGATCTAATGGGCTTTATTCAACAATTCCTGACTCAGGCAGCTTCCCACCTAGGAAGTCGAAAGGACCTCTGAGGAGCTGGACAAAATGGAAGGCTTTTATGGCAGAAGAGGAAGCAAAAGGGAAGTTTCTAACAAAGAATGGGTTGTTTTGGACAAGGTCACCGTCCTTTGGGGGCAGGGTATGGGCCTGTCAGGCAGATGACCTCAGTAGTGCTGACCAGGTAGCTCCGGATTGACTGGCTAAAGGTCACATTCCCGAGAGAGGCTGAAGCTGCAACTGAGTCTTGGTTTGCTGACTCAAGTGGGCTTAGCACAAGTGACTCCATTTTGGGCCCGTTGTTTCTTTTCTTTAACAGCCTCATACTTGGCTCTAGAACTCCCCTGAAGTCCTCCTCAGGGTAGAACTTGCCTTAGCTCAAACAGCAGGTGCCTTCAGGTGCCAGGAGGGGTGTGTGTGTGTGGGGGAACCCGACCTCCAGGTCTTCTTCCTGAAGCACTTACCTTTTCTTTTCCAACTCACCCTTCAGTTCCCACCTTAGGCCTCGCTTCTGTTCTTCCACCCCTCCCCTCTGCCTGTCAGGTTAAGCTTCCTCCGTGCTCTGTTCTTGTCCACTTCCCCTATCTGAGTGCTTATGCTTACCACGCTGGATGACAGCTTCCCAATCACGTGTCTGCCTCCCTCTTAAACGTTGGGCCCCCTGAGGACCAGGGCGGTGTCTGTCTTGTTCACCCTTGTAATCGTAGTGCATATCACAGTGCCAGATACTGAGAAGGTGCTCAATAAATATATATCCATGAAATGAAGAGCAACCGTGTGTTGGGAAGATGGGAGAGAGACTGGAGCGGTGAAGGTTCTTCTCTTAGGAGTATTTACCGAAGTGTAGAAACAACACTTCTCCTTCTACCAAAATGGCTTGCAATAAACTAAGCATGCAAATACGTACACACCCAAAGATTCCCGCACACACCCTCCTGCAGGCAATCGCTTGTGCAGCGCACTTTCCCTTGCTCTGAAATGTCTCCTCTTGTCATCTCCTCCCACACGCCTTTCTCGTTCCCTGTATATAGGGAATTGCTGGAATAAAAGACTCTAACTGGCAGAGCGTAATGATCATGCCAGGGGGAAAGTTTCGATGATCATACCTCTGCCTAGAATCTTTCCTCATCTCTCTCTGCACTCAACTGTACTGTCCCAGTGTAAGGAAATCCCACGTGTCTTTATTACGCACAATCCAGGAGGACACCTGAGCTTTTAAAAACAGCTTACTGCATGGTGCCCCCAGCCTTCAGAGTGCTGCCAAAGAAACGTGCCTTTTGGCAGATCGCTCCCAACTCTAAGCCTTGGTTTCCCTCTTGTCTCCCTCAAAGAGACGAGGAACCGAAGCTGTCCCTGAAGCACAACCTGTTTTGGGGGGCAAAAAGCAGCTCCTCAGATGCACAGAGTGACTGGTCATGATTTCGCCAAGTATGAGAGGCAAGAAGGGGTCACCTGGTTTTTCTGTGGGCAGGTGAATTGTAAGTCGTGTCGAAGGTGGGTCAGAGGCTGATGTGATGACTTGCCTTACGCAAACAGAAAGCTCTGAACTGGCCATGTGAACTGGCCTTGGAAAGGAGACGAATTTCTGACAGGGCTGGGAGGGTTGTTGGTAGGGACCCAACTGGCAGCAGCCACAGCCTGACAGCGGCCTGACAGTGTTTTATGAGCCTGGGAACGGCAAGCAGTCCTACCTCCTCCGAGGCCTTTCATACTGTGGCTCCACCTAACCTCCAGCGTCTTCCCCGGCGCTGCCTGCCACGCTGCAGATGTAGGGGACCCACTTCCTCGGTTGGGGCTGCAAACGGGGGTGCTCAGGTGAACTCAAAGACTGCCAGACAGACTTTGTGTAGCTCATGACGTCGGCCTTCGCTGTATTTTTTTCATTTAAATCCATTCCCAAATTGGGAGACTTCATGTAAAATCCAGATCTCCACTTCTTTGGAAAAATGGACGCTCTGGCAGCCCAAGGGTCACATTCCTCCACAACAGTACCCGGCCAGTGGTGAGTAGCTGCTGCCCTTTCAGAAAGAACTTGCTGTCCCCAGTCTTCACTGCCACCGCCCTTTGCTCCTCCAGGCTGAGACCAGTGTCAGCTGCCTTTCATCATCTTACCTACCCACCTCGGGCCGTTTCTGTTTCCTGCTGGGCCCCTGAAGGCACCTGAAGGCCTGTGTCCTCTGCCTGGGTGAGGACCCTCTATCCTCTAGGCCCTTGATGACTCAATAAGCCACTTTTCCCGGCTGCCCCCAGTTGATGGTGAATTGTCTAGTATTTCAGGGCTGAGGGCTGGGCTCTTTCTGCCTTGAAGGGGCAAGCTGTGATTACCGTGAAGAAATGCAAGGCCATGGGCTCAGGAGCAGGCAGGGACCTGTTTCACCCTTTCCAGATAGCACACTCCCACATCAGCAGTCACCTTCTGGGAATCGTGCCCGTGACTTTCCTTTTTTCTCTTCTATTAGTGACTTTCAAAAAGGGCGTTTCAGCCAGCTAAAGGGAGCAGATGGCACTGTGTCAGCCTTCCTGCAGGAGGAGTATTTGGGGTGGGGGTGGCGAATCGGGGCTTTCCTGTGATTTGTTCTCCTACCTGCTAGGCTTTGATCTCCTTGGCTCTTGAGGTGTGTTCTCCTAAGGAAGGTATTGGGCCTGGCTTAACCTTGATCATCGAAATCACTGCTCTCCTTGCCCTTCTTTCGTAAACAAGGAAATTGGAACAGAGCTAAGAGAGACTTTTTCATGCACTTTAGGAAAGAATGAGCAATGGAAAAAGGAAATCGAGAGCTTTGGGGAGTTTATAGCAGAGGAGCATTTGAGTTTGAAATAGGAGCTGGGAATCCATATGTTGGGGAGGAAAGAAAACAGCCACACGCACAGAGCTTCAAGGGTAGGGGAGGAAATAGTTATGGGAAAGGGGGCAGGGAAGCCCACGTGGGTCTCCCTTTATCAGACCCACATGTTCAAGCAGCAGCTCTCAGGATGCCCGTGAAAGGGTCCAGAGCCTGCTGAACTAGACTCAGTGTTTTCTTAACTACCAAGGAGCACACGAAATCGGTGGCTGGGAGCTTTCCACTGTGCACTCACCGACTTCCTGAGGCCCTGCTGGGGTCTGTGGCACACCCGGCATACACAAGTGTATAGGGCTGGCTCACCTGGCTTCCATCCCTGCCTCTGCCGCCCCCTGCCCCAGGCTCACCTTGGAATACAGGAGTTGAAAGACCCCGGTTCAACTCTCAATTCCACCTGGTCTAAAGGACAGCCTCTCTCAGCCTCGGTTTTACCATCTTCAAACTGGGGGGAAAAAACATTTGTGACGTGCATACAAGATAAGTGTAAAGGGCTTTGCAGTGACTAAAGCACGATACATGTGCTTTAAATTATTCACCATACTTTAAAAAATCACTATGGGAAATTTCAAACATATGCTCAAGTAGACAGAGCAAACCCTCCTGCACTCATAACCTGGCTTCAGCCATGATTAACCGTGGCCAACCTTATTTCATCTTACCTCCACCCACTTTCCCCCCCATCCCCTCCCCCGTGCTATGTTAACGCAAATCCCAGATAACCCTGTTGCTTTATCCCACTTTCACACTGACAGGGCTGACTTGCTCACCCACCCACTTGAAACTTCTCCAGTCCTCAGATGTCTTTGTCCCCTTTCCAGAGTGCCACATCGACCGCCCCCCACCATGCAGCTGGTGCCCTAAAACCCTCTCAAAGCCATGATTCCTACAAAAGTGTCAGGACTGATAGCAGCTCAGGTTGTAAGGCCTGGGAGGCCTGAGACGTATTTGCATTTTACCAGAGCCCTGTATCTTCAGAGAAAAGAGTGGAGCTCCTAACAGCTGGCCACTGCAACACCAATCCTTGGAAGAAAAAGAAGGTATTGGACCATTTCAAGCCCTCCAGGCTCTTGACATCAAGCTTAAGCCCTTTAAGAATGGACGGTGCGCCTCCTCCTATTGGTGTTTCCATTTTTCCAGGGAGGGGCCACCCAGGGCAGAGAACACCAGTGAACGGTGTCCTCGCTTATCCCCTGGCTGCAGGAGAGTCATGGGTGTCCACTCCCAGCAGGCGCCCTGTTGCCGGCTGAAGTGTGTGACAAGCTTTGAGCATGGAACTCGCAGGTCTGTGCCTGAGCCCTTGTGGAGTGGCTTGACATTCCACCTCCACTGCTTACATCATATCGCTTCCCTGTGCTTTGGTTTTCTTTCTCATCTGCAAAGAGGTGGTGGTGGCGGCGGCTGTGGTGGTGTTAGTGGGGTTACAGTTCTTAGCTCAGGGCTGTTGGAAAGGTTAAGTGAGGGAGAGGTAATGCTGTATCCATTCGGATTCTCTTGGTAGCAAGGGACAAAAATTCCAACCTAAGACCCCTTTGAACAGAAAGGGAATTTGGGAGCTCACCTGAAGGTGAAAAGTCCAGGGGTGGTAAAAAAAAAAAAAAGAAACAAATTCTATACCCAATTTCCAACAGGGGTGGGAAAGGGGGGGGGTGTTCCACACCACCAAGGAATTCTCTGTGACACCGGCTGGTTGTCCTACAATTCCACTCAATTCTGACACTGTCCTCGTTCCAGAAAAATATGCCAGTTTATAAAAAAAGGGGGAGGAGGCAGTGCTAGTTGCAGGGCTGACTTCTCCCAAGGGAGATTGGTCCCGGAGCCAAGAGTGTCCCTCGCCAAGATGGAGAGGGAAAGCAGAATCCCCGGGTCAAATGGGTGTGGTTTGGCCAGAGTTCTCAGGAGCCTCCTTAGTGGGAGTGCTGGATCTCCGAAGAGCATTCCAAAAAACAGCCCCCCTCTTCCGCATCCAAGTTCTGAACACACTGATAAAAAGACAAAGGAATGGCAGAGAGCCAAAGCACCACCTTAATGATCACTGAAGCTAGTCGCATGGAGGATGTAGCCTAGTGTGAGAGCAAAATTGGCTTCCTAACCGAGCCTGGAAGGAGGATGGGGCAGGGCCGATCCCTGTGGGTAGCCTTCCCGTGGTTTCCAGTCAGATAAGTCATCCCATTGCCATGGGCAGTGAGAGTCAAGACAAAAAAGCGTGTTTAGGGAAAGTCCCTCCTCACGGACACCAGAAGCAGGGAAAACATGTGACCTTGGCAAGTTAAAGCAGCCTCTTGGGTAAAATGGGCAAAATAGCAGTGGCCCCCTCACCAGGAGGCAGTGGGGATTCAAAGGAATAATGTGTGTGACAGCCCTGGCACGGAGTAATTGCTCAGCGAAAGCTGGCTGTTTCTGTGCACAGTCCAGGTTCATGGCAGGTGGTCTTGCTTTTCTCTCCAGCACGAAGCCCAGGCCTCCTGAGTCCTGCTGTGCTTGTATATTTCTCTTTTTCTCCAGCTGTAAAAATTCATGAGAATGTAGGTGTGCAGTGGCTTTTCAGTTCTTGGCTTCTTCCCAGGTTGCGTTCTCCTCCTGGGGGGGGGGGCAGGGGCATGGCAGACATCCTCTTCACAGTGGTGAATGCCACCCCTCCAACCTCCCCGTGCCCCGTTCCAGCACAGCCTGGCTCAAAGTTCAAAGCCAAGGTGGCTTTGTTGAGTAATTCAGTGACACCGCCTGCCCGCGCTCAATCTGAGGGTGAGTCTCACTCCCACACACCCCTTTGCTGAGCATCTGCTACCCTGTGTTTTGTGGTGTGGAGGCTGGGAACAGGCACGCTGCCCCAACTGACCGCGGTGAGGCTAAGCTTCCTTTCTCTCCCCGCTGCCCTTGGGCGCTCCGGCTCACAAGGCCCCCCTCAGCGAGGTTTCAGATCCGCTCCCAGGCTGGTTGGCGCTGACTACATCTGGATTCACACCAACCTCTTCCTCCTGGGGGTTCAGAGTGTTCTTGGAAGGGAGCCTGGGAAGGGAAAGGCCTTCCCCAGCATTCCCCATCATCCAGTGCTTGGCTGACAGCACCAAACTGTGCTGCCAAGAGCTCTGGAGTCAGACAGCCCTGAGTTCAAATCCCTGGGTGACCTCGGGCAAGTTGGTCTCTCTGCTTCAGTTTCCTCATCTGTGAAAAATGTGACAGTAACAGGATCTGCCCCCATGGGATTGTTGCCAGGATTCGATGAGATACTAACTGTGGAGCACTGACCCCATGTCTGGCAGCCCTTAACCACCAGTGGGGCCGGGGGTGGGGGTGGGGGGGTGTACTCACAGGAAGGAATAAGCACCAGCTCCTTTGGCCCACCCCACCTCCCAAATTCACCCCCTATTGTGGTTACTCTAATGTAACCAAACCGATTTTGTCCTATGCAAACGCCTCTCATTTGTCCGGTAAGCCCCATGCTTCCTGTGGTGCCAGGCACTTAAAACACCCGCGGCATTTGGAGTAAGTGGCGAGCAAAAGAGCAAGGGAGTGTCTGGCAGGCTGCAGCTCTTCCAGGACCCTGTTCTGAACTCTAGGCTGTTCTTTCTGCACCTTTCTCTCTCTCCCTCCCTCCCTTCTTTCCTTCCTTCCTGCCTCTCTCCCTCATTACCTCCCTCCCTCCTTCCTTCCCCTTCCTTCCTTCCTTCCTTCCTTTTGACCTTCCTTCTCCAGACCTTCCCTTTTTTTTTCTAAATGGAAATAGCTTCCTTTTTTCCTTTTCTTGTAATATCCAAGCTGTGAGAGCATCCCTTGAGAGCCCTTCACCCAGCCTGAGAGCTGCAATTTCTCTTTCAAATTGAGCCTGTCCCCTGACTCATTCATTAAAATGCATAGGGCATGTGACCAAACTGCGTAATGAGTCTCTCCTGAGGAAGGCTCAGAGGCAGGGAGATGCTGCCAAAGGCAGAGGCAAGACCTGCCCCCAGCTGTGGATCAGGCTCGTTGGCCTGCGTGCCCAGGAAGGCTGGGGGCCGCGTTCATCGCCGGTACCTCAGCCAAGCCCTGGAGAGCTGCAGCCTGGCGCAGGCTGAGCAGCCTTGGAAGCTGTGTCACTTTGGAGAGTCCAACCCATGACCTTTGCTCAACCTTCCCCCACCTCCATTTCACGTCGTTTTTCATTTATTGAAGTCTATTTTTCACTGTACAAGTAATGTCTGAATATGTTTTTATCAGAAAGATAAAAGCAAGCGCCCTTTGATAACTCCCCAATACTACGACCCCTTTCTGGGAGGGGCACCCCTCTTCTTGTCATATAGCTCTTTCCCAGGGTCCTTCGGCTGCTCCTAAACAACCCGCCCTTTCCCACCCCTCCCCCATGAAGGCGATTTGAGGGCCCAAACACTCTTTTGCCCTCCTGAAGTCCTCAGCCAGTTCTCAACAAAATAGCCAGCATGCACCTTGGATGCAGTCTCAGCTGCCTTCCTAGCAAAATGTCTGTCTGTCATGCATACCCCCACTCATCCAGGCATCACCCCCAGTCCCATCCCTCCAAAAGAGCCCTACTGTCCACCCGTTGGAAGCAAACAGATTATCCTGATTAGAAACTTAGTTTAACTGTTTTCCAGAGGCATCTACACTTTAATATTGGAGTCTTGAAGAGCAAAAAGGGTGTCAAAATTCAGTGATTCTCATGGTGGCCTCTGAGGCACCAAGGCCACCTGTGCTCTACTTTCAGGTGGCGAGCCCCTCTGAACCCGCCGATTCATATCCCTTGGGTAACAACCTATTCTGCTAGCTGTGTGGCTTTGGGAAAATCACTGAGTTCCCTGACTCACACTAAGTCACCTGCAGAAAGGGAACAGTCCTAGTACCGCTTTCACTTGGTTGTTGTGAAGTTTAAATGGAATTATCTGTAAAGTCTCTAGCATTGTGCCTGGCACGTAGTCAAGATGCAATTAATGTTAGTAATTGTCATCAACATTATTTTTAACCTGTAATGCTCCATTCATTCAAGAAGTATTTTTATTGAGCACCTACTACGTGTCGGCACTGTCCTTGATCCTGAGAGTACAGCAGTGATGGTGTCAGACGTGGCTCCTGCCCTCAGGGAGCTTATATTCTAGTCCAAATGTACTGCACCTTTCTGTTTGGTACGCACTTTGGTTCCCCGTTATGTCATGTGGTCCTTCCTTACTAATGCCTTTAAATCAAGCAAAGGCATTATGATTGTCCCCATTGTGTAGACAGAAAGCTGAGGTTTAGAGACTTAAGCTGATGGGACACCTAGAAACTGCCTGACTCCAGTTTCTGGAGGCACTAATGAGTGTTCTGAGGCGTGGGGGTGGGGGCCATGTAAGCAGCTCCCATAGTCCTGAGAACCCTGACCCCACCCGCGGGAGCACAGAGAGGAGGGACCGCCCTTCGTGTGCCCTTGAGAGTCCCAGTGATTTCTGTCCATGAAGTCAGTCAATCAGCTGGGCTTTAACCAAGTGCTCCCCTGCCTGGTGCCAGCCTTGGGGACCTCGAGAAGATTTTCTCAGTGAAGAAGTGTTTCCTCCAGCCAGTGGCCCATGAGCCCCGGCCATGGCAGCCTTCCCCCTGGACTCCCCACAGAGCAGGAGTGAGGCTGGCCGGGACTGTGGGCTCAGTCACCAAACTCCTTCTCTGGGGAGCGCCCAGAACTCCAGCTGGATGGGGGTTCTCTGCACACACCAGCCTCCCCCTGATTGGGGCCAGGCAGGGCAGGGCTGGGCCTGTCTGAGGACACCACACGCAGGAAGTGGAAGTCTGCCCTGGGGGAAGTGGCTTCGGCAGGCCTGGCAAAGGCCCCAGGGAGAGGGCACTGAGGACCAGCCGCTGCACAGAGAGACCCATGACCTCACCAGGGCTCCGCCACAGGCATGCCCCTCACCCCATCCCAGTGACAACTCACACGACCTTCTGACTACAGGTCCGAAACCTGCACAGCAGCGCGTGGCTGATGAAGGGGTTTCCACAGCCAAGGTCCCTTCGGCCTAACCTTCATGGAAACACGCGCGCACACACACACACACACACACACACACACCCTCACTCCTTCAGCGTCCTTTATCCATCCCCTCTCCTGACATGCCCTCACCCTTCTGAGGTGTGTTTCATAGCAGCCCCAAGAGGGGAGTTTTCTTTTTTCAGTTGGATCCAAGTTCGTAGGATTATTCATAATCTTTGATTCATGACATTCTTTCCCCTTCGGCTGGACCTTGCCCAACACGCATCTGGTTATTTTTTGTTTATCTGTCTCATTTATTTAATGTAATACACACCTGTGACCCTGCCACTCAGTTCTTCCTATGTGGTCCTGCTCTCCCCATAACTGCCTCCCTCACTCCGTCCTGAATCTTCAGTTCCCCATTCCTTTGCTTTTCTTAAAAAATAATTGTACTTAATATATTTTTCCAAAAGGCATCTTGTTTAGATTTTGTTGTTTTGACCTTACTGAAGAGGCTATCCTGCTGTACGTAGCCTTCTGGAATTGACTTTTTTTCTCATGATTTATATTGGTAAAATTCATCCATCCTGTAGCATAGAGTTGTGGTCCATTTGTTTTCACTATTGTAGCATAGTCCTCTCTTTTAAGTATTTACTTATTTTCCTATCAAAGAGCATTTGCGATGTGACCAGCTTTCCACCACTTTGAGTGTGCTGAGCTGAACGCTCTTGCACACATCACCTGGAAATCAATATGAATGGAGTGATTTATAATCTCACCGACAACGAACATATATAGGTCCTATTGATCCACGTCGTCTCCAACACTCGACTTCTTAAAATTCTCCCACTGAAAGGTTATGAAGTGGTGCCTCATTGGGGTCTGTTCCTCTTGGTTGGCTATCCAAGTAGTTTTACAGTGGTCACTGGTGCAGCAGGGATCACCCCACAAGAGGGTAATGAGGATTTAATGAAGCACAGAATGTTTACGGAAGCCTCTCCCAATTGGGACCATGCCATTGTCTTGTTCAGCTCTGGGTCCCAAACAGTGCTTGCTACCTCATCGTTATCATTATTGTCGTCATCACAACAGTAGTGATAATAGATAGCATTTATTGAGTACTTATAAGTGGCAGGTGTTATGCTGACTAAACCTTGATTTTTATTAGCTCATTTAATCATTCCTGAAACCCTATCAGGCAGGTCTATATTACCCCCCATATAAAAGATGGGGAACTGAAATTAGGTATCTTTCCCAGAATCACACAAATAGTAAATGATGGAGCCAGGATCTGAGCCCTGGCATCTGACACCCAAGCCTTAACCACTCGATTTTACGTGTCTAATAAATACTTGGATGAGAGGGGCCGGTCCAGTGGCTCAGTTGGTTAAGAGCTTGCGCAAGAGTGGGAGCTCTGAGCAACAGCAGTTCGATGCTCGGCCCGAGCTGAGTTGCTGCTGAGCTGCCAACAGGTAGCAGGATGGCTCAGCTAAAGAAAAAAAAAATACTTGGATGAAATACCTTTACGTACCTATCATCAGGTGTAGGGTCAAATGCTATGGCACTTTTACTTTTTATCTCCTATCAAATATGTTTAAAATGCACCCACATTTAGGTTATAAACAAAGCTTAAATATTTTTATAATTTTGCTTTTGTCAAATGTAACTCATTTCATTTATGATTGGTTATAGCTTCTCAGCAATCGTTATGCAGACTTGAGTGCTCGCACAGTGAGAGAGATCTAACCTACAAATTGTTCTCAGATGTCATGAGATGTTTATGAATTCTGCCTTTACCAACAATTCCCTTAAGTCTGCTCTGTTTTCTCTCTTATCCATCACGCTTATTATCTCTAACATACCATATAATTTACTTATTATTGTGTCTATTATTTACCCAGAGGGGTAGGAATATTTGTGTGCTTAGTTATGTCTGTATCTTTAATTGGTTTATCCCTCGTGCCTAAAATTGTGCCTGGCATGAAGTAGCAGCTCAACGAACACTTGTTGAGTGAATGCAATAAATGTGTGCTTATGTATCCAGGGAGGAAAGGAGGGAAGGAAGGAAGGGGAATGAACCAGTGAATATTAAATCAAACAGTTAATGAAGATTGACTATATTATTTTAATCTTGCAGTTTTATTTGTCATTTTGGATCCAACTATGTTCAGGTTTCAGGTTCCAAATATTTCCGTATGCCTGAGACTTTGTGTCTGTAGGCCTAAAGGATAAAAGTCCTGAAAATCCAAAACAGTGTTTTGTTGCCTTTTCCTTTATCTCTTAAAAATCAACATCAGCAACGAGCAGCCTGCCTCAAATAAGATTGGCAAGGAGACAGGAGGCATTTCAAAACAAAACAAAACAAAACAAACCCAAAACAAAACACAACACTCCTGGCAGCCTTAATATAGCAGTTTTTCTAGAATCTACATCCGTGTCCAGGTTCAATACACCCCATTACATATGCAAAGCATCTGCCATATATGTAACCTTCCTGAACCCCCTGGCTGTTATTCTCATTTTCAAACTGGGGTGCACTAGATAAAGGCAGGACTCAGGAACCATCTCTCCTAGTCGAGCGTCTGGCTCAGTTCTCAGAGCCAGGCCAGAGAAGTAATTATAGCTTCCCTCTGTGGTGCTCAGGGCAGGAGGCTGATTTAATAAAGGAAGCCTGCTTGTCTGTCTCCAGCCTGGCTCTGACTCATGGAACTCAGGGAGTCCCAGAAGCGCTCCTCACAGAGGGTGGTGAGCAGCTGGGGGTGAGGGTGGCCTGTTAGCCAGGGCCAAAGCCCCGAGGTTCAGGAAACTCCCCGCTTGGCCTGGAGGAACCTGCAGCTGGAGCCAGAGGAAGTGAGGCTCAGACAGAGCAGCTGCTGTTCCAGCAACGACAGCCACTGCCGCACCCTTGCAAGGAGGCCCCTGCCGTGCGGAGATGTAAAATAAAATGGGTTAGTAATTTTCATATTCAAAATTAATTGGGGGGAAAACCGAATTGCCTCTACCAGGGATGGCTGCCTTTGTAGGATACACCAGCGGCTTTGGGTTCTTTCCGGGGGCCTGGGGTGATGGAGTGATGATCCTGTTCCTCTGATTTCCCCCTGTGGCTGGGGAGGCAGCTAATTAGGTTTCTGCAGCCATAGAGACAGCTTGACCTGGGCGTGGCTTCAGGTTCCCCCAAGGTGACAGCCCCCAGGGGAGTGGACTTGGATTCCACCTCAGATAGGTCACCAGAGGTCAGTGAATCCTTCTCTCTTCTGCAGCTTCTTCCCCTGACAGTCAGCCAGACGGAGACAACTTGACCTCCTCCCATAGGCCCCGTGGGCCCCAGAGATTCCGGTTCCCACCCCTTCCCTTACCGCTGAGTCACCCACCTCCTGGTCAGGTGATCCTCCCCTGGGCCCTTCCAGAGCACCTTGACCTATATTTCGAACTCTCCATTACAGCAGCTTCGAATTGTCCTGAGCGAGGGCTGGCCGGGCCAGCGGGCACAGTGCCCAAGTGGCAGTGCTGGCAGCCCCAGGCTGCAGACGAGGCACCGTGGGCAGTGGGCGGGGGGGTGCTCCCCTTCCGAGAATGAGAACATGGGACAGGCCTGGAAATGGAAAGTTAGGAGGCTGGAGGCTGAGTGCGGGGCGGGGGGGAGGAAGGGGTTGTGAGTTGAGTCAGCTGGGAAAGCTGACAGCCACTGGGAGACACGCGCTCCCTCCGCCCGCGTCCCCCCTGCTCTGGGCTCAGTGGCTTGGTGCCAGGTCCTGACTGAGCAGGCTGCTGGGGACAGCGTGGAAGGACAGATGCAGCCCTGGCTCAGGGCTGGGTGAGACTGCTGTCCCGGGAAAGGGGAGAGGTGAGAAACCCTGCAAACCATGGGATAAACCTAGATGACTCACCTGGATAATGCCAGCCTAGGAAACCTTCCCACCACGAGGAACAAGTTCTCATCTCAAAATTATCCACGAAATGGCCTCTGCTTACTCTGTTTAAGGGCTCTTTGTGCAGTGGCTGTCTGTGCACTCTTTGTGTCCTCTGGGTGTGAGGGTAGCAGGGTGCTGTGAGAAAGGGAATTCAAAGGGGAGGGTTCAGGATCAAACTTTCAGCCTCATCCTTGGGCTTCAAGCCTGTAAACGGACATATTAATTGGAGATCACAGTCCCCATGGAATTAATGGCTCTGAGCTCCGCGACATGCTTCAAAGCCTAGCTTTACCAGTTAGTGGGTCTGGGTCCTTGGCAAGTCACTTAGGCCTCCATCTGTCATAGGGGGATTTTAATAAAACCCACCATACATCAGCGGGTGTGAGCATTCGATCAGATGTGTACAAAAATCTTCTATTAATTATATACAATTATGAGTGACTATATGATGTTCTTTTCTCGAGACTTAAATCCTTCCCCCCTCCCATCTGAGAGGATTATTTTATTAGTTGAATGGCCCAAACACAGGAGAGACTTGCCTCTGGGTGTGTTGATAAATGTGAAGAGAAAGCCTCTGGCTGCAGTGTGGTCCACAGGTCTTCCGAGCGGCCCCACGCTGCATCTTCACGTACCGCCCACAGGGTAATGGGACATCCCTGTATTCTTTCATAGCTAGAAAACCTGTTCAGTTGTCATAATTTGGATCAAAATGTGCAGAGTGAGGTCAAGTCCAAGTTTGAAACCAGAATGGAAACTTATGAAGTTAACTGCCGGGTGCACAGTGGGTGGTACCTGACAGCAGGGTTGGTCCAAGTGAGACGGATGGACGGAAGGGAGGAAGAAGAGAAGAAGGAGGGAAGGAAGGGGCAGAGGGAAGAAGGAAATTAGGTAACTACAGGAGCAGAGCTGGATTTACCTGGAAGCTCATCAGGCTTAAGCTTCTGAGCCCTTCCTTTGCATGCATCCCTTCCAAGGCCAGGCACCTAATTTGTAATTCAGGTATTCCTTTCCTAAAGAGACCTCCAGTGTTGGATAGTTCAGGCCCCACCCAACCTGCATCTGTCCCTTTATAGGTGCAGCTCTGAGAGACTCAACCCTGGTTCTTGTTTAAGATTCTCAGGCACAAAAGAAATGCAAGTGGCAGGTGGTGGTGGTGGTGGTGGTGGATGCGGCATTGCCACGTGGTCTCCACCACGAGCTTCAAATCTGAAATTTGCAGCAAGACCCATATGTAGTCCAGGCAAGGCCAACGCTGTAAGCCATGGGACATGGGAGGAAGGGGGAGGTCAGGAGCATGCAGAATTACCGTGCTAATTCCGGCTGACTTCTGGAATCTATGCTGGTGCTTCGGGGCACTTCAGTTTTCAGGTTTCATCCTGGTCGCACAACATGGGCGGTAGAGAGACACTGGCTCACAATCTGGAACATTCTCAGTAGCCCTGGCTGAGTCCTCTTACCTAGTCCTCTCTCACTCAGTAGGTGAGTGGCTTTGGTGGAGTTACTTAACCTCATTGGGCCTAAATTTCTCTACATTTAAGGTAATGAGAGGTCATTTCAGAGCACTTCGCTTAAACTCTCCTGTGTAACACTGTATTCCATGAGTACAATATCCAACAATAATCATTGTTGTGCTCGCTTCGGCAGCACATATACTAAAATTGGAACGATACAGAGAAGATTAGCATGGCCCCTGCACAAGGATGACACGCAAATTCGTGAAGCGTTCCATATTTTTAAAAAAACAAAAACAAAAACAAAAAAAACAATAATCATTGTTATCTGATATCAGTAGCAAGAATGTACATCCTTCTTATAGATGAGAATGCTGAAGTATAGAGATATTATATCTTTTCCCCAGGTCAGCCCGCTAGTAAGTGGCAGAGCTGTGCTTCAAACCCAAGTGGTCTGGCTCCAGGGCTGACCCGTTCTCGGTCACTACACTCTGTACTCTAAATAGTTCTTAAAATTAATAGCCTGTTTTTTGTTTTTTTTAAAAAAGATTTTATTGGGGAATTGGGGGGAGGGGAACAGTGCTGGGGAATTGGGGAAGGGGATCAGACAAGTTGCTGTCCTTTTGTTCTTCAGTCTAGTTGTGGAGGACGTCGTTTCACTGGCCCATGTTGGTATTGTGATCATTGCACTCTTCCCAGGTGAGGCAGATATGTTGTCGGCACTGGATGGCTGTTCACGGCGGCTCTTGGCAGCTCAGGCCGGCTGCCGGCTGCCAGCTGCCGGCCGCTTACGGTAGCTCACGGCAGCCCACTGCAGAAAGGGCTGCAGCCTACGCCATCGCCGGCGACTCACAGCAGCCCAGCTCCACGTCGAGCTGTTGTTCACCATCTTAGCTGTAGAGGGCACAGCATCACTGGCCCTCATGTGGGATCCAAACCGGGCCCCTGCTGCTCAGAGCCGGTGCTCCCAAACCAACTTTTAACCAACGCGCCACTCGGCCGGGCCCTGTTGTTTTTTGTTTGTTTGGTTTTTTTTAGAGCAGTTTCAGATTTACAGAAAAATTGAGCAGATAGTAGAGAGAGTTTGAGGAATGAAGCAAATGAAGTAGGTACGTACCCCTTGATTGAGACCATGATTCATGGTTCGAGGTACAAAGAAGGGGAATTTATCCTCTGAGCTGTCTGTGCAGTATTTCATATAGGTTGTTCCCTTTAATTCTCATAGCCACCTTGTTAAGTAGGTGGCATTAACCCCATTTTGCAACGAGGAAATTGAGGCTCAGGGAGGCCGGGGGTCTGGCCCTAGGTCACGCAACAGTTGAAGAGTTGAAAGTACTGCTGTGTCTGATTCTAAAGATCACGGTTGCCTCTCCAAAAACGTCATAATTATCACCAGGAGGTAATTCGCCTTGTAATTATTAACCTATCATTCGTCTCTAGTACCTTGTAGTTTTAAAGATGCTTTGTATCCATTTTTATCTTTTGGTCCTCACTCCAGCCTAGGAAGGTAGATGAGGCAGCAATTATGACTCCATTTTCTCGAGGAGGCTACTCGGGCTTAGAACATGAAGATCGTATGGCAAGTGCTGAGGCAGAGTCAGGACTGGAACACATGTCCATGTTCTTCTCTCACTAAAGCACCCTTTCATTATAAACGACCTCATTGCACTTGGACGCTTGCTAAGCCCACGCAGAGGAAATACTTTGCTATGAGTCCTAAGGGGCTGCTCCTCTTCCCAGGGGTTGGCCAAGAGAATTTTTCCAAAATCGAAGCCTTGCCTGCTTTTAAGTCCTTTCTCACGTGTTTGGCATTTTATCTGCTCTGTTACCAAAGCATGGAAGAAAAGGGTCATCTGACATTTTCTTCTCCGTGTATTTAACCAACACACGGGAGAGTTGGCTGTTTTCTTTAGAAAAGTTGTGTCTGTTTCTGATGGCACAGTCAGAAGCTGCATTGCCAATGTCATTTCATGATGGCAGCAAAGAACGGCTTTTCACTCACCCTCAGCTCTCAGGCCAGCATAAGGTATACTTCACCTGAAGCAACCCAAGTGTCTTTGTCCTTTCCCCTTCCTGGACTGTCTCTCCTGGAGGCACCCAACTCCTTAGCCCAGAGCAGAGTTCTCTCTCTTTTTTTTTTAAAAATCTTATTTTGAAAAAAAATCTAAACTACAGAAATGGTACAAGAATATTGCAATGAACGCTATACCTCTTAGATTAAGAAGGGCTTAATTAATGTTTAAAATCTTATTTAATGTTTTTCTCTTTAAAATATTAATTTTATTTATTTGAGTAGGAATTACATTTGTTGGGTTCAAAATTTCAAAAGATATGCGTATATACAGTGAGGCGTCCCCCGCAAACCTTGTCCCCCATTTTCCAGTGCCCTTTCCTAGAAGCAGCCAGTGATTCGGTGTCTCATGTCCCCTTCCAGAGATATTTCATACGTATACAAGGAAATATAGTTGTATGTGTGTATGCTTGTTTTGCCTTTTTTTCCCCTCACGGTAAAATAGTCTATTATTCCACACCTTGGTTTTCTCATTTGAAGCAATTGTAATTTAGAACATAAAGAGTATTTCTCATTTAAAAAAAAAAGATTTTATTGTATTCCGTTGTATGGGTGTTCCATAATTGAATAGCCAGGCCTCCATGGTGGTCACTTAGGTTGTTTCCAACTTTCGTCATTCCTGAGAGTACTGCGAGGAATAGCCTTGTATGTAATGTTATTCGATAGGATAGTTTGCGACTTTGAATGGAGACCAGAATTGAGATTCTACTCTGAGTTTATGTCCAGGAAGTTTCATAATTTCAGATACTTAGAAGGTGTGTCATTTCTTACCTCTGCTCTCCTCTCCTTTGATCTGAGGGTTGGTCGCCTAATCTTCCATTCGTTGGGTCTTAAAATTTTCACTGGTGATGTCTGTGGTCACAGTGGTGATAAGAACTTTTCTGAGTGGTTCTTTTCATGTGCTGACATGGCCTGTTTCTCAGTGTTCTTCTGTGCCCACCTCTGCTCAGCACGTTGGCCAGTTTGTTCAATACAAGTAGCACCTCTGTTGGCAGCCCTGAACCTGAGCTGTCTGGGATCCATTAGGCAATGTGTGCTCTGACCTTGGTGCCAGGACAGAACACTTGAACCAGAAGTTCAGGCTTCATAATGTTTGTATTTGGGAAAGAAATCAAAGTTTCCCAAGGGTGCTGTTTGAGGAATTTAAAGAACCATAGTAAAAAGGTATAAATACCACCACCACTACTAAAAAACAATAAACAGCTATTTCTCAAAGGACAGCGGGAAGGCAGTGCCACAGAGTTAAGTAACCAGGAGCAGCCTCTGCGTAGGTCTTATTGTGTGGGTTTACTAGGACACATTTCAGCTAAAGAACTAAACTCCATCATTGTTAGCTCAGAGGAAAAGCAGAAAGGTTTTGAATCTAAAGATGCAACAGTCACACACCACACACACACACACACACACACACGCGCGCGCGCGCGCGCGCACGGTAAAGAACTGAGCTCTACCATTGTTAGCTCAGAGAAAAAGAAGAAAGGTTCATGATCTAGTTAAAGAAACAACTGCCACACCACACACACACACACACACACACGCACACGCACACACACACACACACACACTGCCATACCACACACCATACACCTTGCATATGATGTGGTTACACTGTAACAGTTTGAAAAAAAGTCACCTTATTCAGCATCCTGCTTCCCAGATGGGCTACCCTACATCTATTCTATAAAAAAAAAGAAGAAGACTGTATCTTATCCTTGAAAATATTTAGGAAACAAAATGTGTATGTTCCTTCCAAAAGATATATGTATAAGTAAATGAAAGACAACATCAAAACCTCTGAGCTCCCTTCCAGTTTTAAAATGTGTAGTCACTCTCATCATCAAGAGGTTCTACTTCGCATCTGTTAATTATTGAAGTCATTGTCACCCTGAAGCTTGGGCACAAGTTTCTTTATTTAACAAACCTTTATTGAGTGTCTACTATGGACCAAGCACTGCTCCAGCACTGAAGGTGTGGTGGACAGACAGACATCCTTATCCCGTGGAGCTTTTATGTTCTAGTAAAAGTGGAGAGAAAAAGAATAAGTGAAACATAGTCTATCATATGGTGCTAAGTAATATGGAGACCGATAAAGCAGGGGTGCAGTGGGGAGTAGAGGGAGAAGGTCACGATTTTATTTCAAGGTGTTTAGGGAAAGTCTCACTGAGAAAGTAGCGTTTCAGCAAAGTCCTGAAGGAGGGGAGATGGTCCAAGGGTGGCCCTCCCTGGTGGCATAGTTTGAGGGTAAGGCCTTTTTATCTCCAAATGTTCTTTTCACCAACTGATCACGAGCCCTGAAATTCTAGTATCAGCAATGCACACTTTTAGGGTCAAAGGCGAAAATAAAAATATACAGTTATCAACTCTTAAAACCTTTGTACGAGTTTGTTTAATAGTTTTGTAACTTTTAAGGAGGGAGGGCAGTAAGGTGCTTGAACACAGTAAGGTGTGTGTGGGGAGCAAGAATGTGACATGACAGCCTGGGTGGCTGCTGCTGGAGAGCAGGACCAAACGGTGCCCTAAGAATTGCCTCATGTCTCCCGCTGTGCCCCTCTTGTCCAGTCCTGGGGGTGATCCTGGAGCCCTCAGCCAGGTCCTGTGAACTGTAGTGTGGAGTGAGGTGCCCTGGGGTGCAGGAAAGGGGCTGATGTGTGGTTTAATAATGTGTCTCCTGAGTGGCTTCCAGTGTTTGGAGTTGCGTTGGAAACTTGGGGACACACAAGAAAGCACTTCTGGGGCTTTGTAGCTTTGCTAGTCTATGCTTAATGTCACAGCCTTCAGAAAAGTTAATGAATCAGGAAACTCGGCAAGTTTCCTCCTTAACCAGTGCAGGAAAACAGCATTATTAATGATGAGATTCACCTCATCTGCTGAAAATTGATTGTCCCTTAGGTCTGTATCCCAGGTTTCCTTTTGTTCCTAAAGTTTAATTATTGAAAATGTTTCCATAGGCGTAAATTTTAGACCACGGGTCACAAACTCAAATGCTTGCAGGGAACAGACAGATGGTAATGGTCACCAGCTGTGGGGACTAGTGGGGACTGTGACAAACTGGAGAGTGCATGCATCGGCTCATCTGGGATTGTTGTCAATTGGGTGTGAGAGTTCAATGTTGCTAGCATTTCTCACTTTTCAACAGAAGCTGGAAATCCAAATTTTTATGCAAAATCTTCCTATGTTTAAATGTTGGCAATGAGTTCGAGATAGTTGGACAAACTGTGTAGCCCAATTTATGATTTCTGATATAAACAGATAATTTGGTTCATTATGGAACATGATAGGAAAGGTAGGGATAGGAGAGACATCTGATCAACCTGCCGGTTTGGGAAGATACATTTTTTAGGGAGTTGACCTCTGCCAAGTTGACCCCTTTGTCAAGGTTCTGCTTCATCTCTTATTTTGGAAAAACTAGTAACATCTGAGTAGTACTGGGGGAGTGGGAGAAAGTGCTGAGCTGAGAACTCAACAGGCCTAGGTCCAGCCCGGTTCTCTCTCATTCTCACTTTGCAACCTTATGTAGGTCTCGCAGCCCCTTGGGGTTCAATTTCCTCACCTGCAGAATGAGGGGCTGGACTTAAGGGTTTGCAGAATGCACCCCTCCAAGCCCAGGAAGTCTTCAGAGATGCCTTCCAGAGGGGTGGGGCAGACCAGGGGATCCCAGGGTTTACAGAAAGGCAGCTTAGCCTTTGTTCTGTTTTTTTTTTTTTGTTTTGTTTTTGTTTTTTTTCTTTGAGGCTTCTGCTTTTCTGTGTTTTAGATCTTGAGCTTGTGCCACCAAAAAAAAAAAAAAATCTTTTTCAAGAGAGTTTCCCAGCTTTCAAAAAAGTTTCAAAATCACTAAATTCGTTTATCAGCTCTAGTGTTATTAGTAAGGGTTTGCAAACTGTCTGAAGCCTACAGCTAATCTGAATAATAGTCTTTTCTCCATTTGCCTACTGATGCTTGTCTGGTTAGAATTGCTGCTAGACCCGAGCTCAAATCACCAAGTAGCCAAACAAATGTTATGGGATGATTCTGACACATGAACCAATGCAATAGCTTGTTTGGGGGTGAGGGGGCAGTTTCTTTCTTTGTTTTGGCGAACAGATGAGTTCTTTTTTTGGTGATGTTACACTGCTCATATACAATCCACTGTAGTCATATTTGCTACTAACAAAACTTTTCCTGGTTCGTATACTTTGATAAATTATTTCAACATTTGACAGTGATCTGCAACTTTACACTTGAACAAGTCTGAAAATCACTCTGCTGGCTTTAAAATTAGTTCTCATTTATTGATAACCTAATATATGATGATTTAACGTATATCATCTTTAAGCTTCAGGTTATTAACCCTGCAAAGGAGATATTTTTTGTGTTTGTTTTACTAATAAATAAGGAAAGTAAGGCTAGGTGAGGTTAAAAACTTACCTGGACCACATAGGACTCTAACCCATACCTGCTATGATGACCTGTAAGGTTGCTTCCAGCCTTAGGAGGCAGGAGTCTTCCTGTCTTAAGCTGTCCCACCATCAACTGCAAAACTGCTTTCAACTTCCAACTTTCCAGATCCTCTTATCTGTTGAAATGGAAAGCTGTTAACTCACAGTTATTCAAGTTTGTTGCCCTAATCTTGACTGAGAGAGGGTCTCTTCATCCAAGTAGTCCCTTCCATGACCTGGACATCTTCAGTGGGAAATGAAAGGCTTTTGACCTGGGTGTGGAAACAGACTTTGGGGGATGAATCAGTGGACTTTTCAATGTTATTTCTGCACGTGGCTGAGCTGAGTGTCTCCTGCTGCAAAGGAACTCACTTTCCCTGTTTGCTGATGTATTTGCTGTTTCTGTCTAATGAGTTCAGCTTCCTTGGTGGTGGGTATATGCTCGGAGTGTGTCACAAAGCACGTCTTGATTACGTACAGTTCTGTTCAGAGCTTGGCTGGGCACATAGTATATCCTAGGTCAATATTTGTAATGACTCTCACCACTGGAATTTTTTTTTTTTTTTTGCTTTAGTAACAGTTCAACTAAAACACAGAAGACCCGTACTTTTCATTTGCACACTGTAACACTATCTCGAGAGTACTGTTTGTGAGCATTATCTATAAGAAGCAACAACAGGGTGAGGCAGGAGGCATAGGTGTTATGATTCTCATTCCACAGGCAAGAAAAATTGCTGACCATTCATTCAGTTGGCAAGTGGTAGAACCCAGACTGTAATTCGGATATTTCTACCTGCAATCCTGTGTCCTCTCCATTTTTCTACAGCCATTTAGCTTTTCCAACTGGAGGGGAAACCAATTGACTTTCCGCATGAACCTAGTTTTTGTTAACATTTCTGGTGGTGATTTTGAAAAATAAAGGAAAAGGCAATCTATTAATAGCATGGCTTGAGAAAAACATCAATAACCATTGTTTTTTCCCTTACAAAAAAAAGTAGAGGTCCCAATTATAAATAAGGCCTTAAAGTTTAGGGTTTGTCACAAAACGTGGATAAGTGTTTCTGAGCCCCTGTTTCCTCCAGGGAAGAAGGTGGAATTTGCACTCTGCTTGCTTCTGGGAGCATTGCTTGACGTTTGCTTTGCAGTTCAAATTCTTTGATTGATCGATTCATTGATTAACTCATTCATTCATTGTCTCTGACTTCTTCAGAAGGGGTTTGTTGAAGACTTCTTTTTACTAAGAAAGAGAGACGTGTGCTGGAACTTTGCCCCTTTAGTGTGAGGTTTTCAGAGCATGTTCTAACAGATGAATCTAGGTTACTTGGACGCCATTTCTCTTTCCTGAGAGGTTAATTTTTCACCTGGCTTGTGCCTAATTCTGCCCTTTTGTGATAATGAAGTGGGTAGTTTGGAAGCCGTGAGAATCCTCTGAAGAATGCTCTGGGTTGCCCTAGACAGAGGTGACACAGGAAGAACTCACCTAGAGGGTAAGAACTTGGTAGTCGAGTAATTATATCCACTTCTGTGCCGCTTAGAGCAGTACTTTTCTACCTTGGTTGCACAAGCAGTTACACAAAGATCTTTGAAAACATACCAATGCCTGAAACCCATCATCCCTAGGTCAGGGCAGGGTCTAAGCAAAGATAGTTTTTAATTTTCCCAGGTGATGCTAATCTGCAGTAAGGTTTGAGAATCTCTGACAGAGACTCCCGGTGTCTTGTACAAAGCCAGGTGGGATGAGTCCAGACAGCAGTTCTTTCTGCCAGAACGTTGCAGGCATGTTGGGTGAACGGCTCAGTCAGTGTAAACTACCTGTTTACTGAGCACCTGTGTTCTAGGTGCTGGAGAGACTTTTAGGATCCGGACTGAGCCTGTCTGTGCCTCGAGATGCTTTCTTTCTAGTGGGTGGAGACAAATCATAAACACACAAACAGGACTGTGATACGTGTTACGAAGGAAACAAATGACAATTGTGGGTCAAGGAAGCCTCTCTGAGCAGCTAGTTTTTGAAAGACCTGCAGGAGCAGCAGTACCTACAGCCAATGAGAAGGCAGAGGGAATAGAAGGTGAAAAGGTCCTGAGATCCCGAAAGCGGTGTGTTTGAGGAACAGACAAGTACTGCAATCACTTTCATTTATCTAGAAATGGGCATGGCCGATAGTGAGTAAGTGCCAGCCTGACATTTCTTAGAGTTTATGCACATTACTCAGTATGTGCTTACCAAATTGTGTACACTCCGAAAAGGAAACACAAGAGAAGTACCCTCCAGGAGCCAGGGCCCTGTGTGCTGGACTCCACGTTAGTAGCCAGAATTGCTGACTATGAGAAAAAGTTAGGCAGTCCAACATGACACCGAGATAAACCATGAAAAGGGGGAAAAATCAAGTACATATTTGAGATGCACAGCATTTGGCCTAATTCTTTAGTCTTCTATCTGGTTGCTAACCATCCCTTGGACACAACCTATCACTGGTGGAACTGGCCTCATTTTGGAAGACACTCTGGTCTCTGACGTGCTGTTGGGTTGTCGGAAAAGTCATGATGCATTTTTGCAATGAAAAACATAGAAAAATACGTCGTGACTTTTCCGACAACCTAATATTTTTGAGGTCTCTACCTAACCAAACTTTCTGGGAGGTGGGATGTTTGTCAAGTATTTATAATGTTGGAGAAATCAAATCCATGCCTATAGGAGACCTAAGTGTTTCTGTGCTTTTTTTGTCTTAAGAAGCATAGACTCAGCTCCTTTCCTTGTTGTCACATAAGACTTCTACTTAAATTGTGCAAAGTCACTAACTGCTTAACTACCGTTAGATAACGGTAACCAGAGAAAAAAGGCTACACTGATTTATTTGCCGCAAAACTTTCTAAGGTTCCTCTGCTCTTAAATTAAAAGAATGCTTTTTTTTCAATCTTATAACCTGGAATTAATTGTCTTGGTTTGGCGTGTTGTTACTCATCCTCTATAAAACAAACCATGGGGTTCAGTGTGAAGAAAAGAACTATAACTGAGATGCATTGTCAACCCAAATGTCCAAAAACATCAATAATCCCCAAATGCCTTTATTTATTGTTTTTTAGTTTTTCCTTGTTATTTTATTTTATTTTTTTATTATTAGTTTTAAGTGCACAAAACAATGCAAGAGTTATACTTTTTACCCCTCACAAAGTGCCCAAATGCTTTTGAATAAGATAATAAGATAATACTGATAAAGTGGGAATGCCTCAAAAGATGATCTTACTAAAAAAGCCATCCATATGAGGCAAGAAAAATCTCCCTAAGTTATTTTCGAAAATTGCAAGGCTGTGGTAATTGTTAAAGGATTTGTTTTATTCCTAACAACAATATATGAGTTTTATAAGCTCTTTCCAAGATATCAGTGTGCGTGTGAAGCCTGGCCAATGGGATCATGGAAAGATGGTGACTGAATTACCATCATGCCTATAACTATTGGGGGAAAACGAGTCAAGAAATATTCATAGGGAACCGGGTGCAATTGTCTCTCTTTTTTTTAAGCTTAAACAAGACAAGATGGATTTAAATTGCACCAGGATGAGTTTCTCCTTGAAATAAAATGCCTATAATGCCTATAAAACAAACCAGTTGATTAGAAAAATACATGTCTATAGTTTCCATCAGTTCGTAGGCTATGTGGTATAGATCATACATGGTTTTTTAATTATCCTACCTGCAAATGGAGATTAAGTATTACCAAAATTAATACAAATAATTAATTAGTGGGTATTTACTTCACAAAATAATTTGCCATGCGCCCAAAGGAACCCGTGTGTCTTATTGTTGTATTCACAGCACCTAGCCTTGTACCCGACCTGTGACAGATACTCTTTAAATAGTTGTGAATGAACCTGTTTTTTAAATAGCAGCTGCATTTCCTGCATTGAATCCTTCCACACTTGATTTAGATGTCACTTCTCCAGGAGTGCTTACATGCCGCAAAGAGAAGCCGATGCCCAAGGAGAGGGAATGCGGTGCTCAGGGATGTCTTATCAAGGTAAACAGCAGAACCTTTTTTTCCCAAAGACCTTTTGAGATTAGGACAAGCCACTGTTTCTTAAAGCGGAACGGTGGAAGATTGGAACTGTCAAGTAGGAGCGTGCTTTGAAGTACATTCCTGGCTAAAAGCAGGGGATAAACTGGATAAAACGTAGAGATTCTGAAGATCCGGCGCTGATTAAATAGGCCTAAGAGTAAGAGTGAGGAACAGCTGCCTGGCCGAACATGTCCTTTGGATGTTGTTATTATCAGCAGCCTCTAGATTTGAAAACAGTGCTGAACATGCTTTTCGATGCTCTCCGAGGTGCTTTAAGCTACAGATGAAAGGCTGCGTAGCCCTGTTTTCTGTTTGCTTGAGCAAGAGCCTGAAAAGGACGGCTCAAGAGCTTTCTAGTGACATCCTTCACTCTTGTTCTAAAAAGCACCTATATTCTTCACCGAGGTAGGGAAATTTCACAACTCCCAGGGGCTCATGTGACGCCAGTTTTGACTTACTACTGAACCAACTAAAAGTTCCTTTCAGATTCTTTTCCTAACATAAAAAAGTGAGCTCTTTAAGCTACTACTCATTATTGCAGAAAGATGGAAATCATGTCTTATTCCATAATATTATGAGGCATAAAACATTGAAATTATGAATCTACATAAAACATGTAAAAGATTTTAAAAGCATCCTTTAATGTTTATAAGTACTTATCATTGGCCTGTGAAAGAACATTTTCTTTAGTGCCTCAATTTATGAAAAAATGCCAATAAGAATGAGTGAGAAGATGTTTTATACTCATACTTTTGTTCAATATGTATTATTATTTATACAGGGATAATAATCCTTCTTTTGTAGCCAACACAGCACCTAGCCTGGTACACATACATGGTATAGGTATTTATCAATAAATGCATGTAAATTCAGTAAATTACATTAAAGTCGCAAAACTGGCGAGCCCAATATGAGAAATAACAGTGCCACGACAGCAGTCTTCAGACTTAAAAACATTATGCTGCTTAACTAACTTGATAAATATAATTAAAATGTATCTGTTCTTTTTGTCTCAATATGCATTTATATATATATGTGTGTTTATATATATATACACACATATCTGTACATACATATGGATTTAATGAATATAATATAACAAAGTTGGAAATTGCTGTCTAGACATTACTTTAAAAAAATAACTGTATTGGGGCCGGCCGAGTGGCGCGATGGTTAAGAACTCGCTTGGGATGCCAGAGGGCCCCGGTTCGGATCCCACATATGAGGGCCAGTGACACTGCCCTCTACAGCTAAGATGCTGAACAACAGCTCAACCTGGAGCTGGGCTGCCATGGGTCGCCGGCGACGGCGTAGGCTGCAGTCCCTGTGGCAGTGGGTTGCCATGGGCTACCGTATGTAGCCAGCAGCCAGCGTGAGCGGCCAGCAGCCGCAGTGAGCGGCCGTCCAGAAGCCGGCGACTGATCTGCCTCGCCAGAGAAGAGCGCAATGATGGTGCCAACTTGGGCCAGTGAAGCAACGTCCTCAACAACTAGATTGAAGAACAAGACGACAGCAACTTGTCTGTTCCCCTTCCCCCAATTCCCCAGCACTGTTCCCATTCCCCCAATTCCCCCAATAAAAATCTTAAAAAAAAAAAAATAACTGTATTGAGGTAGTATTTACTTACTATAAAAGACACTTCAGTGGTATTTAATATATCCACAGTTGTGCCACCATCACCACAATCTAATTTTAGAACAATTTTTTTTTTAAAGATTTTATTGGGGAATTGGGGGAGGGAACAGTGTTGGGGAATCGGGGAAGGGGTACAGACAAGCTGCTGTCCTTTTTGTTCTTCAGTCTAGTTGTCGAGGATGTCACTTCACTGGCCATTGTTGGTATTGTGATCATTGCGCTCTTCCCAGGCGAGGCAGATCAGTGGCTGGCCATTGGACAACCGCTCACGGCAGCTCACGCTGGCTTCCGGCAACTCACAGTAGCTTACAGCAGTCCATGCTGTTGCTGGCGACTCACAGCAGCCCAGCTCCAGGTCGAGCTGTTGTTCACCATCTTAGCAGCAGAGGGCAGTGTCACTGGCCCATGTGGGATCTGAAACAGCGGCCCTGTTGCTCAGAGCTCACGCTCCCAAGCCAGCTCTTAACCAACGTGCCACTCGGCTGGCCCCTATGTTTAACTTTTTAAAGAATTGTGTTTTGAAATGACTGCACTATTTCATATTCCCACCAACAATGTATGAGGGTTCCAATTTCTTCACATCCTTATCAGCAGTTGTTATTGCCTGTCTTTTTTATTCTAGCTGTTCTGATGGACGTGAAGTGGTATCTCATTGTGGTTTTAATTTGCATTTCTCTAGTAACTTAATGATGTGCACCTTTTATGCACGTATTTGCTATTTGTATATCTCACTGGAGAAATGTTATTCCAAAATACTTTGCCCATTTTCAAATTGGGTTGTCTTTTAATTGTTGAGTTGTAAGAGTTCTTTATACATTCCAGTTACTAGACCCTTATCAGATATATGATTTGCAAATATTTTATGTCATTCTGTAGGTATCTTTCTTTGCACTGTCTTAATGGTGTCCTTTGAAGCCCAAATATTTATTTTGATGTTCAACTTATCAATTTTTTTCTTTGGTTGCCTGTGCCAAAGTTTTAAATTTTGATGAAGTCCAGTTTATTTATATTTTCTTTGGTTGCTTATGCTTTTGGCATCATATAAAAGAAACCATTGCCTAACCCAAGATCCCAAGGATTTACTCCTAGGTCTTTTTGTTAGTGTTTTATAGTTTTACATCTTACATTTAGGTCTATGATCCCTTTTGATTTATTGTGTATGGTGTGAGGAAGGGATCCAATTTCATTCTCTAGCATTTGCCTATCCAGTTTGTCTTTCTAAATTTAAACGTGTTGGCCCACTTGTTGAAAATCAATTGACCATAAATGTGAAGGTTTATTTCTGGAATCTCAATTCTATTCCATTGATCTGTATGTCTATCCTTATGCCAGTAGCATACTGTCTCAATTACTGTAACATCATAGTAACTTTTGAAATCAGGAAGTGTGAGTTCTCCAACTTTCTTCTTTTTCAAGGTTGTTTTGACTATTCTGTAGGTCTCACTGGGGGGGTGGGGGTATTGGGGGGGGAGGGCTAATCCTTAGTTTTGCAGTTTTAGGATCTTAATTGTATCAGTTTTCTCCAAAAGTGAACAGGTACTAGGGCATTGGTTCATATTCCTCAAACATGCAACATACCAAGTTGATACATACATTTTGGGATATTTCCTTTTTGGTGGCTTCAACCAAAATCCCTATACAGGAATTCCCCTTTACAAGGTGCCAAGTTAATTACTAAAAGATTTCTTGATGAACACAGAATTGGAAACTCAGACGGAAGGGAGGGATATAGTATAATGGTTACGAGTTCCAGGCTTTAGGTCCAATCAGTTCTAAGTTTGAATCCTATCTCTGCCACTGAATGATTGGGTAACCAAGGCAAGATTTTGGAACCTCTTCATCTATAAAATGGAAAAAATAATCCCTTTCTCATAGAGTGGTTGTGAAAGTAAAATGAAATAACAAGTATGAGCCCTTAACACAATGCCTGGGACCAGTTAGATTTCAGTAAATGGTACCTATTGGATATACTTGAAAATGCCTCATTCAGGGTGTGGAGAACCACTCTCTGTCGTAGCACAGACTTCCAAGGGACCTAGAGAGCATTGTTACCCCCTGGCTCTGGGCAGTCCATCGCCTGATGGAAATAGTAGGTCAGGGTTGCTGTATTATATTTTGATGTTGTTGATGATATTGAGTCTTGTCAATTTGAATTTCAAAGGCTAGTATTTACTGATCTAACCTATAAATTCTAGGATTTGGAGCCATCCTTTGCAATAGCTTCTCCAGAAAGCACATATCCAGAAACTTCAGTTACCAAGAATACCACCAAGATTTAAGAAATAAGGAAAAACCAGTCACTGAGCAGTCAAAACAGTTGCCACATAAACTCATATACTTAACCCACAGGAGAACCCCATAGAAAATCTTTACCAAAACCTGAAAGTCTAAACTAATAAAAGTTTATCTGTGTCTAAGTTCTAAGTCACAGAGGCATAAAAAAAAAAAAAAGAAGAAAAAAGAAAGAAAGAAAGAATAGGTAGAACAGACAAGTATCGGCCCAGTACTGATGAAGGCGACACACAAACACAAAAACAGAAAAATAACAGATGTAACTTTAACATAATGAAAAACAGCATTTATTACAGGGACAAATAGATCTCTACATACTTTTGAGGGCACTCATTAATCCTAGTAGAACACAACAATGTTGAGAATGGTAATGATGATCCTTAATCACCAAGTTTAAGTAATTTTCAAGAAAAAATTGTTTTTCTGAAGAAAACTGAAGAAAACTGTTTTCTTGGGGAGAAAAGGTCTGTAGAGTAGCTAAAGATTTCATTCATATGGGATAGCTTCCCCTGGGATGCCGAATAAATGAGATGTTACTGCCCTTGCATTTGACTCAACAGGTTGAACTTGCAAACTAAAGTAGCATTTAAATAAGTAGTGCGCGGAAGCTCAGAGAGAAACTGTTTCTTTGCATTCTTATCCTAGTATGTGGTTGTTATTAAGTATCCTTGAGGGGACGCAAAGCTGTAATTGTAACTTGTGTCTCAGCAGGGTTTCCTCCCAGCCCTTGCAGTATCTCAGTTAAATAGGGATGTGTCGATCTACTCCGGAGGGCCTTCATTGGGGAATAGAAAGAATGAAACTACTTGGCAACTGACAGTCTGTCTACCACAGCCATTCCATTCGGGTCAGGCATAAACAAGCACAGGGACACGGCTCTATGCTTCTTAGTGGAGACAGGAATTCAAATTGAACATCAACCCACAGTAGATTTGAAATGGTCAACAGTTTCAAACAAACTTAAGGCTGACTCAAGTTCTAACATTCCGTTATTTTCCCCCCCCCCCTCCTACGAATATGGATTTTAAAGTTTTAATTAGGTATTAGAGCCAGCGCAGGACCTGACAAGAGAGACCCGTAGGATTTTAGAGCTGGGAGGCTTTTAGAAAATTTGTCCAGCCTTTTCATTTTACAGAAGGGAAAACGGAGGCCCTGGGACACGTTATGATTTAATGTAGGTCACTCGGGTCACTCGTGACCGAGCGAGAGGGAACCCAGGCGTCCCCACGCCTTCGCGGGCCGGCGGTTTTCCAGAACCACCCCCTACTCCTCGACCAGCGTCGCCCTCTCCTTTTTTTCGTTTGTCCTTTCTTTGCCTTCATAGCGGTGCCGTTTGTTTGGAACGTGGGCCTGAACATGGGCGGACTCGGTTTCAGCCGCAGCCCTCCGCCGCTGGAGGTGCACGCTGCCTTGGATCAGGGCTTGGGGCCGAATCGCCGCATCGTCGCGGCTGCACTGTCCTTGCTCCCGATTGTACAGCACAGGCGTGTGTCACTGGGGGTCCCGAGCGAAAGGAGGACGGGGGGCCGAATCCACGGCCGTTTGGAAAGGGAGGCCGTGGACACCCTCGTGGTTCCTCGGCGGACCCCGGCTGGCGGGGAGATGCCCAGCGGGTGAGTGACCTCGGCGCCGACCCCGTCACTGGTCAGCTCGCGGCCGGGGCGTGTCTGCCGGGCCTGACGTGGCGGCGGGGCCGCGGGCAGGGGAGAGGCCGCCGCGAGGGCGCGGCCTGACGTGGCGGCTGCGGCGGGGCTGGCGAGGGGAGCCCGGGCCACTGCACTGCCTGGCGCTCCGGCCAGAGGGCGCCCGGCCCCCACACTTCCCCGCCCCGAGGCCGCCTGGAGCTCCCGGAGTAAGCGCTCCGGCAATTGGGTCGGCGGCGCGGCGGGGCCATGTTGGAGCAGGCTGACGACCCCGCCCCCCCACCACCCTCCGCTCCAGGTTGGGCTGGGCCCTTGAGGGGAGGGGAGCCGCGAAGGGGATCCTCCCTCTCCGGTCGCCCGACGCGGCAGGAACACCGGCAGGAGCTGCAGCGGTCACGGCCGCCCCTCCCAGCGCGGGCCAATCAGCGGCGCGGGCACAAATATGCAAATGACGCGCCGGTGCTGCCGGAGTGCCGCTCGCAGGGGCTGGTGGGGTCGCGCTGGGGGAGTGAACTGGGCCAATCAGGCGGGTGCGTGGCGGCGCGGGGGAGGCGGCGCCCCTCCACTCCTCCCTCCTCTCCCTCCCGGCCCCGCGCTGACAGGGGGGCCTGGCCGCGCCGCCGGTAAGTGCCGCCGCCGCCCGTCGCTGCCACCCGCCGCCCCAGGCAAGGGGAGGAAGCTCGGGGGCGCCGCGGGGCAGCGGGCGCCGCTCAACTGGTGGGGAGAGGCGGGGGTGGGCTCTGTCAGCCGGGTGGTCGCCGGAGGCCGCCCCCGCCCGGCCAGCAGCGCGTGTCAGTCTCGGTCGAGGCGGGGGGCGGCGGGGGCGCCTCAGTCATGGCGAAGCCCGAGAGCCCGCGAGCGGCGGTGAGTACGTGCCGCCGCCGCTTGGCCGGGCGAGGGCCGAAGGGTCGGGGCAGG
>NW_017731354.1:7562526-7611418 GCF_001890085.2 Hipposideros armiger
GCGCCCGCCCCGCGCCTGTCATGGCTGCGGGCCGCTGCCCCCGCCCCGCCGCCCGCAGCCCCTGGGGTCGGGACCGGCCGCCGCGCCTGTGCCTGTTGCGTCGGGAGGAGGCGAGGGCAGGGTGGGCAGGGCTCCCCTCCCCGCCCCGCGTGAGGTCAGGGCCTCCCCGTCTGCGCGCTTCCCTGCCGAGCGTCGGGCTTCCCTCGGTCCTGCAGCCTCTTCCCCCGCCCGCCCGCCTTCTCGCCTTCGTGACTCGTGACAGGGCGTCCCGCGCGAGCGCCGGTGCCCCCGAGCCCGGGCTGCCCCCGGCGCTGTCGCAGGCCTTGCCTCCCGGGCTGCGACCGCGCCGCATTCCCTGGGATCCCTCGCCCTGAGGGCCTCTCCACGTCTGCAGCGGGGCCCTGACCCCGCCGCCACGGCCGCCCGCTTGGGCTCTGGGCGTGGGACGTGATGGGTGGTTCCAGGACTCGCCTCGCGGACGTCCATCCCAAAGCCCAGCACGACCCGGCCCGGAAAGCCTGGGTGTCTTACGGGCTTGTCGCAGTCGCCAGCCCAGGGGTTTCTGTTGGTTCCTTTTTTGGTTTTGTTTTGCCCTTTTTTTTTAAAGAAAAATAAAACTTTTCAGAACCAAGTAGACACATTTTTTTAAATTGTTATTAGCAGTGTTACACAGTTTTTTGGGAAGTCTGGAATTATTCATGTGAAATGCTCATAACTATCTCAGGATTTGCCTCGTATTAAATAAAGTGTGTCTTCATTAATAAAATCACTCACAATTTAGTTTTTCAGTTTTGCATGCCAATTTGCACCTTTTCCTTTTCTCTGATTTCAAACTCTCCAGTTCTACTTAGCCAGCTACGATCTTGCAAAGGAAAGAGGGCTTATCTTGTGTCATGTTACTCTACTCAACTTTGTTCATAATGATACCAGTACTTTTTCAAAGAACCACTAGTTCTACAAACGTGGATGTATAGAAAGAAGGTGAACTTCAGGGGGGACTCCACATTACCCAGGGGAGAGGGCTGTGTTGTGTTTTGTTTTGCAATGCAAAAGGATGAACATAGCGTTTCTTGTTTTCTGTTGGATTTACAGAACTTGAATTTAAATGCGACCTTTTGTTAATAGCTGGCAGCACAGAGCTTTCCTTAGGATAGATAATTGATAAATTCTTGTTAAATAAAAAGTATCTATTGCTTCAAGCACGTAAAACCTGTATTTATTATCTTCCAAGACTTTTCTGTTTCTCCTCCTGTTACTTTGACACGTCACATTAAGTTGCTATAGTGTACTACAAAGTATTGGTAAGTCTTAGCCCTTGGGCAGTTTCCTATAAATTAGAGTATGTAATATAGACATGAAATGCTCTGGGGTTGCGGGGTGGGGCGGGGAGAGTTGCCTCCCAGAATTGCTTCAGGTATCTTTGTCATCCTTGAAAAGTTTTAGGAGAGTGGCTATTGTAGAGTTAAAAAACAAAAACCTTATAATTAACTAGAAAAAGATGATGTCCTAAGTAGAGTTAAAAAAACTTTGCTGGTGTAACCAGTAAAGCCTTCTTGACTTGCAAGGAGTGCTGATTAGAGAGAATCAGGACTGTCACTCGACTAGCTGTTGTCAGCTGGGGACGCTTTCCCCTAAACCATTTAGTTCTGGCTGGTCAAATAATTCAGACAACATACAGCAGACTAACAGGAGTATATAAAATTTTAATACATGCACATGGGGAATTCATATAAGCCCCAAAATTCCAAAGACTGAGGCAAATGAAGTAGGTATGTCATTTTGGACAAAGGAGAAAGGGGGAGGGGAGCGTCTGGTATTTCAAAGGGGAAATGGGCAATTCACAGGTAGCCTAGAAAGTGGCAAACACATTCTTGCTAGGCAATCTAGAAACAATGGGACAGAGGGGAATCTAGTGAACAGGTTTTGAATGGATCCTTCCAGAATACCATACTTAATTCATAAGATGTGCTAAAGTGAATATGCTAAGGTTCTCTTCCTGAAGGTTTTTCTATCTGAATCTCTTAAAGAAGGAAAGGGGGAGGTAAGAAAAAGAAGAAAAATCCTCTTCCTGAGTTTGTTGGGCTTTGTTTTCAGTTTGAAATAATCTGCATGCCAGGATGGCACATCCCGGGGTCCCGACCCCCACCCTGTGTAGCTCTAGTCAATTTCTTAACCTCTGTGAACCTTAGTTTTCTACAGTTTTACAATTCTGTGATTCTAAGTATCCCAAGAAACCTGTCCTCTGAAATAGTTACAAAAATTATACTTGGATTTAAGTGTAAGAAAAGGCAGAGGTTTTGAAACAAATAGCGGTATCGTTGGCCTTACCTGAAAAGAATGTTTTTAAAAGAATAACCTCCAGTGGGCAGGTATAACTAAAGATAAGCAGTGTTGTCAGTGGAAAAAAAAACCCATAACAAGATGAAATTAATGAAATCATAAGTATCTTTAGAAACTTTAAAATCCAAACCCCTTATCTAATGTAACTGAATGCCTTCTATAAGGCTTGAACTAGACCTTGGCATTTTACCTATGGAAACAATATCGAGTTGAAGGGAGGGGCTTAATGTATACATTTAAGAGGCAGGAGCTGAAGTAGTAGTATAGATTTAGAAGTAAAATCTATTGAAGCTTCTATCAATTGTAAAAGAAAAACTGATACTTGTGAATACTTTAGATTTTCTAAAGGATTAGATGTGTTTATCAATGATATAAATGTAATAGAAGAAGTCAACTAAATACTTTGACAGAAGAAGAAATGAAATCCTGGAGAGGTTCAAGTCTATAATGGAAAAATAAGACTGGCATAGTAGATCCACTGGGGAAATTTCATCAGGTATCAGTATAGTGAATAAAGAGTACAGGTGAGAATATGGAAACTTGAGAGTGTTAGAGTGAAAACGAATTAGGAAAACTAATTATTAGAATATTGTCTTAAGTGTTTGAAAAACTTTAAAAGCCAAAGATTAGAATTAGAGATTTATGGGCACTGAGGAAATAGAATGATTTTATTATAACCTTTTAAATGTTTTGTAGCTGTGGTCTTAACATGATTAACATGTCTTAACACAATGTAGATTTCTTACATGATAGAAAACTTAGCTTTTTTACACTTATTTATTTTGTAAATATAAGTTGCCACATTGCAGTTTTATGGCTATCTTCTAATACTTTGTATCTCTGTTTACTTCTTTATTTGGACTTCACTCCCCTACATTCCACCTGTTCAAATTTTACCACGCTGGGAATACTCCGGTCAAATTCTACTTTGTGAATAAAATCATCTCTTGTCATTGTAACCCTTAAGGATCCCCCTTCCCACGAGATCATGGCATTATTATTTGACATATGTACAACTTCCTGACATTCCCTTTATTTTATTGCCTTTAAGTTTACAGGAACATTTTTTTGCTCCCTCAAAAAAGCTGATCAAGTGACAATGGGAAACCCAGAGAAGGGGAAGCCACTTTGAACTTTAAATTTGTTCTCTGGATCCCAGGTCATTCATATCCATTCATTCATTAAACAGATTTATTAAGTGACCTCTTAATTTATTATGTATAATATTTACCTAAGTGCATATTTAAGTGAACCCTGCCTTTGTAGATTCTACAGTCTAATAGTGGAAACTGATAATGAACAAGTAAATGTGAAATTACATCTTGTGATGGATTTAATAGAGGAGGAGAACAGGGTGCTATGAGGGAGAAAAATGGGCAGGATTTTAAATTGTGTGGTCAGAGAAGGCCTCTCTCAGGTGGTGCTATTTAAGTCAAGACATAAAGAAGCCAGACGGGGAAAGAGTTTTCTGGGAGGGAGAAAGATATGTATGAAGGCAAGAAATAGCTTGTTAGGTTGGAGGAACCGAAAGTTCCAGGTGGCAGGATTACAACAATAGAGAAAACATGGCAGATGAAAGGGCAGAGAGCAGATCACACAGGGCATTACAGGGCATGCAAAAGACTCCGGCTTTACTAAGGACAGTGCAGTCACTGAAAATTTTGAAGCAGAGAAGTAACGTGCTTTAAAATTTAAAAATACCACTGGTTGAGAATGGATTGGAGAAAGCAAAGACATTGTACTGTTATAGTTGTTCAGTACCATTTGATGGTAATGAACTAGGGTAGCATATATAGAGATGAAGGAAAGGAAAAGGGTGTGTGTGTGTATAATTTTACATAGACAGAAACAGGAGATAGGAATGGTGGGGGAATGACATCTTCATGATGGATTGGATGTTACAGGAAAGGTGTCAAAAATGACCTCAAGGTTCCTGGCTTGAACTAGATAGATGGTGATGAGATTTACTGAGATGAAGATGAGTGGAAAACATGTTTGGCAAGAAATTGGGTTTTGGACATTATCCCCACACAAGTAAGTGCTTCAGAAGGTGGGGGCTGCCTTTATCTGAGTGATGCAGGTGCTTCAGGATAGGTATGGTATATTAGGTGTATGTGTGACACCCCCTATGACATACACATAGCGTGTGTGTTTTGAGAGGAAGGAGCAAGCTTCATATTTATGTTAGAAGAATTGGTAACTGAAATGTCCTTACCTTTTAACACATTGTTTACGGGAAACGAGTACACTTGTCGTATAGAGAAAAATGCCCGCTTACAGTGTGTTAACAGTGAACTGCAATTTTTGAAAGTTTGTGAATATTTTCTTAATATAGATTACATTAGATATGAAGGTTTGAGAAAAACAATAACTTAAATATAGTATTATTTGCATTTACATATTATTTGGGTAATGATACAGAATACAAAATTCTTATAGTCTTGATGTAACTCTTTAAAGTTATTAGCTTGTAGGCAGCCTGATATTAAATTTGTCATTTTAATGAAACTTCCGATGCTTATGAGTGAAAATTATAGCTCAGGGCATTAGTAGCTATTTATCAATTAGCTACAGATGCTGATGTTTCTGTTATAATTTGGCATTATTAACTGATGTTAACTGAATATTAAGGTTTTTTGGGGTTTTTTTACTTAAAAACATTTTTTAAGGACTGGCCGAGTGGCTCAGTTGGTTAAGAGCTCGGGTTCAATTCCTGGCCCGAGCTGAGCTGCCGCTGAGCTGTTAACAGGTGGCAGGATGGCTCAGCAAAAAACAAACATTTTTTAACCAGTAATTTGAAACATTGTTATTGCAACAAAGGTACATGGTTTGAAATTGGGGGGGGATATATATATATATATTTTTTTTTTCTTGTCCAGTGGTCTTTTCAGTTTAGTTTACTCTGAATAAGCAGCAGCATAAAGTATATTAAATTTTATTCTATTGGAAATCAATGACTAGACATGTGATATATAACTGCTAATATATCTTGTTAGTTTCTTTTATAAGATGAAGGAAAAAATGGAATAATGATTAGGTGTCATATTTTGCATCAAGTTTGTTTTATTTAAAAATTTTGTGCTTTATCACATTTGGAGTAAATTAAAAATCACTCTTATTTTCCCCATGGAATTAACAGACTGGAATTTGTTTATTTATTTTTATTATTATTTTTAAAAGATTTTATTGGGGAATTGGGAGAGGGGAACAGTGTTGGGGAATCGGGGAAGGGGAACAGACAAGTTGCTGTCCTTTTTGTTCTTCAATCTAGTTGTTGAGGCGTCGCTTCATTGGCCCATGTTGGTATTATCATTGCACTCCTCCTGGATGAAGCAGTTGCTTGCCAGCCATTGGACGGCTGCTCATCGTGGTTCACGGCAGCTGCTGGCCAGCCCCACTGCAGCCTATGCTGTCGCCAGTGACCCACGGCAGCCCAGCTCCAGGTCGAGCTGTTGTTCACCGTCTTAGCTATAGAGGGCGCAGCATCACTGGCCCTCATGTGGGATCTGAACCGGGGCCCTGCTGCTCAGAGTTGGCATCCCAAGCCAACTCTTAACCGGTGTGCCACTTGTCCGGCCCATGGACTGGAATTTAATCTATTTCTCTATATTTTTCAGTTATGTTATCTTTGCAGCATTTATCTTTAAAAAGGCAATTAGATATTTATTCATTAAAATTTGTTCTTCCATTCCAGGAACTGGGCAGCTTTACCTAAAGCAAATCTAGGAATTTAAGATTATAGATTTTGGGCACGTAATCTGTTTTATAGATGAAGAAACTGATGTACAGAGAAACTGCATTGCTTAAGGCTCTTGTATTGGGGAGTATTTTATTTCAGAGATTGCATAATTTAGTGAATTCACTGCATATCCAAAAATAAGAATACACTTATTACTTCTGCTTTGGTAAACGTGTTAAAATCAGTAGTCTACAGAGTTTACTTATGTCCTTTCAGAGACCATCCTATATTTGTTTACCAGTATTTGTATGAGTGACATATACTACTCTAAATGATTATTTATTTACAGTTGTTTCATCTTGTTTCAGTTAGGTTTAAAATTTTGTTTAAGTTATGTGGACATTCAGAAAAGTGTGTAAATCATAACAATATAGCTGTCTGACTTATTACAAAGTAAACACATCTCTGAAACCACCACCTAGGTTAAAGAATAGAATGTTATTGGCACCCCAGGAGGGCTCCCCTCATATTCCCTCTCAGTTATCGCTCCCTTTCAGCCTTCCCAGAGGTACCCATTATGCTCACCACTAAGCCCATAGCGTAGTTTTCCTGTTTTTGAACTTTATGTAAATGAATCATACAGTATATGTTCTTTTGCTTAATATTATGTCTGAGACTAATATGTGTTTTTCCCTGCAGGAGTAGTTCATTGTCATTGCTGTTAACTCTAATGTTTGATGGACATGTTTTCAATTTGGGGCTGTTATGAATAATACTGATGTGAACATTCCTGTACTTGTCTTTTGGTACACATGTGCACACATTCTTGTGGAGTGTATATTTCTGCAAGTGAGAAGCTGGTCATAGGTGTGCATATGTTCAACTTTAGCAATAATGCCCTATAATTTTCCGAATTTGTTCCAGCATACACTCATTTTAGCAGTGTATGATACTGTCAGTTATGTGGATGATTAAAATACTATATGTGAAAAATCTTGTGCTTTTATTTTTAATCTCCAAAGTTGAATATTGGATGAGGAGTACATATTTCTACCTAAGTGAGACATAGTACAAAGGACTATGAAATAGCAAACACAAAGATTCTCAGTCCCAAAATGAGTACCCAAGTTGTGCCTATTGAATTGCAGCAGATTAGAACAAAACAGTTTTATGTTCTCAAAGTTATAGTTGAGTAAGAGACACTGTATTTTCTTGATCCTTAAAAATGTTTGGTTTTAAAATAGAGTGAGTAGTGCACTCTATTTTAGGGGGTATGGTTTGGGAAGAACAAAAAAAAATGGTTATAACTTCATCAAAGAAATCTTGAAAGAGATGAATGATTTTGATCAGATTTCAGGGAGGGCAATGAGATGGTATATGGTGTCATTAAAGTAGTGGGATATTGGTTTTATATTTTAATTTTATACCTATAGTAAGAAAAAAGATTTAAAGGAATCATTTATAGTATTCCAAGAAAATGGAATTAAGTTTCTCAATGATTTGAATGTGAAATCACATTTTAGAAGATATGTTGAGAAAGATGTGTCAACATTTGACTGAATTTGAAATGCTAAGTGGATTTGATAGAAATGAAATCACTGTATAGAAACTTATGTATATTAAACTACTTTTAATAAGAAAAGCAAGGAAAACCATAGGAAAGAAAGTCTAAGATAGTGTAGTGTCATAGAAGCTAAAATATCCAGAAGGCAGAGGGGTTAATTGAGCTGAATTCAGAAATTATTTAAAGAGCTTTTATTATGGACCAAACAGGGTGGTAGGTGGAATCTGAAGTCATAGGCCTTGTTGTTTTAAGCACTCAAAGTGCTTAAATAGTGTATAACAGATGGAGATTCATAGATGATTGGAGGCTTCATACAGGAGGTAGAATTTGAGTTTAGCTTCTACTGTCACTTTGCTTAGTGATGGCAAGTGTTTCTTAGTGGTCAAAGACAGGGATTGAGAGAACATTCAGTTCTGTCTAGGTTATTGGTCATCTTTGAAAGTATAGTTGTAGTACAAGAGGTTAACAGGCAAATGGGTATTTGGAAAATGGAGGCCGTGGATCACTTATTTTCAGTGTTGGTCATTAAGTGGAGGGATAGAAGTAAAGTGATTTGGTTTGTACATTTTTGTTAAGGTAGGGGAGGTCTGCTGATGCCTAAAGTTAGAAGGCAATTGCAAGGGGATGATTAAAAATCCCTGAGGGTTGGAATGTGTGTTGGCGTAAGTCCTTTAAAAGGCTAGATGGAATGGTATTAAGAGGTGCAAGATTTATCTTTGGAGAAGTCATGCTTCCTCGTCTGAGAATAGAACAAAAAAGGGATAGATGCAAAGACAGATACATGGTTCTGAAAAGATCGTTGGTGAAATTAAACTGGGAAAACTGGAAAACCTGTCAAGGGAGAGCTTGCGTGACTCTTGGCTCTTGGGAAGTCAGCAAAGAGATGACAGGTATGAGAGGGAAGACTGCATTTATTAAGCACTTACTAGAATTTAGGAACTTTGTACGTATTTCTAAACCCTGCAAGTTAGATGGTGATAATCAATCTGGGTTTCAGTTTTTACTGTATTTCAAACTTTGGAAAATTCTGCATTTAAATCAATTTTCTGTTTTTCATTTTAATTGAAATTTATATGGCTTTAGAATATATATTTACACTTAATTTGGTTATATGTATGATTGATATTCAGGACTTGGAATCAAACAACTTGACCTGCCTCCATAGCAACTAAGAAATTTGTAATTTCAGCATCAGCCCCAAATTAGTTATCCTCAATAATTTTTTAGCAACAGAAGAGAGGAGATTGTGTTTTAACGATTTTCCGTTTCGTGAGATGCAGAGTAACACTAAGTGTGAATGCCAACAAAATACAGGTAATTGAATTTAGTAAATGGGCACCTGCATAGGGAGATGTTAATATAAGCATTGGTGGTTGCTATTTAGATTAGTGGTTTTCAGTTCTTTTAAACCAAGAAATCCTTTGTTTCTAAAAAATTCCTATTTGAAAGCTCAATTTGCAAAATAAGTGAAAGTAGAATATTCAGGGTGAACTCTTTTATTGGGGAGGAAATGGGGATGGTGAGGTCTAACACCCTGTCTCCCTGTCACTGGCTAAAGATTACCCAGCAATCCAAGGGGCACAGTGTGAAAACTGTTTACACAGTGTTCCATATAGATTATTTACTATAGTTCTATGAGATCAGTACTGTTATAATCTCCATTTTACAGGTGAAGAAACTGAGCTTCAAAATAATTGATTTGCCTAAGATTACATAGCTAATAAGTGGTAAAGCCAGGATTCCAACCTTGCCAGTATATTTTCAGATCCTGTACTTTTAATTTTAACTACTATGCTGTAGGACCCCTTGTAGAATGACTTATCAATGAAAGTAGGGTTCTTTGAGGGATAATGGAATTAAACTTTAAATTGCATCACTGAGCCATTCATATGGGTGGTGTGTGTGTGTGTGTTTTAAAATATAACAGACTTTACTATTTTAACATTTTAAAGCATATCGTTCATTGGGGCATTCTTAAAGTCATAAAATGATATACCATTGCTTAAAAGAATGCTTTTGGATCTCAACTTTTGGCATAACTAGTAAGGATTGAAAGGTTTTGTTTTATGTTAGGACATTTTTTAATTCTTGAAAGTGTTTGAGTATTTGCTCTGTACCAGGAATTATTATAGTAGATGTTAGGGATACAAAAATGAATGAGACTCAATTTGCATTTGTTGCATTTAGTGGGGAAGACAGACAAAGTAGACCAAAAATGATAAAGCCGTGTGTAAGGTGTGGAATACAAAAATTAACAGTTCTGTGTGTGTGTGTGTGTGTACGTGTACGTGTACGTGTGTGTGTACACGTGTGTACACACGTGTGTACGTATACACAGGCTTCCTAGAGATGGTAGAGCTTGAGTTGAATCACAAAGGCATTACTTTATCAAATGGTGGAAGGTGAGTGGTGGGGAGTGCTGTTGTATGCAGAGAACTTCCAGAAAGTATTAATGGAGATGTGAGAAAGTTTGATGAATTCAGGAAATATTTATAATGAGGTTGAAGCATGGATTACCTATAGGGTAATGGAAGCAAATAAGAGTGGAGAGACCCTGCTATCTTTAGCAAGGGAATCAAATGAGTATATATGTTGGCAGGGCAAAGTTAAGTTTAGGCATATGATGACTACTGATTAGTATAAAATATTTTTAAAATGAGTTGGAAGTACAATCTAAGTACAATCAGATATAATAGGCTTGGATCTTAGTAATTTTTTTAGGAAGTCAATATAGAATCTTGGTCTATGCGCCTAGTTCTACAGGTCAGTGAGAGGGGAAATAATATTTATTGAGCACTTCCTATATTTTAGTACTTTGAATATATTCTTCTGAACTCTACAACAACCCTGCAATGGTAGATGGTTAGATGAGGAAACAGACTGAGAGCTTCCAAGAACTGCTCAAGGTTACACAGCTTATAGATGGCAGTTGGACTTGGAACTTACTCCTGAGCTCCTTCAGCTATGCCATGGTTGACTCGTATTTGCTGGATATTTTTCTAATTAACTAGTAGTGTAATTTATAATCAAGCAGTTGAATATATACATAATACTTGTACATTTAGACTAATCCAAAACATATCAAGAATACATAGAGCAGAATTAAGGATGGGAGTTAATAGAGTTGTATAAACAAATATAGATTGGAACACATCACATCAAAGTCCCCTATCAAGTGGGCTTTTGTAATGATTTTGTATATTGTACGTTAATAAAACCTAAAGAATTGTTAATTAGCTATTGGAAATAATGTAGGAGGATGTCTTGCATAACTATTACTAATTGGTTTATTTTTCTGTTAGTTTCTAATTTTTGCTAGTACATGTATTTTTATATGTTAAGGTCATATAAGCATGAAAAATTTTAAAAAAATGAGAACAATCATAATATAATGACCTTTAAGTTAATCTTTTGGAGAATTTCAGGTATAGAGAACATTATGATTGCTGTCTTCAAGAGAAAAAATCAGTACGATTTTTTTTGAAATTAAAAAGTATTTTTGAAGTTAAATCTCAGATAAGTTTTTATTTCAGAATATGGAGCCCTCTACTTTATATCTTCCTTGCATTTATTCCTTGAGGATTTTAAGTTTTTGTTTTTTTTTCCCTGATAGAGCTTATATCTCTAGTTGGTTGGGGTGTTTGTTTTTAAATTCCTTTCATGGAAATCTTTAGAGTTCTTAAACATTTGTAAATATGTGGACAGAAAATAAACCAAAATATACACCTTTACAAGCATCGAATCTAAGCTGGTCATTGATGAGGAAACTGCAGGCCAGAGGGTTAAATATGTTGTCACACATTCAGTTAGTACCAGAGATGAGAATTTTGGTCTTCTGCCAAGGGTAAAGCAAGTAATATACTAATAGGTTTTAGTCTGCAAAGTTGGGTAATGAAATTTCTCTTGGATCCTTTTAGCCTACTTTGAAAATGTCCATTTTAGGCTTATAAGTAACTGTTAAGTATTTTAAGCAGAGACGCAGTTGATGTCCGAATTAAAGAATTACTTTCAGAGTACTTTCGTTAGAAGTTTTCTAAGCAGTTTAGGGCTGAAAATTGGGTCAGAGTTTGGGATTTGCCATCTAGATATATTTTACTCCACTTCCCATAAAATAGCTTAGTATTGTATAATACCGAAGAGTGGATTTTTATTAGCAACACATCATGCTTCTTATTCAAAAAGAACTTGAAAAATACCTCCCCCCACATTAAAAATGAGCCATAATATGCATACAATGGTATATTATAATGTGCTATAAAGTAGATGAACCTTGTTAAGTAAAATAAGCCAGTCAAAAAAAAAAATATATATATATATATGATTCTACGTATGAGTTATCTAAAGTAGTCAAATTCATAGAAACAGAAGGTAGAATGGTGGTTGCCACGGGCTGGGAAGGGGAAAATGCAGAGTTGTTTAATGGGCACACGGTTTCAAATTTGCAAGGTGAAAAAATTCTAGACATTGGTTGCACAACAATGTGAATATACTTAACTGTACACTTAAAAATCATTAAGATGGCAAATTTTGTTATGTATATGTTACTACAATTAAAAATTAAAACCATTTTTTAAATGGGCCATAAATTCAATATCCAGATAACAACCACTGTTGCCATTTTATAAAAAAATTTTACATAGGTTTTTTAAAAAGGACAAAAGAAAGTTTCTGCCTTTCATGGCATTCCTTCTCCCCCACCTAAAAAGAAAGTTGTTTGTACATTCCATAAATATTTGTTGACTGCTTACTATGTGATAGATACTGTTTAATAGGTACTAGGGATACATCCAATAAAAACTGACTGCCTAGAATTTACATTTTACAGGGAACATAGACTTTAAACAAAATAAATATGTAAAATATATAGAATGTTAGGTTATACTAAGTCCAAAATATAAAGCAGGGCTGGGGAATGTGAGATGTGGAAGGAAATGATGATGTTTTCCATAGGTGGTCAGGAAGGGCCTCACTGAGAAAGTTGAGAAGACTCTGGAATGAGGGAAGGGTGCCCTCATCAAGTGCACGGGCCTTGGGGAAGGAGTGCGCGCGCGTGAAGCTAGGATGTAAAATTTACCATTTTAACCGTTAAGTGGACAAGTCAATGGCGTTTCTATTTACAGTAGTATGCAACCATCACCACTATTTCCAAGTATTCCAAATTTTTCCATCATCCCAAACAGAATCTACTTTTTCTAGGGCCGGCCGAGTGGCTCAGTTGGTTAAGTTTGAGCTCTGAGCAACAGTGGTTCGATTCCCTTCCCCAGCTGAGCTGTCAACAGGTGGCAGGATGGCTCAGCTAAAAAAAAAATAAATAAAAGAAAGCACCGCCCTGCTTTCTTCTTTTCCCGCCCCTGGTAATCTGTCTCTAAATTTGCCTATTCTTGATATCTCATATAAGAGAAATCATGCAATACTTTCCCTTTTGTGTCTGGTTATCATAGTTAGTATAATGTTTTCAAGGTTCATGTTGTGTGTATCAGAATTGCATCCCCTTTTTATGGTTAGATAATGTTTCATATTATGTATATATCAGATTTGATTTATTCATCTGTTGATCAGCACTTGAATTATTTTCAACTTTTCGCTATTGTGAATAATGCTACTATGAACATTTGTGTATAAATATCTATGTGAGTCCCTGTTTTTAATTCTTTTGAGTGTATAGTGTATATGTAGGCATAGAATTGCTAGGTTATATGGTAATTATGTTTAACTTTTTGAGAAACCACCACTCTTTTTCTCAGTGCCTGCAGCATTTTACATTCCTGCCAGCAGTGTGTAAGGTTTTCAGTGTCTACACATCCTCTCACTTGTTATTTTCCATTTTTTATATCATTTCTAGTAGGTATGAAGTGATATTGTGATTTTAATTTGCATTCCCTTAATGTCTGATACTGAGTTTTCATGTGTTTATTGGCCAATTAAGAAAGTTATTTCATTAATTATAAAATAAAAATTGGAAGCGGTATTGCATCATAGTTGAATTGGCAGCATTTTTTCATGTTATATCAACTGATGTACCTTATAATTGATGGCATATTGGATTCAGTAACTTTCATTGTATTTTTATTTTCTTCTTGTTCTTGAAGAAATAATTATATCTTCATATAAAAACATAAGACATTGCTTTCCTAATTAATGGCTTAGGTATACATAAATGTTCCCTCGTCTAGAGTCTGCGCTAACTAAATAAAAGATATGTTCCAGAGAAGTGATTTAACCTACCTTATTTTTTTGGCTAATGCTTTGTTCAGTTCAGCCTGCATAGCCTTCCATTTGCTCGGTCTCACAGTTATAAAATCTGGAAAAATAATTCCTTTTTTTCGTAGTTAAAAAAAAAATCTTTTTTTTTTTTTTTTAAAGATTTTTATTGGGGAATTGGGGGAAGGGGAACAGACAAGTTGCTGTCCTTTTGTTCTTCAGTCTAGTTGTGGAGGACGTTGCTTCACTGGCCCAAGTTGGCACCATCATTGTGCTCTTCCCGGTTGAGGTAGATCAGTCGCTGGCTTCTGGATGGCCACTCACGCTGGCTGATGGCTGCTCATGCTGGCTGCTGGCTACACATGGTAGCCCATGGCAACCCACTGCAGCAGGGGCTGCAACCTACGCTGTAGCTGGCGACTGAGCAGCCCAGCTCCAGGTTGAGCTGTTGTTCAGCATCTTAGCTGTAGAGGGCAGTGTTACTGGCCTTCATATGTGGGATCCGAACCGGGGCCCTCTGGCGTCCCAAGCCAGCTCTTAACCAATGTGCCACTTGGCCACCTGAGATTTTTGTTTTTAAATCACATATAAACTTTGTAGAGTTTAATGAATACTCATTATTTAAATAAATAAACTTTAATTGCTTTTGTTCTTGTTTTTCTAGGATTCTGACATTTCATGACATGTCATCTTCTAGAGCAGTCATGAACATTGACCTGCTTCGGATTAGTTGATGACCTTTGGAAATGATCCAATAATATCTACCACAGAGAAGCTGAATAGACTTCATTTGGAGTGAAAAGCTCAGGTTGTTACTGAATTTTTCAAGATGACAGATCCAATGATGGACTTTTTTGATGATGCCAATCTTTTTAGTGAGACTTTAGAAGGTTTGTCAGATGATGCATTTGTACAACCAGGACCTGTTTCACTAGTTGATGAATTGAACTTGGGTGCAGAATTTGAACCTTTGCACATAGACTCATTGAATCATGTTCAAGGTACTCCAACTCATCAGAAGATGACTGATTATGAACAGTTAAATCAGTTTGACTCAATGAAATTTCATCATGTTAATCAGTCTTTTGGTAGCCCAGCTGAACATGTGTTATCTCCACACTCTCAGTTTAATTGTTCTCCGATCCACCCCCAAAACCAGCCCAATGGTTTGTTTCCAGATGTCACAGATGGCAGTCCAATGTGGGGCCATCAGACAGCTACTGGCATTTCAAATCAAAACGGATCTCCTTTTCACCAACAAGGACATTCTCACTCTATGCATCAGAATAAAAGCTTTGTGGCACACCATGACTTTGCCTTATTTCAGGCCAATGAACAACACTCACAATGTACTTCACTGCGCTCACAGCAAAACAGAAATAATCTTAACCCAGGGCAAAATTCTCTTAGCCAGTCTAAAAATTTTATGGATATTAATGTTTCTGGTCCACACAGAGTCAGTGTTAACCACCCACCACAAATAACTAATGTACCTACTTCACAACAGTCTCTTTCGATGCAACAATTTTCTCAAACATCAAATCCTTCAGTACACTTTCTCAAGTGTAGCAATCGGCAAGAAGGAAATTTTAATGGACCGTCTCCAAATATGACTTCTTGTTCTGTCAGTAATTCACAGCAGTTTTCTTCACATTACTCCTTTTCCAGTAATCATGTGTCTCCAAACAGCCTTCTTCAGTCCTCTGCAGTCCTAGCCCCTACGCATGCAAATCAGACTTTATCTGACTTTGCTGGAAGTAATTCCTTTTCGCCTCATAGGGGAATCAAGCAAGAATCTACTCAGCATATGCTAAATCCCAATACATCGCTGAATTCAAACAATTTCCAAATGATGCATTCATCACATCCTCAGGGTAATTATAGCAATTCAAAATTATCTCCTGTGCACATGAACTTCCCGGGTCCTGTTGACTCAGGAACTCAAATGGGCCATTTCAACGATCATGTAGAAACTAATGGCTTTTCATCTTTAGAAGAGAATTTACTTCATCAAGTGGAGTCTCAAACTGAGCCATTCACCGGACTTGACCCAGAAGACCTCCTTCAGGAGGGTCTCCTTCCCCAATTTGATGAGTCAACATTTGGGCAGGAAAATTCAAGTCATGTTTTAGATCATGACCTTGATCGGCACTTTACTTCACATCTTGTAGCACGGCCTTCTGATATGGCTCAAGCTCAGTTGCATAGTCAGGCTCGGAGTTGGCATTCATCACTTTCGAATCATCAGCATTTGCATGACAGAAATCGCCTATGTTTACAGCGACAGGTATGTAGCTCTTTTGGTGATTTGGGGTATAGTGGGCTTTTACTCACTGAGTTAATTTTATGAGATGTCAAAATTGATCAAACTGTTAATTGAACATGTATATTTTGACATAGGTTTCTGTTTAAGTCTTTTATTTGAAAGTCATTCATTAATATGCTCAAAGCAATGGAGTAACTTTATTTAGAAAATTGTAAGGTTTTAAGACCTTGTAACTTTCAACTATGATTGCCTTTAACAAAGATTTATTATCAAAAACAAATGAAAACTTAATAACCATATTAAAAGGGAAACAGCATATTGGGAACATTTTATTGCATATATGATGGACATAGGATTAATATTCCTATAAAAAGCTCATAAATTGATAAGCAAACTTAAGATCTGAGTTGGTAACTACATAAAGCATATAAGCTAAAATTCACAAAAGAGAAAATTGAATTAGTAAACTACATTAGTATGCAATGTTAATGATAGTTCATTTTGCAGCATGGTTCTTCATTTTTAACTATTAGAAAATAAGTTTTTTAATGTTACTGCTGGCAAATTTATGGTGACATTGGAACTTATAATAGCTTTGTTAATAGAACAAATATTTTGGAAAGCAATTTGGTGGTATATTTGAATATAAAAAATACTTTATTACAATAACCCAAACATAGCAAAAGTAATATACCCAAATATATTTATTTTACTGTATCTATAAGGGACAACTGGAAACAGCATAATTTATTATATCCATACTAGATGGACTGTTATAGGCCTTAAAAAGACTTTGAAGACTGACACTAAGAAGATGGTAAAGATAGCGGAAAAGCATAAGATCACAGTCAAATGGTTAAGAGTGTAGGCTCTGTTACCCAGTCTATCTGGGTTAGAATCTTGGCTCCTGTTATTTATTAGCTGTGTAACATTTTAGCCATTTATATAACTTCTATGTGTCTCACTTGTTTCATCTTTACATGTGGAATAATAATAGGATGTAATAGGGCTTTGGTAAGGATTATAAGAGTTATAACATGTAAAAGTGCTTAGAACTGTGCTTAGTTATATAGTAAGCACTAAATAAATGTTATAATAATACTTTTTTATAGTATGAAAATATGCATATGAAAAGATACTGGGAGGAAATAGATTTTTAGGGTAATAAAATTATACTTTCCTTTGTTTTCTGTCGTTTTTTTTTGTCATGTGAATAAATTACTTCTATAATACAAATGTGTTTAATACATTATTTTATCATTTTCTTGAAACCTTGTTAAATTAAGGATTCATAATGTTTCAATACCTTGGTTACCTGTGAGATTTGGTGAACAACAAAGTATGCCACAGTTTTTGAAATTAAATATTTAGGGATTATTTTCTCATTCAAAACCTTGAAGTGTTTGTAAAAATAAAATCTGTCTTTTCCTTTGGGTTGATTTTTAGTTCTGTTTCAAAAGGTATTTTCAGTGCTTTTAAAAAAATGTCTAGATAGATTTTAAGATATTTAAAAGGCACTTTTAAACCCTTCTGTCCTCTTCTTTTTGCGGCCTGAGTTCGAATATTATGATTTTGCTCCCTCTGCTGGAAGAGGGTCAAGCATCTTAGTTGGACTCTGGGAAAAACCTCTACTGATTGAATCTATTCCCTTTCTATGTAGACTTCTGACTAGTTTGACTAATCACTTTGTCCAGCATATAATTGAAGCCATGAAGCCTGAAATTTATTAACTTCCTCCTTTAATTTTATTTTTCTAAGGCCTTGTAATTTTAATTTATTTTAAATTTCATGTTTTTCCAAATATGTTCTACTGGCTTTAAAAAGAATTAAAGACTCCCTTTGATAGATTTGGAATGAATGGACGATAAAGTCCCTAATGCTAGCATATATTAGAATATTGTACTCTCTGAGAGAAATTCTTTTCAGACCCATCATAAGCAACCTTTCATAAGTCACCTTATTCTGCACTGATAAATTCAGGAGACTTTGTTGAAACCTGCTCACCATTTTGTTTCAGAGTTTGTTTTGCTAACTTCTTATTCTTCTTATATGTTCAAAAACTGATCAAGGGCAGTCGGTTTGGAATACTTTTTTGACTTACCGAAAGTTCCTAAGTTTCCTATTATTTATTTGAGTTGAAAGTGATATTTGGGAGTTGTTGATTGTGGGAGTGAAGAGGAGAGATGGATTAGTAGAGAAGTGACGGAATTATTATTATGATTATGATGATTAGGGATTGCATATAGGTTTTATATATGTACTGAATTATATAGGTCACATATCCTAAATAATGTGAAATTCAAATGACTTAATATATATAATGTATGACAAATTTTGGCAGAACATAAGTTTTTTGCCTGTGTAATTTTTGGCATGTTCTTGATGATTATGGTTACTACATTGCCAAATGTTATATTAATGAGGAGTTTTTATATTATTATGGTGTTTTCCCCAAGTTCTATGGAAACAAATTTTTTCTTAGGTTTTTAAAACATTTTTTTTGGTTTTTTTTAGCTGGGCCATCCTGCCACCTGTTGGCAGCTCAGCTCAGGCCGGGAATTGAACCGGCAGCCCTGTTGCTCAGAGCTCGCACTCTTGAGTGAGTTCTTAACCAACTTAGCCACTTGGTAAAAAAACTCTTAATTGCAGTAATCTCATTTCAGACTACATTAACATTGTTAAATATGTATAGAAGTTAAGAGGTTAAAAAATAATAAAGTGGCAACATTTTTGCTCTACCAAAATAAAAAAAATGAGATATATCTGTTATAGGCAAAACAATATATTCTTTAGTCTACTGTTTAAAAAGTCATGGAAGTCACTCTATTTAGAATTCTACAAAACTTTAGTGAAAATTTTCGGTATGTAAGAATTATTTCTAAATCTCACTTTTTCTTATACCCCAACTGAGGTGGGGTGGTTGTGCATATAATAAAGTCTATCGATCATTAAAAACAGTGAATATTGCTGAGAACATTTCTTATGTAATTGACTCTAGAATTTTACCACTTAAAAAAGAAAAGAAAAAAGGTGAGACGCTACACCAAGTGTTTCTAAATGTAAGTACTCACAAAACATAATAGAGAAAATACTAGCTTATTTTCATCTCTAATTTTTAGAGCAAAGGAATTTTAATACACTAATACTATAAATTTCATTCTTATGACAAATACTTTCTGCTATTTTGTAACAAAATCTTTTGTTTTTATCTTATTTGTGAAGTGGAAATAACAGGGATCACTGTGTGACCTCCCAGTGTTTGTAAATTAAATTTAATGGAAAAGTTTGATAGCCGTGAAAAACATGTGGGATAGCCGAAATAGCAATCAAAAGAATAGACTTTTGGGATGCATATAATTATACATAATTCCTTGTTGGCTTTTGTATTTTGATGAATTTATTACTTTATTTTACTACTTTCAATTTTTGTTTCCTGTATTTCCCAGAGGTAGAGAAACTTACATTACTTACAAGCTTTAGAAAAAAAACTTAGAGAAACAGATTTGAACACCCTATGTAAGGCACATTTTAAAATAATTGGATTTTTTTTCTGATGAAAAAATTAATACATGGTTATTATAAAATAATTGGACCATATAGAAAACAAACTGGTGAAAAATAAGTTACTTGCAACATCACTACCAAAAGATATTACTGTTGACATTTTGTTGTATAAGTTTCCAGTGAGATCTGTTGCCTGTCTCTCTCCTGACCTCTGCCTATATATTTTAAGAAACAAAGTTGACATTATATAGTTTATGAGGTTGGCAAGTTGCTTTTTTAATCTCCCAATTAATACATGCAGGCATTTTTTATGTCATTAAATATTCTTCTGAAAATGATTTTGAATGGCTGAATAGTTTGCCATTATATGGTTGCTAAAGTACCATATAAAAGTAAGGTTATTACTGAGAGCTGTGAAAATCTGAATCAAGGTAATTAAAATATCTTTAGATTTTTCTTGAATGTATTACCACAAAAATTCAATTTAAAGTAGGTGCATAGTAATAGCAAAAATGATAATAACTAACAAACGCATTTCTTTGTGCCAAGCACTGTTCTAAATACTTAACATATATTATTATTAACACATTGATTCCTCACAACAATCCATTTATTAATATACCCCATTTCACACAGCCAGTGGCCAGGCTGGATTCAAACAAAATTTGACGCCTTTGTATGTGTTCTTAACCACTTTCACTGTACTTCAAAGTATGTTAATGCATCGTAATAGCTAATAATATTCTAAATGGTTTCTCCCTACTCACCCTCTCCCCCTTCAAAAGTCTACCTTACTGATGAGGCAAAAACTTGCTTTAGAACCTTTAAATGTGGAAGACTATGCATCTCATGTTTTCAGGTTATACTGGCAAATAGTTTATCCATTGCCAGAGGAAAAAAAAAAAACCCAAAGCAAACAAACAAACAAAAAAAGTAAGCTGAAATAGTTATTGCTTCCAAAAGTGTTTTGACATTTTTTTTTATGATTGTATTTAAGATGATGACAACTAATGCCTCAAAAGTAAACCTGATAATTTTCTTCAAATGTTGAAAGGACTTTAGAGAGCAGAATTAGGCGTACTAAGTGGAAGTCACAGAAAAGCAGATTATCATGTAGTATAATAAAGAAGTTTGAAATAAAGCTCTTTCACTGAGATTGGGGAGATGGAATGTCTCAGATGTGTCACAAGGAATTCCTGTCATGGGTAGAAAATGGACTATATTGATTGGTAGGTTCTTTTCAATTGTTAAGGACCTGTGGTTGTAATTTTTGGGTTTACTATAGGACATATGATTCATATTGCCTATTTAGTTCCTGAATGACGATTACAAATAATGAAGAAAGGTAAAGAAATATGACAAGTTCTCTGCTATCCAACAGCATCAAGGAAATATAGATGAGTACATTTTCCAGATAGTTGAAATATATTCTATTAAGCATCCAAGCCTTAATTATATGGCTTTTTTTCCCCCCCAGAAGGTGATGGTGATGATGGTAGAGTCTTGGTGAGGAAAAGATAAAAAGAAATCTTTGATTTTTATAGGGAAATATATATATATATTTTTTAATTTTTATTGGGGAATTGGAGGAAGGGGAGCAGACAAGTTGCTATCCTTTTGTTCTTCAGTCTAGTTGTGGAGGATGTTGCTTCACTGGCTCAAGTTGGCACCATCATTGCACTCTTCCCGGGCGAGGCAGATCAGTCACTGGCTTCTGGACAGCCGCTCCTGGAGGCTGCTGGCCACTCTCGCTGGCTGCTGGCTACACACGGTAGCCCATGGCAACCCACTGTGCAGCAGGGGCTGCAGCCTACGCCGTTGCCGGGAATTCACGGCAGCCCAGCTCCAGGTTGAGCTGTCATTCAGCATCTTAGCTGTGGAGGGCAGTGTCACTGGCCCTCATAGGTGGGATCCGAACCGGGGTCCTCTGGCATCCCAAGCCAGCTCTTAACCAACACGCTACTCGGCCAGCCCCTGTAAGGAAATTTTATATGTTCAAATTTGTAGTGTTTATTCTTACTCCTCCAGGAATTACCCCCACTTATTAGGAATCTATTGGAACACATTAGATCTTTGAAAATTATCTTAAGCAGAAACATAGCTAATTTTGTAAGTAATTATTTTTAAAAAGAGGAAAATCTGTGTAAAATTAAAGGAAGCGATTTGCTCTCCTTACACACCCATTGAACTCAGAGGATCCCAAGCTTTTTGCTATATTTTTTTAAACAGTAGTATTTTTTCCTAAATCAAAAAAGCAACAGATCTATGGACAATTAAAAAACTTGACAGCTGCTTTTGCCCTAGAGAAAAGAAAAATTACCTAAGTAATATTTAGATTGTCCCCTTCAATAATTAAAATTTTTATAAAGTACCATCTCTGCATTTTTGCATGACATGCTTAAAAAAAGTTTCATAATTCTTAGTTCTCTAAGCCAAAACACAGAATAGAAATTCTGTATAGACATTAACCTTTTAGTTGCTTTTTTTTTTTCCAGTTAGAGTTAAAAACTGTTTTAGTTTTGACTTTTCTGTGAAATCTTCTAGATTAAAATGTTCTATTTGAACTGGGAAATTTGTAAATATTAACTAGTTCTACAATATGATCTTAATTATGAAACTATGTACTATATTGTAGAAGAGTTGAGCTGTGCACTGCCTGTCAGTAACAGAAACTCCAATTGTTAACAGTAGCTGTAAGGCTGCTGACCTCTAACATGCATCCTTAAGGGGGGAGAGGTGAACAGGAAGTGAATTCCAAGGGTGGGGAAGAGACAGCAGTTGGTGAGAAATTGGTGGATTAGTGCAGAATGTGAAGAGCATGAGATTCAAGCCAAACTTCAAAGTAGGTCTAACAAAATCTTGCTGTATTTAATTTGATTGATGAGGTGGGCTCCCGGATACCTTAGGGCAACTCAAGTTGTTTACTTACCATTATTAATGTCTGAAATTGAAAATGATGTGTTAGGGGCTACTGAGCCATCAAACTTTATTCCTATTTTGATAACATGAATATAAAGTTGTTTTGGAATACTTAAATATGGGTGATCAGGTTTCTTTATTTGGGTAATTGGACTGAAATGATTTTAAATTAAGGAAATATTTTAATATGGTATGGGCAATATATGGAAAGAGGTAGTAAGCACATAATTAGGCGTGGATTGCAGTTTTCAGTTAAATAAAATCTGGTAATGCTGTGTGGTCAGCTATACAAATAATAACATTTGTTATGCAAGTAATACCTTACAAATAATAAAAGGAGAACAGTCTTTAAGCAAGGTTTCTTCTACGTGGATATATGTTTGTATACCTGAAAACAGTACAAGTTTACATTGACCATTCCATGGAATCACAGGATTTTAGAGCTGGACAAGATTTTACTATCGCCTCATGTACAAAAAGCAAAAACAGTATTAGAGAGGCCGTGATTTGCTTGCTGTCACACTAGTTATCAGTTCCATTTCTGGTTTAAACTAATTTAAGAGTGATCAGAAATGAGAGTGACACCACACTATGGGCGGACACATTTACTGTACTGTGTTGTAGAATGTAATTATAGCTGGTTGTCTCCAAATTGAGATACTTTTTCAAGGGTTTGTTTTTTGTTTTGTTTTGGTTTTTTTTGCATGTGTAGTTTTCAATGTGTCTTAAAGTTTTAACCATACTTTTAGTGTTAAAAATACCCCCTTATTGTATTTGTCGAATGTAGATATAAACTGTATATGTATGAATGACTGAGTTTTGTATAATATCTGTGTTTTGGAAATGTTGCATTTTTTTTTACTGCTTATATTTGTTCAGTATTTACTGGATGTCTACCAGGTGACAGAGATTATGCTTGGCACTGAAGTTGCAAAAATAAGTAAGACATGGTCCTTTGCCTTTGAAGAACTCAAATTGAAAATTGTCATACTTCCCCATTGGTCTATACTAGAATTTCAGAGCTCTTTTTTTTTTTTTTAAAGATTTTTATTGGGGAATTGGGGGATGGGAACAGTGCTGGGGAACTGGGGGAAGGGGAACAGACAAGTTGCTGTCGTTTTGTTCTTCAATCTAGTTGTGGAGGACATTGCTTCACTGGCCCAAGTTGGCACCATCATTGTGCTCTTCCTGGGCGAGGCAGACCAGTCGCCGGCTTCTGGACAGCCACTCACAGCGGCTGCTGGCTACACAAGGTAGCCCATGGCAACCCACTGCAGCACAGGCTGCTGCGTACGCTGTCGCTGGCGACTCACAGCAGCCCAGCTCCAGGTCGAGCTGTTGTTCACCATCTCAGCTGCAGACGGCAGCGTCACTGGCCCTCATATGTGGGATCCGAACCGGGGCCCTCTGGCATCCCAAGCCAGCTCCCAACCAATGCGCCACTCGGCCGGCCCTCAGAGCTCCTTTTTCATTTCTGATTCAATTTCAATTTAAATTGATTTCTAGCACTTTCACTTAGCCCTCAAGCTAAGTGATTTGGAATGAGTGATTTACAAACAAAAATTTAATTTCCTTGACCCATCGTATTTAAAGGTGTTTCTCTAAATTTCTGGATTAGCTCTTTGTTTCATGATGTTTTGGCAATCTAATTATTTGATTCTTCATATATATGTTATAATATATGTACATTAATATACAACTGTCTGAGATCCAATAGCTTTTGTAAATGGCAGAGCCAAGAAAGCTGGCCCTTTTCTTTGGAGCTTCTAATCTACTTAAATTTATTACAAACTAAATATATCATCTGTGTTATTTCTGAGGCTGCTTCTATTGACTGACCCCCCCCCCCACACACACACACAAACACACACACACACTCCATGTAGGTTTTATATCCCTGCTTCTTTGCATGCCTGGTAGTTTTTTAATGGATGCCAGACATTGTGAATTTTTGAGTGATGTTGAGTGATGGAAAGTTTCACATTTCTATAAATATTCTTGAGTTTTTGTTTTGGGACCTGGTTAAGTTACTTAGAAATTGGTTTATCTTTATAAGATCTGTTTTTCATCTTTGTTAGGTTGGACTAGAGCTATCTATAGGCTAGGATTAATTTTCCCCCACTGCTGACACAATCACCATGGGAGTTCTCTATCCAGTGTCTTGTGAACTACAAGATTTTCTACTACGGCTGATGGAAAGATGAACTATTCCTGGCCCTAGGGAGATCTCAGCTAGTTCCCGGCAGTTTTTCCTGGGCCTTGGGTAGCCTCTTTACAAACTAATAGTGCTGCTTAGTACTTACCTAAAGCCTTGAGAGAGGGGACCTTCTGAAGTCCTGTGGGGATCTTGCCCTGTGAAGCTCTCTCCTCCAAATCTCTCTCCAGCAAGATAGCCACCATGGCTTCCCTGGACTTCCAGCTCTGCTCCTTCCACTCAGGGAGGCTGTGCGATTTCCACTTGAGTTCCTGCCCTCCCTGGGCTAGAGCTTGGAAACTGCCCTTGAGGCAAGCTGGGGCAATAGTCTTAGCTCATTTGTTTTCCTTCTCTCGTGGTTGCCTGATGTCCAGTGTCTAAAAACTAATTTTTAAATATATTTTGCCTTATTTTTTCAGTTGTTTTAAGCATGAAGGTAAATCCAGTTCCTGTTAATCCATCATGACCTTAGTTGGAAGACTTAAAACACCATTTTAATGACTGCATAATAATTTATAATGCAGAAGTGCCATCATTTATTTAACCCGTTTATTCTTGAATGCTGTAATGAACATCTTTGACATAGATTGTTTGTGTACCCATGGTTAGACAGATTCTTAGAAAATCAAGGTAGATGTACAAAATGTCCTATGAAGATTTGTACAACTATGAATAAAAGTGCAAGTAGTCCATAAATACTCAGCAGTTACACTCATGCTCATGGCTTTACATGTATTTTCTCATTTAACCTTCAGAATAATTCTGTGAGGTACATCTTATCATCTACTCTTCACAGATAAGGGCTTGAAAGATGAGATGGTTAAATAGCTCGCTCGCTCAGACTTCTGTAGCTAGTAAATGGCAGAACCAGGATTTGATATAAGCAGCCGAACTCTGGAGCCCACACTACCCTGTGTTGCCTTAGAGGACAGGTTTATTGATGCTGGGAGTGACCTATAGCTATGGAGTGGTTACTTACTGCAGTTGTTAACAAATCATCACAAATTTGGTATCTACAAACACAGATCTATTATCTTACAGTCCTGGAACTCAGAAGTCTGAACTGGACTTCAGTAGGCAACAGTGAAGGTGTTGGCAGGGCTGCGTTCCTTTCTAGAAGCACTAGGAGAGAATTCATTTTCTTGCTTTGGCCTGTTTATGGAGGCTGCCCACATTCTGTGGCTTGTGGCCCCTTTCCATTTTTAGCTCCAGCAATGGCTGGTTGCATCATTCTCTCATTGAACGACGCTTCTGCCTCTTTCTTCCACTTACAAGGACCCATGAGATTACATTGCGCCCATGGACAATCTAGGATAATCTCCCCCTATGTTAAGGTGAGCTGCTTCACAACCTGAATTCCATCTGCAACCTGAATTCCCCTTTGCCATGTATTGTAATTCAACACTCACAGGTTTTGGGATTAGGAGGTGGATAGCTTTGGGGGCCATTATTCGGCTTACTGCAAGCCATGAGGCCAATTAGAAGATATTTATTTAACTGAAGAATGAATTAACAAGAGCCTGTTTTATGGCTTCATGACCTTCTGTTTTAAAAAAAAACCTGTTTGAGTATCTTATCCTCAGCAGAAAAATAATTTCTGCTTTGTTCTTCTCTCTGCTTCTCATGCTAGGAATCACCTAGTTGTCATAGAGTGAAATGATTAGAGTCAGGCTATTCAAAACATAGTTTCAGATTTCTCAGTAATGTATGTTTAAGTGATTTAAATAAACTCAACAGTTTTTGAAAGAAACAAAATTTTAATTCACTCAACAATTATTTAGTAACCCCCTGCCCTATAGGCATTGTGCTGGGTACTTTTTATATGTCATCACATTTTTTTCCTCACAATAGTCTTTCGATGTTAATGGTGGCACCTTGATTTATAAATGAAGAAACCGGACTCAAGGTACCATAGCTTAGAAGTCACACACCTAAGAACTGAACACAGATTTGAGGAAAGTAGGTATTGAGAAAAGATTAAAAAGGCATGATTTTTGTAATACATAATCCAATATTTTTACTTAATTGTTTTAGTAATTATATAATATTGACAAATAATTTTATATAATTTCAAGTTAAATCTATAATCATCTTAGATATTGGAGTATTACAGGAATCAGTACTATTTTTTTTTAGATATTCTGATTTCCAAACTTTATTACTATATGTTTTGTAAAAATGTTGTTGACTCTGTTTCTTTATATCATGTGATTTTAGCACTTTTTTAATGTTACTCATGTGGCTGTATCACTGACTGAATTGAGCTGTAATGACTCGAAAGTTGAATTCATGAACTTTTGTCATCAGACAAATGAGCCATTTATGAAGGAGAGGAATTAGATAGTTTTCATCTTTGTTCTTGGCATCAGTCATTTGGTTCTCAGTTCCAGTGTTGAACAATAAATCTTTTGGAAGTGGGCTTTCAAATGTAAGTTTCATGGATAAAGTGGAAAAAGAACTGAATTTGGAGTCAGGCGAACTGGGTTCAAGCCTTGACCTTGCCATCTACTATCATAGCAGTCTCAGACAAATTGCTTTCTCTGCAGCTTTCTCATCTGTAATATGTGTGTATATACTTGTATGTATATATTTCAGGCATTTTGAATTAATAAATGTGATAATGAACAGTGAATTTACAAGTGCTTTGTAAATTGTAAAGTCATCTTGTTTAATAAGGATTTCCTACTTTAAGAATTTTTTTGGGCCAGCTGAGTGGCTCAGTTGCTTAAGAGTTAGCTTAAGAGCATGAACTCTGAGCAACAGGGCCGCCGGTTCGAGTCCCACATCGGCCAGTGATGCTGCGCCCAAGCTGAGCTGCCAACAGGTGGCAGGATGGCTCAGCTGGTGTAACAACAAGACTGCCTGTTCTATCTGTGGTGGGCTATGCTCACCGGCAACTAAGATTGAACTGGGCACCTTGAGCTGAGTTGCTCCCCGGGATGACTCAGGGATAGAGCGTGCACTCCTAACAATAAGGCTGCTGGTTCAACTCCCACATGGGATGGTGGCTACGCCCACCCGCAACTAAGATTGTAACACAGCACCTTGAGCTTAGAGGCCATGAGCTGCCGATGGGCAGCCAGATGGTGACTGGCGCCCTCCACAGCTAAGATTGAAGAACAGCGACTTGGCTGGTCCTCCTCACCAATTCCCTAACACTGTCCCCCTCTCCCAATTCCCCAATTTAAAAAAAATATGTGGTTTTTTTTAATTTTTAGAGCTTAGAAGGGACTTTAATCATTGATTTTTAAGAATTTTGTAGAGACCCACATATACCTTTTTTTTAAAGATTTTATTGGGGAGCTGGGGAAGGGGAACGGTGTTGGGGAATCGGGGAAGGGAAACAGACAAGTTGTTGTCCTTTTTGTTCTTCAGTCTAGTTGTGGAGGTGTCGCTTCACTGGCCCATGTTGGTATTATCATTGCGCTCCTCCTGGATGAGGCAGATCAGTCATCAGCCACTGGACAGCTGCTCAACTGCAGCTGCCAACCACTCACGGTAGCTTACGGCAGCGCACTGCAGCTGTGCTGCAGCCTATGCTGTCGCTGGCAATTCACGGCAGCCCAGCTCCAGGTCGAGCTGTTGTTCACCATCTTAGCTGTAGAGGGCGCAGCATCACTGGCCCCCATGTGTTCCAAACTGGGGCCCTGCTGCTCAGAGCTGGCGTCCCCAGCCAACGCTTAACCAATGCGCCACTCGGCTGGCCCTCTACATAGCTTTTTTAGTGGCATAGTCTAAAGGAGATTCTCTGATCCTATTTATTTTTTATTGTTCAATAACTGTTTCTTAACTCATTTTTATGCAGGCTTGCCTTAACATTTGTGGGTCCCAGGGAAAGAGTACAAATGGAAGCTCTCATACTGTATGTCAAAATATTTAAGTGTTGTAAATAAAGCCGGTAAACTCTTAAATATGTTCTATCCTTCCATGACAAACAGAAGCACTGGTTTGAATTTAGCATTCTTGGCCTCTCTGGAGTTCCCCATCCAGATTATAGCAGAAGGGGCCATTCCACATTCTTTTTTCACCCCTGGTCCCATCCTGCACCTCTCCCCGCATCTCTTTGGCCTAAGCATGCACACTGGCAGTATGTATTCTTTGCCAAACAAGGAATTCCTTGAGAGAACAAACCTAGGGAGTAGAACAGGTAGGCTCTGCAAGTGGGTGTGAGAGACTGTTTTAGGTGAATTCCTGCACACCTAGAGCATATTCTATTGTAGAAGAGGGGAGAGGTAGTACATCTTTTTAGCCCTGAGGAAGGGCGTGGTAAAGGAACCAGACTTCAGTTGTGCAACCCAAGGAAGGGACTCCTGTTGCCTGATCTAAAGGAAGTTGTTCTCTTCATGAGCAGGGCACAGTTTCGGGAAGTTATTTGATGAGGGATGTGGGGAGCCTGTCTGACCAGAAAATAGTTTTCACTGTAGAAATCATTGTCATTATCTATACATTAGGCTCTGTATCAATTCAAATAGTGTTGATTTATGAAACAGTTAAGATGGATGACTGTATAGTTTTAAAATTTCCTTAAAAATGAAGCTGTTTATGTTCTTGGAATTCCAGACTTTGAAGTGAAATGTCTTATGAACATGTATGTGTATCCCAGTCAATGAGTTGTCAGAATGGCAGCGATTAGGACATTTTCTCTCAATTTTTTTTAATGAGAAATGTTCAGTATCCAGAAAAGTAAATAAAATGAAGTAAATGAAAGAATAGTAAATAAATGTTCTTTCACTTCAGTAGTTAACATTTCGCTATACTTGCTTTTTTTATACATAAATATATGTATTTGTTATTATTTGGCCCTATGATTTGAAAGTAAATTGTAGTCATCATGAGAATTTACCTCTAAATACTTCATCATATATCTAAGAATGAGGAGATTCTTCTATACAATCAATATCATACCCAAGATAATTGATAATTCCACATGTCACCTGAAATCTAATTTAGATAGTAGTTCCCCTTAATCCATGGTTTCACTTTCTAGTTTCAGTTACCTGTCGTCAACTGTGGTCCAAAAATGTTGAATAAAAAACTCTAGAAATAAATAATTCATAAGTTTTAAATTGCATGCCATTCTATATAGTGTGATAAAATCTCTCATAGTTTTGCACTGTCACACCTGGGACATGATTCATCGCTTTGTCCAGTGAACCTACGCTGTATGCTCGATTCGTCCTTAGCCACTCAGTAGCTGTCTGTTATCAGACTGACTGTTGGCGGTATCACAGTGCTTGTGTTCAAGTAACCCTTACTTTACTTAATAATGACCCCAAAGCACAAGAGCAGTGATGCTGGCAATTTGGATATGCCAAAGAGAAGCTGGAAAGTGCTTTCTATAAGTAAAAAGGTTTGTATTAGGTTGGTGCAAAAGTAATTGTGGTTTTTACCATTGCAAATAATGACAAAACCTCAATTACTTTTGCACCAGCTTACTGTGTGTGTGTGTGTGTGTATATGAAAAAACATAGTATATATGGGGTTTGGTACTATCTACAGTTTTAGGCAACCACGGGGTCTTGGAACATATCCTCCATGGATAAGGGGGAACTACTGTACTCAAGTATCCCCAGTTAAGACAAGCTACTTAATGTTTTATAATTTCACTTAAAATATTATCCCAGTGAAATGTTTTTACCCCTATAGTTTTGATCATGACTTGAATTAAAAATGTACCCAGTCTTATTGTTTTGTCTTTTAAAAAAATTAGTATTAATAATTAAGCCTGGCATACAAATTTTTGCATATTTTCTCATTGCCAGGATGTCCTTTGAGAAGCGGTGATCTGTGAACAGCTCTGAGTTCTTCTCTGATGTTCTTGATATCTGTTACCTTTTTGTTGTTGTTGTTTTAATATATTTTACTGGGGAATAGCCATGGCCATTGGTTACACATTGCCTTCATGCCGCAATGGCATAGTTGACTCTCCTAGGGAGGGCACAGCTCACAGTGGCCCATGTGGAGATTGAACCATCTACCTTGGTGTTAGCAGCATCATGCTGTAACCAGTTGAGCTAACTGTTCACCTCCCTGTTATCTTTGTTTTAACGTGCTTCCTAAGTTTATTTTTTTCTTCAGGAAAAAATGTTGGCTAAGGCTAGGGTAAATTAAAGGGATTTGTGTAACTCGAGGAAGAAAAGTGAGTTGCTAAGGATCTCTTAGATTTTTTTTTATCTTGAGAGGAGAGAAGAATGAGAGAGACTATAAATATTTGCAGACTGTTTTAGTGATATACTAAGGGGAAATATAAATGACAGTAATTGTGGGGAGAAACCATCTAGACTTAATGTAGAGAAGGGGTACATTTCACTTTCAGTACTGGATATTTTAAGTGCATATCAGCATTATTGTGATGTTTATTAGTAATGATATGGTTTTTGAAATGGGTTTCTCTAATGTGTATGAGAGCTCTAATTTCTCAAGTTTCTTTTTTTAGAACTTTAAAAAGTGTGGTGATAAATTGTAAATTTTTTTTAGGAACAGTAATTATTATCATGGAGTAATTCACATATACTTAAGGAAAATTGGAATGATTATATGAAACTTAGTTATAGGAGTTAGCAGACCAATATTTTTGTCTTTAAAACACTACAAAATCAGTTTCACACCTAAAAAAATAACTATAATTCCTTCACAATCAAAAAGTTAAAATTTCCCTAGTAGTTTAATAAATGTATTTTTACAGTTAAACTTTTCAGGTCAATATCAAGAGAAGGGCCGTATATTACATTTAGTTAATATGTATTTTAATGGCCCTCTTTTTTTTTCTTCTATTTATTTTATTTTGGCGTTACATTTAGTGTTGTGTCTCTTTTTAGTCTATGGTTCCCCTTTGTTTTGTTTCTTATAATTTCTTGGCTGAAGAAACTGAGTCATTTGTCTGTAGAGTTTCCCACATTCTGGATGTTGCTGATTACACCCCCATAGTATCCTCTAACATGTTCTTTTCTTTCTGTGTTTTCCTGTAAGTCATATAATACATTTTTATTTTAAAAAATATACAACTTTTGGGGCAGCTGGTTAGCTCAGTTGGTTAGAATGCAGTGCTCATAAGACCAAGGTTGCCGGTTCGATCCCCACATGAGCCACTGTGAGCTGCGCCCTCCACAACAGACTAAAACAACTACTTGACTTGGAGTTGATGGGTCCTGGAAAAACATTGGTTCAGATAACCTAAATGTGCTAAAAGTCAGTTCTCTAAATAAAAGGTTTTCTTTGGGAAAAAAAAAAAGTACAACTTTTTTGAATATCTACTATTTTCCTGAACTGCTCTGTAGATGATTAAAATGAAGACAATACCTTTCATAGTATTACCTTTTTAATGTAAAATTCAAGATACATGACACTAAAAAAAAAAAAAGGAATGTCATGGTTGGCTACAGTAGAAACAGGTTACAAGATGAAAATAAGCCTTTTATTGTGAACATGGCAGTTCACAGATGTGAAGAAAGCAAAGTAAAGTAATTGCTTCACTTCCATCAAAAACTCTGAAAACAATCTAAGTGTAAAACTCAGAAGACTTTGACAGATTATATAATATCCTCTTGGATCAGTTTCTCCGCCTCTTGTCTCTTTAAAAAGCAAGTCTTTATTGGTAGAAAAAAATGTTATATGCAACAAATAAAAACCAAAAGAAGTTACCACACTAATGTTTCACACGTTAACTAAAATTAACTACAAATGTATTGTTTTTAGAAGGTTGGTTTAGTATGAATTTTTAAGTAAATAATTATCATGACTCTTCTTACGGAGATTAAAAGCTAGCACACTGGTTTGCTATAAACAATTTAAGAGAACTAAAAGGCCTTGTAAGTTTGCTTTATAATTTCAAATTACTATGAGATACTTACTTTGCTTTTGACTTCAGAGCTTCCAACTCTTTCCTTTGGGCTTTCATGACACCCATTCTTTCCTGATACTCATCTTACCATTCTTGTCGTTTCTTTTTGTTTTTCTTCATTAGTTCCTCTTCATCTGCTAGTTCCTTAAACGTGGTGTTTTGAGGTTTCACTATTGATTCTCTTCTGTTATTTTACATTGTCTTTCTAGGCAGTAAAACGCATGCTTGCTCAAGGCTTGCTATGTCTATTCTGTTTTTTACTCTCTTCCAATGGAACCTCCATCCACCTGGCCCCCCAGGCCTGAAGCCAGAGTCCTCTCTCCTGAGAAAAGGTTGGAAGATTTTTTAGCTACAATGCACTTTTGTCAGTTGAAAATTCCTTGTTCTGTGTTTTATTCTTACTAAGGAATTATATCTGTTTTATTGTTTGAGACCCTTTATTCCTTTGTATTGTTTTAAAAATACGTGAAGTAGAACTTCTGTTTTTCCATGTAGTATATTTTTCCCCATAGAGGAACCTGTGTTCTATAGTAGATGTGTAGTAGCTATGTGATCATTCTTCCTGTCTTTTGGGAAGTTTATAATTTCCACTCACTGGTGAGTCAGTAATTTTAATTATTTGTATACAACTCTAATATTTGAAATGGGTGAGCTCCCCAGTGTGGGTTGGGTTGGGTATGTGGGAAGATTATTCCTTCGAGAGGGAAGAGACCTGAGACCCTACGCAGATTTTAACACCTTATTTCTTGCCCAAATCTCTTTGCTCCTTTCTCATGAAAGAAAAGAGGAATAACAGGTAGTATGAAAACTTCCTAAATTTGTAAGAGGTGACATCCATCCTTTTTCATTCTGTTTTATATTTTTTTAGTGCTAGCCTGGACCCACTAAATTTATATCATGTCTTGCTATTATTAGGTCATGAGCTGTGTAAATCCTTGAGTTTCCCCAATATTGAAATATTGTATCATGTCCAGGTCTTCCATATATTCTTCCCAGTTGCTATCAAAATAATTAATACATTACATATGATACCATCTTTATATTATCCTATGATTTCTTTTTCTTATACATTTTGGATATGATTTTAATATGTGCCTTTTATGTTTATCTCATTTAGAATATAAGTTTTGGGGGATAAAGGCCTTTGCTTTTTTTTTTAACTTTTAAACAATTTACATTTTGAAACTATGACAAACTTACAGAAAAATCACAAGGGAAATACAAAGAAATTATTTTACTTTGTAAAAAATTGGAGAGAAGATTGCAAAGCTGGTGTTCCATCACCCCCAAGACTTTAGTATACATGTACGTTTTCGATGGATAAGGAAGGGTCGCTACATAACTACAATGTAATCGTTAACAAATGGGAAAATAATATCGCAGGACTGTTTGGACTGAGAGGAGGAAAACAAAACAAAATACAATTAAGTAGATTTGACAGAATTTGACGACTGCTTTTATAAGGAAAAAGAAAACGTAACATTGAAAAACGTCTATGAACTACCCTTGTGTATGTTGTGTGTATGTGTGAATTGAGAAATGATTTACTTTAAAAATGTTCAGTTACTTAATACCTCAATGTTGATGTTCTGTGGGAATAGTTTTAAAATACTGTATTCTAATAGCAGAAGAAATATTTGATCACAGGTTCTCTGTTGTCTACTGTTAAGAGGTATTGTTAAAAAATTGGGATTTTGAGACAGCTATTGAAAAGCTTTACAGAAGTGAGATACTTTGGAAATCATCCTAGGTTCTCTGAGTAGTGTCAGTGAGTTGAGGTTATTGAAAGCAAGCAATGGTAGAACCCACATCTTATATTCCAGCCCTGACTTCTCTAAGGCTTCAGTCCCAAATTTCTAATTTTAGAGGTCTCCATTTCAAACTCAGTGGGAAAAGAATTAAACTTATGCACACATAAACACCCTTTCTCAGCTATTCTTTTACCTTCTCCTGTACCTGTACATGGTCTAGAAACCAGATATTGACTCTCCCTACCCTCCAGCCATATCCTCCCATATCTAGGTCTGCCTCTTGGAAAGGGCACTGGAAAAAACCTGAATTTCATCCTAGCTTTATTGCTAAGTATCTCTGCAATTTTGAGAAAGTCACGTTCTTTTGTGTTCAGATTAATCTCTATAAATTATGATATTTGAACCAAATATGATATAGTGGTTAAAAACATGGTTTCTATAATGAGACTTTCTGCCTTTTAATTCTTGCTTCATCATTCAGTAGCTGTGTGGTCTTGATCAAGTCACTTCTCAATGCCTCAGTATCCTCACATATATAATGAGGATAACAGTAAGTAGTACATATCTCACAGGATTGTTTTGAAGATAAATTGAGTTACTATATATGTAATATTAGGAATACTGCCTGGTACATATAGAAGACTAAATAAGAGTTAGCTCTTATCATTGTTATCGTTATGATTTTTAAAATTGTTTGCTCTCTCAGGTCCGGTCTGTCATTTCGTAATACTGCTCTAAGAACCTGTCTCCCATTTGTTAGTGTTTCCTCTGTTGTCACTAGTACCCTGTTATATCATCCAGGATTAAATTAGTCAATACATGTAAAATGCTTAGAATAGCGCCTGGCACTTAGTAAACTAAGCACTTGGTAAGCATTAGCCCTTGTTGGTTATTGTGGTTTTCACGTGGATGACCTCTAAGGTCAGTCATATCCTTTCCTTGCCATTTGTAGCCCTTTGCCTTTAATTTCTTCTTCTGTCTAGATTGGTCTTTCTGGGACACCGTTCATATAATGTAGCTTTGTTTTGAGACCTCTGGTGCCTAAAAAAAAACAAAAACAAAAAACAGGTTCTTTGATAGAGGTATCAGATGACTTGCCAAGACCAAATGAAAAAACAGTATTAATGAAAGAGGTCAACTTGGATTGTGAAGCAGTGGAAATTTGGTTTGTTTTTTAAAGGCAGTGTTTATTTAAATAGTCTCAGTTTTTATAGAAAGAAAAGTTGTACTGATGATCAAATTGAGCTGGACTTGCCACTTATTTTTAGCAAGGGACTAAAACTAAAATTTTATCTGAAAAATTCAGCAGTTCAGTTAGAATAGAATGTGTAATAAAGGTCAGAAAGGTTTTATGATATTTTTATGTCATGAAAATTAATTAATGTATTTATCCAGGTTTAAAGAAAGAAAAATTTGTGTGGTTAGTGATTCTTTATAGACAGCTCTTTTGTGTTCATTTGAAAATCTTAAGCTTCTTTTTAGAATTTAAATGAAAATAGCTGCATTTCTCTATTTTAAAGATAACATTGTTAGCTTATTGTTAGAATCATAAAAGACCTTATCTAATTTCTTAAAGTCACTTGTTATGTGTTCAGTTTGCATGACCTGCTCTTTAACCCTTTGCTAACCTTCAACTAATTTTATATTTTAAAGTATCATGGAGAAAAGTGTTTTCTCCAGTAAAAATTGCATTGGATTTTGTTTTTTAATACTGATAGCTACATAAAGTCATTTCACCACGATTTTAGTTTTCAGATTTTGAAAAGCCAGGTTTTTCTGTATAGTTTGAAAACTTGACTGCCGGAAGTGGCAGAGTGAGAGTTAATGTGTGACTTGGAGGGAGAACAGTCCACTGGGGGTTAAACTGCGGAGTCTAATGGAATAATAACTGGTAGCACCATCTGCTGGCCTACTTCCGCAGAAGGAGTCAGTATTTTTAACGACATCTCTAATATTCATGCTGATGCATTTTGATGCTTTGTGCATTCATTTCTTTCTGTGCTTTGTTGGAATCTGGCTATCTGCTTATAGCTGTTGAGGAAACTCCGCTTTTTAGGAGGAGTTTACAGCCTTTTTCATACCTAAATAGGATGAACAGTGGATATAAACTTGCCAAGGCAGAAATGTGTTGAAAAATCACTATGTGTGTTTGTGGAGGGTTGTGCATCTCTTGGTTGCAGCTTGCTAAATAGGCCATTTAGGAATCTTCTTTCAATGCTTTTTTCTTGAGCACTGCCTGGGGTGGTGAAAAAGCAGAGGGCAAGCCTTTGTCTGACGCCAAAAATGTCTTCAGTGAAGAGGCCAAGAGGAAGGGTAAGTGAAAGCCTGAATGAGTGGGAGGAGGAGGGGTTCTTTGGGCTAAAAGGCTAATGGGATTGAATAACCTTCCTTATTACTGGCTGCTGCTGCGGAGTCGTACTGCATCGCCATCTTGAGCTTGTTGCTGTTTTCTCGAGTCTTGGTTATTTGTTATAGCCTGTAGGCCTTAAGGTGGCATTTTAGTGAGCGATTCTAAACCCTCCTTCCTTTCCCAGTGCTGTAGCACTGCTGTGAAATCTTTGATGAGGCAGGTATAGAAAAGATATCCAGTGAAGCACACTGGAATCAGCATGGAAATGTGTTTGGAAATTCCTGGTGGTTTTTTCCTTTGCTCTAGTCAGAGGCATGTTTACGGGTAAGAACATAACACAACTGGGGTCTAAGTATCTGTGGATGAATGCGTGTTTGAACAGGATATTCTTTGTAAAATGCTGTTTATCTGCTTCCTGTGATATTGCTAAAATATTAATAATTTTAACGTTAAACTATAAAACTTCTTTTTTTCCAGAATTGCTTGAGCAAAATAATTATGATATAGGAAGAGAAAAAAAAATCCACATTTAACTCTTTCATGGAAAAACTAAAACTTTCTCTAATTTGAAGTATGGGAATGTCTGTTTACTAACTAGCTATGTTGCTGCATAGATTGCAAATTGAAATGATTTCAGGTTCTAGGTTCTTATAAAGCAGACGCTTTATTCTAAAAATCATAGTAAACTGTAAGTGTAGTCATTCTGTATTAAAATAGTTATTTTAAATTTAGTAATAATTTTCAGAGTTCCTGAGTGAAGAAGAAAGAAAATACTTTTACTCCAAATATATAGAACGTTTACAGGATAAAATTCGAATCAGCTGTATATTCAGAACAAAATTTGAATCAACAAACTAATCAAGAATGCTATGAAAATATCAATGGATCTATATTATCCTTCCTTAACCTCCATTTAAAAAGCAATAGTTGAGCTTTTTATTTTATACCTACACTAATGTCTAGATCAGCAAAGTGTTTTAATTTTAAATTTGTTTGTAGGACTCACATATTTGTTCATGTATTTTACTTCTTTAAGCCTTTAAACTTTCAGATGTTTATGTTAATTGTTTTTTATGTACTCTGGTATGTCGCATAAATAATATTTTGATTTTCTAGCCTCCATCTTCCAAGAAGAATGATGGTTCTGGGACATATACTAAGTTGCAGAATACCCAGGTGAGGATCATATCTGAGAAGAAGCAGAGAAAAAAAGTGGAATCAGAAAGCAAGCAAGAAAAGGCTAATCGTATAATATCAGAGGCCATAGCGAAAGCAAAGGAGCGTGGGGAGCGCAATATTCCACGAGTAATGAGCCCTGAAAACTTCCCTAGTGCTTCAGTTGAAGGAAAAGAGGAAAAGAAAGGTAGAAGGATGAAATCCAAGCCAAAGGACAAAGAGAGCAAGAAAACAAAAACTTGTTCTAAGTTAAAAGAGAAGACAAAAATTAGGTAAGTTGGTTAAGAATTGAATTTAATGCCTTTGAATTTTTCGTTGAAGTGTACTCGGTCCAATCTTTTGCTTTTGATTCGTGTGTGGTGTGTTTATGCCCACATTGGAGTTTTAAATTGTTAGATACTGTGTACACCTTGTTTCTTTTCTGAACAAATTAGGTAATATTCCAGGATCTAAATTTTACTGTTGTGTGAATGTAGCTTTTTTGGGTACATTAATATTAGTAAATGGAATTTAAAAGAAAAATATTATATTTAAAACAGAAAAAGAAAGGAAAACCAAACCAAACCCATATTTCTGTGTCAGTTCCATATTGATTTCCTGTATAGAACATGCACTAAAATTCTTTATAAGATTTCCTTACCTCTTACTTGTACTTCATTGGGCACCTTATAGTTTGGAAACATGAAGTACACAACCTTGTATATTTCTCATAAATTCACAACCTTGGACTAAACGAAATGACAAGAAAACTAAGACTGTTTAAATCATCAGTAAGTAGCCCTTGGCTCTTACAGTCTTTCAGTTTTATTTTATATAATAAAGAGGCCAGTGAGGATTAATGCTCTAAAAGAATTATAAGGACAAAGAATTGCTCTGGAAGGATACATTAATCCTGGGTATTTTTATTTGACAACTTGTCTAATACATTTTCAAAAACTAAAATGTAATAAGTATTATTTGTTCTATATGTGTGTTTGTTTTGCATGTAAGGGTGAAAGTAACCTTAGGCCGGCATTGTTTAGAATTGTTTTTGCAGGAATATTTGGTCATTTTTGCATGCTTTATATGAAATTACACGTAAAGTATTTAATCCGTTTACCTTTTTCCACACAAGAAAGTGCGCAATAAAGAAAGAATCCCCTTATTAAGAAAATCTTAATTTGCTTAAGAAATTATTAATATATTATATAGGTATTTAGAACTAGCACAATTTTGTAAAACGAATTCTCAGCACTTTAAATACAACCACCAAACTGAATTACATTGTTAGGTCCTGATGCCTTTCAATCCAAACCATTAAATACCATGGGCTTTCTTGCCATAGTAGAGCAATAAGTAATATTATTAATTTTGTATTTTATTTACAGATAGCTAAAATGAAATTTGAAAGTTAAATGTCCCCTCCTTTACATTTATAAAGGTTTTGGTATAAAATATCTTATTTTTCCAGTATTATGTCTAGTTTTAATTTAGGAAACACCATATTTAATCCTTTAATGTGTTGGAAGTTAACAAAGTTTTTCCAGTTTTAACTTATATAGAGATATAGGCAAAGTAGTGTACTATTTAAGGGTATTAAAAAACCATACATAAAACAAGAGGAAATTTGTAGAGAAACTTGAAAAGTTCCAGCATTAAAATTTAAGCTAGAAGCAAAAGATACCAGATGTGAGTCTGGTTCAAGAAAAAACAATGTACATAAGGGGAAATTAGAAAAAATTTAATTATAATAGAGAAGCATGGAATTTTGAAAAATGTAAATTGATATGGTAGGGAATAATTTATTGCAGTAGCGTATCTGACTCATTCTCTGATATTTGTATGTACTTTTGTTAGAAATAGTGAAATTATTAACAAATTATTTTAATATTGCCCCACATTGATAATTTAATACTTGTTTTTAGAGATAGCATTCTTGAGAAAGTAAGGTGAAAATTGTACTGGAAAGATATATACAAGGCGAGATATTGAGTAGTTGCTAAAATTCTTGAGAATATAGGACTTTTTGATGGAGGAATTTATACATTATAGACATGTAAGTAAAATTGAAGCTTGCCTATATATTGTTAATAAACTGTTAGAGTAAAACAATATTTTCTTCATCATCTTTATCAGACAAAGACAAATTATTCTCATTTTGGAGAAAAAAGCATAGTTAGAAATGAAATTCATATACAATCTAGAATTCCTCTATTAGTCAATTGAAATATTTCATTACTGTGTTTTCCAATAAGCTACTACATTTTATTTTTGAATTTGCCAAGATTTTAATTTTTGTATGGAGTCATCATTTAAATAATTTAGTTGCATCATTTTAATTAATAGCATTTTATGATATATTAAATATTTTTTTGTAAAATCGTTATTTTTCTATTAGTTTTGGATGAATTGGACTGTTGCTAATATCAAATGATTAGTGTCAGATAAAATTGGAGGAAATATAGACTGGAATTTAACCATGAACAATGCAGGACATACATTTAAACAGTAACTAACTACATTTGTAAACAATAAGTTACGGTTGATACATAGTCAGAATTGGTGTTTAATTTATGTATTTGATTTGGTGTGTTCTGGGAAGACTAACCTGAAGAAAACCAATACTGCCTCTGCCTGCCAGTGTGCCTGAAACCTTTTCATTATTCCTGTCACTTTTATAGATCAGTGTTTTAACAATACAAGGAGTAGAGTGTCCCTTTCAGAGCACTTGGGTATGTCTCATTTAATCTTTACAGCAGCTCTGTGAGTTAGATTGGGCATGCAGTGCAGTAGGATAATGTGGTTAAATTCTTTGGTTTTGGAGCTAGTTGCATTTGTCCAAATCCCAGTTTTGTCACTTACAAGCAGTGTGAACCCTGGACAAATACTTACCTCTCCAACCTTTAGTTTCCTTATATGTAAAATGGTGATAATGTTAGTACTTGCCTCGTAGAGTTATTTTGAGGATAAAATGATATAATAACATTTAAAGCTTATAAAACAGTACCTGGCATTTACTTAATAAATTATTAGCCATTATTTTCTGAAAACATACATAGCATATGCTATTTAAGGGAAAAAAACCAAGGCCAGGAGCCACACCCCTGCTTTCAGCCTAAATGCTCACTCACCTGCCTAGGTTCTCTTGCCATTAAGGTTGTGTTCCTAAATAAGATCATTTAAAAACTCAAGCAGACAGACAAAAACAGAGCTGCCACTTGTTAAGAGGCATATAGGTTAACTTATTAATGACTTTTTTCATATGAGCATGCCTCGTATGAAAGTTTGTCAGGGTAACTAGAGCAGCATTTAGGACAGGTAAATTTTGTTTGAAGTAAGCCTGGAGTTTGAAAGGGTGCCCATCGTTCCATGGAAGCGTGTGAGTTGAAATGGAAATAGCAGGTGTAAAATAGTGAGATAGGACAGGAAACAACCCTTTTTTACTCTAACATTTATCATGATCTTGGCAATCAGGTTCTAACAAGCTGCCTTTCAAGTAGAATAGCAGGAATTTCTTTAGTAATAGTAGGTACGTAATAGATACACCAAGGATGTAACGGAGTGGATTTTATGGAATGAATGAGTCAATGAAGGAGTGGAAGATTAAAGATCAAAACATAACAAAATGGTTGAATTTGACTTGCTAAAAACAGAAATGGCAAGGGGTAGCTGGTTGGCTCAGGTGGTTAGAGCGCCGGCTCATGGCACCAAGGTTGCCAGTTCGATTCCCACATGGGCCAGTGAGCTGTGCCCTCCACAACTAGATTGAAAACAATGACTTGACTTGGAGCTGATGGGTCCTGGAAAAAACAGACTGTTCCCCAGTGAAGTTTTGAAAAAAACAAAACAGAAATGGCAAGCTAATCCTTCATAAAACCACAGGAACATAGCTAATGGTTTAGTAATAGTAGAGAGTTAAATTCTAAAATATTGTAATTCTAAGACTTCCACTAGAATTTTCTTATGACTCCATTCAGTTTTAGATGATGAAGCATTTTTAAATTTATGGTTTATAAGTTTGACATTTAAATTATGTTTCCATGTTGTCAAAATTTACTTCTTCGTGTTATAGATTATTGGCCTAACAGATAGAATGCCTCTGATACTTAAAAATGTTCTTGGGGCCCTATAAATTTAATTGGTAATAGTCCTTCACGATTAAATTTAAACTTTTTTGTACTATTCATAATTCTTTCTATTATAGGAATGCTAAGTATTAGGTGCTAGAAGTAGCTTTTCTGTTTAGTTAAATCAGGAAACATTTAAATTAGAAAATATCACACTCAAGTAGAAATTAAGGATGTCATGTTATAAGGAAAAACAATGAAACACTGAATGATCTCAAAATTATATTGTGCCCTTTATTGCTATAGTGTTTTTGAACCCCCAACAAGAAAGAAGGAAAATAACATTTATTAATTACTTACCATCATATATATACTATGTATGTGTGTTTTCCTTAAACAAAACTAACATGTAAGTATGTCCACATGTATGTCTATAGAGGGACATTTACATCTAAAAGTAAAATATAAGGGGGCTGGCCAAGTGGCGCGTTGGTTAGGAGTTGGTTTGGGACGCCAGCTTTGAGCAGCAGGGCCCCAGTTCGGATTCCACATGAGGGTCAGTGACGCTGTGCCCTCTACAGCTAAGATGATGAACAACAGCTCAACCTGGAGCTGGGCTGCCGTGAGTCACCGGCGATGGTGTAGGCTGCACTGGGGCTGGCCAGCAGCGGGCGTGAGCTTTCGTGAGCTGCCGTGAACCACCATGAGTGGCCGTCCAATGGGCCAGTGAAGCAACGTCCTCCACAACTAGACTGAAGAACAAAAAGACAGCAACTTGTCTGTTCCACTTTCTCGATTCCCCAATGCTGTTCCCTCCCCTAATTCCCCAATAAAATCTTAAAAAAAAAAACACCCATATATTATATATATATATATATATTTTTAAATATGGGCAAAATAATATAAATAAAATCGGAGGGAAAAATAAGATGAATCATTAGAAATTGGAAATTATCACTTTATAGTTCATATTAATAAAGTGACAGATGAGACCCTGATTGCAAGTTCTCAAGATTATAGGAATTTGTATCTGTTTGTATAAAATATAAATGTAGTAATCATTTGTTTTTTGGCATATGATTAAAAAAATAGGTTTTGAAAAAAATGTATGGTGTAAATTTATATTTAATCACATCCTGTTAGTAGTCTCTATTTAGGTTCTATAATTTTTTAATTCTCAGGTAAAATGTTGTGTTGATTTCACTCCTTGTATCCAAACTTAAACTCAGTAAAAATCTGAAACATATTCACCTAGAGAAAGTATTGATATATACATTATTTATTATGAATCCAATTAAAATTTAGTTTCATTTTTAAGAAGTATCTCTTTATATAAATTGTACTAGTAAGATTTACTATTAGCAAATGATATGCTATATTCCATTGAATCTAAAATGTCTTTGATGATAAGATACATCGTTATTTTATGTGTCAATATGAAAGAAAAAAGACACTGCCAGCTAAAACTATGGCATATCGTTGATTATTTGATGAATCTTGATTTCATAGATGTTACTGTGTGGGAAAAACGTGTATCTTAGAACCATTGAATTAAAGTATGTTATTTACTTATTTTTAAATTTTATTTTAATGTTAATTTTTTTTATTGGGGAACAATGTTTTTCCAGGACCCATCAGCTTCAAGTCAATTAGTTTTTTCAATCTAGTTGTGGAGGGTGCATCTCAGTCGCCCATGTGGGGATCGAACCGGCAACCTTGGTATTATGAGCGCGGCACTCTAACTGTGCTAACCGGCCGCCCTAAAGTATTTTATTTTAATGTTCCTATTTGTCAATATTTTTAAATATAAACATTTTAAAAAATATTTTTTAAGAATAAGAAACTGTACTGTTAAAAATACATTGACTATGATTAATACTTAGCTAATAATAGTTGTATCCTTAGCAACTATTATATTTATATGAAACAACTAAGTGAATTCAACTTTTTGAAAAAAGTGATGTCTGTCCTTAAATAGGAAGTAATTTATAGCCCAAGTTAGCAAAAGTTTATATTTCAATGTTATTTTCAAAATTTAAGGATTACTAAAGTAAAGAATGCTTTTAAAACTTCATTGTTTTTCCCAGATGAGTTTAAGCTGGAGTCTGGAGTTGAACCTTAAACTGGAGTAATTTTACCAAGTTAAATGTATTTCTTTTAGAAAAAGTTTGTATTTGATAACTTTAAAAATAGCTCCAGAGGTGGCTGGTTAGCTCAGTTGGTTAGAGCGTGGTGCTAATAACGCCAAGGTTGCCGCGTCAATCCCGGCATGAGCCACTGTGAGCTGCACCCTCCTTAAAAAAATAAAAAAACCAAACAACAAAAATAGCTCCAGTGTTTTCCATTTCTCTTGCAAGAAAAAAAAAATTATAATATGAAAGTATTTTTGCTTGTTTCCTTCACTTATGATGAATTGGATGAATTAATTACAACAAATGGACTAATTGAGTAAGAGTCATTGTCCAGTTATTGCAGCGAGAGAATCAACAGGGGCCAATTACAGATCGACTGTGTGTAGACTGAGCTGGTTACACAGCCTCTTAGTAACTTGTGGGCAGGATTTAGATGAGCGCATAAATTACATCTGAATCAAATACAGATGTCAAGTGTAAACACTGAGGTTTTCTAGAGCCTAGACTTATCAAATGAATTAACATTTCAAATTTATACTTAGTTTGGAATTGCCCTTTGATGCCTGAAACAAGTTATGTTTTGATATTTAGTTCTTATACTTGCCTGAATATCTGTTGCTGAAGTTTGGTAACATTGATAACAGATTCCTTTAATGTTTTAACAAAACAAAATTTGCATGAAGTCTTTTTATTAATATAGTCTGTATTACTTTGTGGCTTTATATTTCTAGGAATGGCAAGCTATCAGTTTATTTGAAGAATATATAATGAAATTTTAGTTTCATTTATCATGAAATTTTATTAGAATTAACATAGTAAACTCTTTGTGATTCATAATGGAAGAATGGAATGCTCTTTGGTACTTAACTGATTTTATTTTATTTTTTCTATTTTTGGATCGCCTGATTTCCTGCAGATAACATTTATGGCTATCATTGCTCATTGTACGGGCAGTGGAGATTTCTGGTTCAAAAGTCAAATAAACTTTATCCTTAATAATTTACTAAAAGATAAGTTTCATGTTTCTCTGTATTCATTAAACTGTGTTTATTGATAAAAATATCTATTGACTGGTTGATGTATAGTGTCATTTTAAAATCAGTAAGATATATTGGAAAAAGTAGACTAGGGATAAAGAGACCATATTGTTTTTTATTAAACTGGTGACTTTAGCAATTTATTTCATCTTTTGTAGCTGAAATTTCCCTATTAGTATAGTCACAGCAATACCTACCTGCCTTGCCTATTTCAGAGTTTGCCCCAGGATCAACTGAGACATTATAGGCAAAGGCACTTTGAGATTTTAAATGTTCTAGAAATATAAAATAGTTTTATTATCCTGAATGTTTGTCCCTAGAGTACTACCCTACACTAACTTACGCTGAGCTGGTGGTTTCCCAAATCTGGTGAAGCATCAGAATCTCTTAGGGAACTCTTTAGGTCTGATTGGGGTCCCACCCACTAGATCTGTATCCTGGGGTTGGGATCAACATATCTGTCTGTGTGTGTGTGTGTATACACACACATATTTAACTTGAACTGATTTCAGACTTGTAAAAGTAGATCAGAAGCAGAGTTCCCTGAGGCTCTTCACCTCAGCTCCCTCAAATGTTAGAATTTTATGTAATCAAAGAACAATTATTAAAATCAGGAGATAAAGACTTAATACTATCTTATTAGCTTATTTAGAGACCTTATTCAGATTTTGTCAGTTGTTCCTGGATTTTTTTGGTCAGGGTCCAATTCAGGATCCTGCATTTAATTTTGTTGTCATGTCTTCTTACACTCCTCCGATTTGGGATAATTCCTTAGTCTTTGTCTTTTATGATGTTTTCAATTTTGAAGCCTACTGGCCAGTTATTTTGTAGAATGGCTCTCAATTTGGGTTTGTCTGATGTGTTTTCATTAGGAATCTGTATTTTTAACAGGTAGCCTCCTAACGAAGCCTGCCTCACCCATGTAAGAATTATTATCAATACCAACCTAATTTTGGTTCCCCTTTGTGGTATCACCTATATACCATTTTTAGAGCTCAAAGTAAACTGATACGACTTCATTGTTTCTAAGAATTAATGTTCTATTTAAGTAACCTTAGTTTTTAAATATTATTTATAGTTGACTCAGAACTGGCAAGTAGTCATAATTTCAAGTTTTAGAATCAACTTATCTTCTACCACGGAAATGTACCTTTTTTGAACAGAAAGGGCATGTGTAAGTATTTTAGACTTTGAGAGGTTTAGTATGAAGCTAGTATAATCTGAAATGTTTCTTACAAAGTTAGGATTTGAAAAAGATTTTTTTTCATGAGTTAAGAATGGTTAATGAGTTCGTAGAATAAAATGTTATTTCAAGCCTATAGAACAATATTGAAAGAAAATACAGTATATGAAAACAAAAGGATTTGTTTTTAAGTACATTTTAAAATCGATATAATGAAGTTTTGTCTCAGATATTATGGGTAACAGTTTCATCTTACCTAACCCCCTCTACCAGAAAGGGTGAGTGTTTAAGATTGATTTGGCAGCAGTTAATATTTCTTTTCTAGAGATTTAGGCAATATTTATCTATAAGAATAATGTTTAAACAGCTTAGTCCACTGACCTTAGAGAGTTTTCAATTAATCACCATATACCACTAGAAAAGAACAGTATAACTTCATAGTCATGCATAAATACAAAAAATAAATGTTAATATCTCTGCTTCTGATTTTATTGAAGTTTACATTCAGTGGAATGTGAGTCTTTTCACAGCCACATACTCTATTAGAGTATGTATTTCATATAATTCATTTAGCTTACCCAACACTGATAAAAATGCCCTTTTAAGCAATATACCTATTGAATGGTATTAACAGGCCTTGATTTGCGTTTCATAGGAAATTGTTAAGTAACTAAACTTTGCTTTCTCTAGTTTTTTTATCTGCAAACTAGTCTAAAACATGCATTTAGGTTTAGAGATGGAATTTCTACTACCCAATTTTATTTATCAAGTTAACCCTTGACCTTGCCATTGGCATTCATAAGCACAAGTGCCTGAGGTTGTGTGAAGTAATCACAAGTATCATAATGGTTACCCTTAGGAGGAGGTTGTTACTGGAAGAGAAGGCATGAGAGAATACTTCTGAGGAACGAATAATGTCTCATTTCTTGATCTGTTAATAGAAGCTGATTACACGGTTATGTTTGTTTGAGAAAACCCACAGAGATGTACTCTTGATGTGTACACTTTTCTGAATCAACTTTATAGTTTCGTATTAAACTGTTGGGTTTAGGGAATATGAGGGATAGCATTTGGGGGCATTCTGAGATTGTGATATCTGTGGGACATCCATATGGATGTGTCTAATAAATGGTTATATGAATCTGAAGCTTCAGTAAAAGTTTTGAACTAGAGATGAGAGATTTGAGAATTCTTTAACTTATTTGGTAGTAAAGAATAGGTTGAATTAAATGTCCCAGAGACAGTATATAGACAGGGAAGAAGGCTCAAGACAGAACTTTGATGAATACCAAAGTTTATTGGTCAGGCAGAAAAGAGTTGTCAAGAATTGAATCCTGCTTAAAACCAACATAATAAGAGTAGATGGAGGAAGAGATCCCAAAGAAGTTGAGTGAGAACCAGAAGAATGTTGTGTCATGGAGCCAAGGGTGCAGAGAAGGAAGAAGTGATTAGTTGTGTGCACGTAGATAAAACTCCCGATTTACACTGGATCTGGCATTATGAAGGTCATTTGTGGCCTTGGACATGAGGATTCAGACTTTGGAATGAGGCATTTCTTTATTGTTTTTATCAGTGTGACTTTGAACAAGTTATTTAACTTCTCTAAGCCTCAGTTTCCTCTCCTTGTAAAATAATAGTATTTGCCTCTCAGAGTTGTATGAACATCAAGTGAGACAAGTTCAGATTATAGTGGGTTGAGAAATGAAACTGAAACAGCATAGACGACTATTTTGAGAACTATGGATGAGAAGAAGGAAGAACAAGGTCATGTGATATCTAATAGTAGATATGACCTCAAGGGAGATTTTTATTTTAGGAAAGAAACCAGAGTAAGGGAACAGAGGAGGGAGGAGATGACCAATGAAAGTGGTGAGAGGGATTGAAATGTAACTATGGTTGGTTCCTTAATGTTGTTTTGTAATATCTTTTTGTACTTTTATTTCCTGGTTCCAACATAAACTACATATTTACTTTTACTTACTTGCTTTACATATTCAGAAGAGTGAGAGGGAGATATCGTCAGAATTAACCATTATCCTGTTAAAAGTGGTAATTATATGAACCCACCAATAACCTGCGTATAAATCATGCTAGAATTTTTTCTCTCCTCGCATCTACTCACCTAGCTAATAACCAGGTCCTCCTGGTTCTTCCAAAATATCGGTTGTACCCTTTTCACCCCTTCACCTGCACCGCCATGGCCCCGTCTTGCACTCTCCATCATTTGCCTCATCACTGCTTCCTTTCCCTGACTTGCATTTCACTTCCTTCTGGTTGCATTACTCTCTTATTTAAAATTCTCCCCTCCCAGTTTTATTGATGTAATTGACATATAACACTGTTTTAGTTTAAGGTGTGCAACATGATTTGATATATGTACATGTTGCCAAACTATTGCCACAGTAAAGTTTAATTAACACCCATCATCTTACATAGCTAGGAATTGTTTTTCTTGTAATGAGAACTTTTAAGATTTACTCTCAACAACTTTCAAATATTTAGTACGTTATTATTCACTATAGTTACATTCCCAGAACTTGCTTGTTTAAAATTCTCATGTTTTCCAATTGCTTTTTTTCCATTCAAAAATATCTCAGTGTCATTTGTTGTGAGCGGTAAACAAGACAGATTCTTTTTTTTTTTTTTTTTAAAGATTTTTTTATTGGGCAATTGGGGGATGGGAACAGTGCTGGGGAATTAGGGGAAGGGG
>NW_017731354.1:7611548-7634489 GCF_001890085.2 Hipposideros armiger
TACACACGGTAGCCCATGGCAACCCACTGCCACAGGGGCTGCAGCCTACGCCGTCGCCGGCGACTCATGGCAGCCCAGCTCCAGGTTGAACTGCTGTCCAGCATCTTAGCTGTAGAGGGCAGTGTAACTGGCCCTCATATGTGGGATCCGAACCGTGGCCCTCTGGTGTCCCAAGCCAGTTCTTAACCATCGCGCCACTCGGCCGGCCCCAAGACAGATTCTTTTTAAAGTCCTGCCCTGTGGAGTTTAAAAGCTGGCCTTAGACTAAAATGTTAACTCCTTGCATGTCATACAAAGCCATCTTCTGTGATTGTCACCCCTTCTAGATGACCACCTCTGTTACCTCCTCCTGCAGTACTTACTCTGAGTGTTCCTGACATACTCTTATCACTGCATATTCTCATTCTTCTAGGGAATCCCCCTACCTAGAATGTACCCTACCTCTTCCAGTACCTGTTGAATTTCCTTTCATCATTCAAATCTCAGACTTCACCTTTTCTGTAAAGCCCCCTTTACTCTTCACTTCTTCCTTTTGCTCACGTTACATCTAGTGCTAAGTTCCATTTTAGCATTTTCACTGTGATCGTATTTTAACAATGATAACTTTAAGATTAGGAACTGTGTCTATTTTATCTTCAAATCCTAGAACCTAGGAAAATGCCTGGCGTATAATAATTAGATGCAGTAACCATGAGTTGAGAAATTACTATGTGTTAAGACTTTGCTCAGAGGTAACATACATTATCCCACTTAATTCTCAGCAACAATAGAGGTAGCTGTTATAATATCCCAATTTTCCAGGCAAGGAAACTAAGGCAAAAAGAGATCAGGTAATTTGCCCAGAGTCTCACAGGTAGGTAAGTGGTGGACTCAGGTTTCAGATCTCTGACCCTATGACCTCAAAGTGCACACCCTTAACCTCCAAGTTCTCCTACATTAGGAAAAACATAATTGTTGAAAAATTCTGATATGTCATATCTGATAGTATTTTGGGAGTTTTGTATGTTTGGAATACATGTATCTAAAGTAGAATTTTCCTGATTAGCACTTAGCATAGTGTGATTAGTATGGTACTTTAAGACCATTCCTTCCCATGTGTTAAACCAGATAAGGAAATGTGGGAGCTCTGTACTTCTGCCTCTGTTCAGGAAAAAGAAAATTAACACTTTCATTTTGTACATTTGTATTTTGTGTGTGTGTAAGTGTTAACACACATATGTATATGAGAGGCAGGCAAACTGTTGAAATATAAAAAAATAAAAAAGTTCTTGCTCCTTAGAAACATAGAGGACATCTAAGATAAGCCCTAACATAAATGAAATAATTAAAGAACAATTAATTGTTAAAGTGTTTTACAAGGGAGAAATCAGTATAAGGGAGAAAGAAGTAGAGGCTTTTAGGGAGTGGGTGGGATTTAAGGATATTCAGTGGAATTTGAATTAGTAAGGCAGAAGGAAAAAAAATCTCTCATTTTAAATCTACAAGAAAATAAGGTAGTCACTTTAATTATTAAGTATAGTTACATCGCCTGATAATTTTCCTATGAAAAATCATCTTGAGCCTTAGAAACAAGTGATAGAACTTGATGCCTTTCTGTGCCAAGTACGTTAACTGTAATATTAATTGGTATTTGCTCCATTAGAATACAGTTTTTGTCTTGAAAATGCCATTATGGATTTCATGATAATTATCATCTTTGGTTGAACATTCAAGTGAAAAGTTTATCATGGCAATCTTAATTTGACCAAAAATGCAAAGAGATCTTACTACTTATATTTACTCGTTTCCTCTTGAAACAGCAAACTCATTATTACATTGGGTAAGAAACAAAAAAGAAAGACCGAATCTTCAGATGACATATCTGATGTGGAGCAGATGGCACAGCATACTTGCAAAGAGGAAGACTCTCAAGTGAGTATTAACATTTTTTTCTGAGAGCTGAAGCATTGGTAGAATTATTTAGATAGCATAATATTGCTTTATGGATATTTATACTGTAGTTTAATAATCAAAACACATTTTATTGCATAGTAGAACTTATATGACAACATTACTGCAATATACTCCTAGCAGGATTATTACAGAATGTTAGACCTGGGAGGAAACTTACATATCCTCTCAAACTCCTTATTTGTCAAATAATGAAACAAAAGCCCAGAGAGGTTAAGTAACAATCCAAAGTCCTTCCTGGCTTTTGGTGCGGAGAAAGAACTATCTAGTGATTCCTGTACTTAGAGAATGCTTTTGAGTGAACTTAACGATGGACATGCTGATTTTTTAAATCACCTACAAATGAAAAAGCAAATGGATTGAATCATTCCTAGGGATAATTCCTTTGGTCTGCTTCTGTCAAAGAAAAAGATAACCACTTATATTAAAAATCCCCTAATGTAAACAAAAATACTGTGCAGTTTTCCTTTTTTTTTTTTAATAAATGACTATACAAAATAACCTTGTGAAGTTAAAAAAATATATATATATATATATAGTGAAGGTCATAATAATTCAGGCCACCCTCTGCTCTCTAATAATTAAAGTACAACTATAGGCCGTAGGGGTGGTGGCAGTTGTTGAATTATGGGGCCAGAAAGCCCCTGAATGGCCTTTCTTCTTCCTTATGCAGCTTCTTATCCAATGGGAGAGTAGTGGCTCAAGGCTCCTGGGCTGCTGCAAGCGTTGAGGTAAGGGCAGTGACCGAAGCTCCTAATATTACATGGCCTGGCGTTTTCTTTATATGTTATCCGTAACTTAGGGAAACTTATGATTAACTTAATCAACATGAAAACATTTAGTTTAATTTTTACTAGAATAATGCTGGCCATTTTTCCATTATATAATCACCAAACAATGAAATGGTAGTATAGGTTAACCTATATTTCTTATATACCTTTCACTATAGTATTAGTTCGCATTGATAGGTTTTACTCTAACACAAAAAAAGAAATGGGGAAGGAATCTATATTATTGGTATATTTTAATGTATCATTATATAAATGATGGAGAGGTCCACATAGCTTTCAACCACAATTGATTGTCAAGATTTGAAGGCTTGAAAAGTAATTTAAGGTTTGGAGTCAGATAGAAGTCTAAAAATGTGAATATGATATTTAATTTTTCACCTTTTAATAGAGAATACTTCAATAGTCTGACTATATTTAAAATATTAAATTATTTTAAAGCCTCTGCAGCAGATTATATTAAGATTATTATAGGAAACAAGTAATATGATATCATAATGAAGTATTAGTATTTAAAAGCATGTTTCTGACCTCTTATGTGGTAAAGCCTTTAAGACATAAGAAAAAAGCTAGAAAGAAGAAATTTGAAGTAAGAACTTGCCACTTTTAAATTGTGCTTTGAAAAACATCATGGAGGAGAAAGCCAGAAAATTCAAATTAGCCAAAAAAGCGACATCAAGTTAGTTTTTATAAAGTAGTAGAGCTATTGTATGACAGAGAAAGATAATTGATGAGAGTGACACCTTGTTTGGATATGCCTGATATGTAACTATATAATCTAGTGGAATATAATTTATGATGAAATTGGCTATATTCAAATCTTTTAGATGAATAAAATCTTCATAGGATTAGAGAGCAGTTTATAGTCAGTGGCCCTCGTTGTATCTTGTAAAGACTCGCCTGCATGTGTGCTTTTGTGAGTTCAAAGGATTCTTTCAGCCACTCATTTACTATTTACTAAAGACTAAGTGAGGCATTTCAAACTAGCAATAGGTGCATAAGTGACTAGAAAGGAAACGTTAATGCATAACAGAACGTTCTAAAAGTATATACTGAATTATTCTCAAACTTCATTATTTAGAATATTTGTGCCTAGTGAGACATAACATTGTTGATACATGCTATTGTTACAATAATAAATGTCACTGTTGGTTATTAATTTAAACTAGCCTTAAGCATTAAGAAGCACTGTATGATGCCCATAATAGAAATCTAAACATTTTTTTAGCCTACTGCTAAATTAGAGAGCCTTAGAATTTCTTCCAGGGAAAAAGAAATATTCATACCTTTCACAGCAGGATGCGGGAAAATTGGGTTCCTGTAAGTCTTTTTATTATAATTTTTACATGCCACTTTCCTGTTTCTGATATTAACAAAAGTGGTACCTTCTTTGAGTTTTGAAATGTAAATGTCTTCTTGGCCAGGAGATGGTGACTCATCCTGAATGAGGCATGGAGTTGTCTACTGCATTTGGCTGAGCTTATTCACCATATTAGTTCCTTTCATTGGTCTCCATAGAAAGAGGCAGAGGCACATTAAAGGCCACTGCAACCTTTCTGGATGCAAATAACAAGTTTGTCCGCACACCGCTTCTGAGCCAGCCATTTTTGTCATGGCTGTGGAAGTATGAAAGACCAACCAAATTGAAGACATTGTCTACTTGCTGATTGCATTTTGGGGAGTTGTCATGGGAGTTACTGAATATACAAAAGAAAAAAAAAGGGGTAGATTTACCAAATCTTGAGCAGTAGAATAGTTGGCTGAAATGCTTCCACACATGAGGTTTTAGAGAATTGAAAAAAAGCAAACCTAAGTCCTTTGGGGTTTTCAAACCAATGTGAGAGTTTGTTTTTATAGTGGGAACATCAAATATTAGGTATTTAGGTAAGTAAAGCCATGTATAGTGATACCTGATTTAAAATTACTTAGATTATTTAAAAATTATGTTACTAGTACTCTTTTAAAGGCTTATTTCTATTTTTATGATAGTGATATTCTTTATTTTCAAGGAAAGGTAGTAAAGTTAGTAAAACACTGGCTCCTCCTTCATTCACATTTAATTATTTTGTAGATTTTGTACTTTATTATTTTTGTGTATTTAAAAAAACATTTTATATTTTGTTTTATTCTTTTTTAAATGCAAATTCATGGGTTTTGTGGCAAGTATTATTTAATTTCTTTTAGTTTTATGCCCCTGATTAATTATTTAACCAGTATTCATTCATCCGATATACTTTTTAGATTTGGGGCAAAAACTGTGTAAATTTTAATAGTTTAAAATACGCATTTGTGTTGCCCAAGATGTGTGAAATAGTTAAACATATACGTTTTTACTCTTCTGAATAGTAGCTTCTAAAGAAAAGTAATAAAGCAATTACTAATTACTAATAAACTATATTTTGCCCAAGCTGTGAAATAATTAAATAAGATTTTTTTATTCTTAACAATTTCTGAAGAAAGGTAGTAAAGGTACTACTAATCTTTGTTATTTGAAACTTAAGGAAGTAATCTAAAGATTGTAAACCTGTGGCAAAGGGGAAATCATAAATCTTCCTTTAATTAAAAGGAAAAATGAGAAAAGATGAATGTTGCATACAGTTTTGAAAATTTAATGTACTAAACTGCAATGCTGGAGTTAATTATTTTAAAAATCTTTCCTTTAAGTCCTATAATTATGGTTCATTACAGAAAAGAAGATCAAATCGACAAATTAAAAGGAAAAAATATGCAGAAGATGGAGAGGGGAAGCAATCTGAAGAAGAGGTTAAAGGCTCTTTGAAAATAAAAAAGAATTCAGCTCCTTTACCTGGTGAACAGCCTTTACAATTATTTGTGGTAAGGCAGCTTTGGGATTATGACAACAAAACATTTTAAACCAACATAAATTCTTTAAAATGCTTTCATTATATTTCCTCCTAAAACCTCTTGCAACTTTTCCTCTTGGATTCTTTTTTGTAGGTAATAGAACCTTTAATCATTCAAATCAGAAAGCCAGGGATTCATCCACTCTCAAATATGTATTCCAGAAACTCCTCCAAACTCTGTCCTTTCTGCAGAGTATTTCTAAGTAATAAGCCTGATGATAGTACTGTTCTACTGAAAACTCTGGTAGTTCCCCAAGTCTTAAAAAGTAACGATGTCTTCTTAACACAGCATATGAAGTGTTTTGTATGGATTCTCTGGCTATATCTCCTGCCACTACTCTACAAGCATTCAGTCCACTGGCTTTATGAACACAGTTTCCTGAGTGCCATGTTTTGATACCTCTTATGTCATTTACATGTGCATTTTCCTCTCTCTCTAATTCCTTAATCTCCCTTATCTGGATTGTGAACAACTTCTGTTTGCTAGTCGAGTGATTTGGCACCTTAACCTTGGGCAAATACCTTCTCTATGCCTGAGCTTTCTAATGTGTAAAATGGGTCTTTTTTTTTTTTTTTTTTTTAGCTGAGCCATCCTGCCACCTGTTGGCAGCTCAGTGGCTGCTCAGCTCGGGCCAGGACTCGAACTGCTGTTGCTCAGAGCTCAAACTGTTGAGCGAGCTCTTAACCAACTGAGCCACTCGGCTGGCCCTCGAACGTGTAAAATGGAGATGAAAACAGCACCTACCACATAGTATTGTTGCAAGGATTAAATTAGTTGGTATAAATAAAGTGCTAGGAATAATGCCTATCACATGAAAAAGCATGTGTTCACTATGATAATGATGCAGATAATGAGGACAGAAACGATTTATTTTTCCATCTTTGTATTCTTAATGTCTGACATGATACCTGGCACATGTGCTACATAATTGTTTGTTAATTTTCTTGTATTTCTAAATGTACAAAGTGGAAACTAAAGGAGTTTTCAGAATGTACCATTATTTTTTTCCCTCCCTCCTACAGGAGAATCCAAGTGAAGAAGATGCTGCAATTGTGGACAAAATATTATCTTCTAGAGTTGGAAAAAAGGAAGTAAGTGATGGTACATTATATCTTATACTTTACATTCCATGGCCTAATAATAAAAGTCATAATTATTGATTTTATTTTCTTAGATATCACCTGGAGTGATGATTGATACAGAAGAATTTTTTGTAAAATACAAAAATTAGTAAGTATTTCAGTTAGAAAAATAATAGATGTTGATTTAAGTATAAGTTAATATATCTAACTATATTAAGATAAATTGATTTTTATTTTATCTGCATGTTAGATGTTTTATTATTTCATGAACTTAAACTTTAAAAAAATAAAAAGACTGAAAACCTTTCATGTTAAAAAAAAATTTAAAAAAATATTAATTATTAGCATCAAATTGTAGGACTATAAAATATGCATTTACAAATTAGACATTATATTTGAATTGTTGGACTTTTCAGTTTTTATTCTACTTTTTCCTTATAATTTGGTGCAAGAAAACCTTTAAATAAAATTATATTGTTTTCAAAACAAATTAGCTTTCTGATCATGACAAAATTATTACAATGGAGAAATAAATGATAAACCACATCTTGTTATCCATATGATTCAGTTTACCATTCTGTTTATGGTAAATTGCAGACTTTATACTAGTCTTCTTAGACTATACGAGTTATCACAGTGGCTACTGACATTAAATGAAATGATGAACTACCTATTTGTAAAGTGGAAGATAATATTTTGTAGTGTATGCTATGATTAAAAATAAACCTAGATAAGGCAAAACATGGTTTTATATATTCTAATATGTTGCTTTTATAAAAATTTTAGCTCCTATCTTCACTGTGAGTGGGCCACGGAACAACAGCTTTTGAAAGATAAAAGGATTCAGCAGAAAATCAAACGATTCAAATTGAGACAAGCACAAAGAGCACATTTTTTTTCAGACGTAAGAAAAAAAATGAGACTATTATGTGTTGAACTCTGAATACATGTATTATTTATCAAAACTTTATTATTCATTTTACTTCTTAGGCTTTAAACTTTGATATTTGATTACAAATGCTATCTACATATAATATTTTTCTTTTCGCAGATTTAGTTTGGAAACTTCCTGAAAAAGGAACACTCATAATTCAGACTGGTAGATAAATCCTGTATTTTTAAATAGCATGTGTTTCCATACTTAGAGGTGAATGTGAGTGTGTTAGTACCTCAGAGTTTTATCAACAAAGTTAGTCAAGTGGTAGAAATGGTAATGTAGCAAATAAATGGAAAATAATATTTTTCAGTATATGAAATGTGTATTTTCAATACCAGTTTTATATGTATGAACAGAACATTGTTGGAAAAAGTCGTTTACCCTTCTCGGCTTTACTAAATAGTCTGATGGTGTTCTTTCCTTCTCTAAAATCTTTTTTTTTTAATAGACTTTTTTTTTTGAGAAGTTTTAGAGTTATCTGAATTTTGTTTTTAATTTGAAAAATGTTAGACTTTTTATTTCAAGCAATAAGTTGCAAAAATTGTACAATGAATCCTCACATATATTTAACTAGGTTCCCTAATTGTTAACAATTTACCATTTTTGCTTTATCGTTCACACTCATTCTCCCTCTGGGAGCCTTTTCCATGCACGTACATTTTTTCTAAACCATTTGAAAGTAAGTTGCAAATACTTCATTATTTATTTTCTAAAAACATTCTCTTATATAATAAATAAATTCATTTATATATAAATATAGTATAATTGACACTAATGCAGTACTATTACCTCATCTACAGACTTTAGTCATATTTCACTAATTGTTCCACTAATGTTTTTATAGCAAAAATTGTGTTTGTGCTTATTCTGTTCCAGAATCCAATCCAACATCACATATTGTATTTAGTTGTCATATCCTTTCATCAACCTTATTTTGTTTTTTATTACTTGGACATCTTTTAAAAAAGAGTTTAGGTAGTTTATTTTGTAGCATGTTCCTAAATTTGGGGTTGTGTGATGTGTCCTAAGGATTCAGGTCATGCAGAGTTTTAAAAGAATGTCACAAAAATGATGCTGTATTCTCAGTGACTCCTATCAGGAGGTACATGATGCCATTTCAGCAGCACACTGTACAAGAAGTGATGAAGTAGTGAGACTGAGTAGGGGGAACCAATTTGAGTTGTAGTTAAGTAGAGTCTGTACAAATTGATGACTTATTAGGCTATTATTATTAAAAGAGAAGAAATCTAAGATGGCATCTCCATTTCTGGCTTTTATAACTGGGAGTACGGCTTAGAGGGAATGCTGTGTTACCGTCAACTAAGGAAGAAGTATAGGTTGAAGAGTAAATGAGTGCAGTTGAGTTTGATAGCTGAAACAGAGTTTGCAATTCAGTTAGGTAAGAAAGAGTATTTGCTTCAACTGAGAGATGAGCCTGCATTGGGGTGATTGGTGGTCTTCAACTCTTGGACCTGAGGAAAGTCGCAAAAGAATGGTACAGAGGCAGCTTTTAGGAAACTTCTAAAGAACATATCTTCTAGAGTAACTTATTTGTCTGGGGTACCTTATGCTTTTGTGCTATTTGGTTGGTTTTATTTTATATAACGGTGATTCATAATATAGACATCCTAAATATCTTGAAAATTAAAATGGAAGTGTTCCATTTTTTTGAAATTTAATTGAAATTAGACTTATGTGTTTGTCCTATAATGAATAGCTAGTAAATTTTCTTTCTACTTCTTTGTCAAATATTGTTACTTTTTAATTTTAGATGGAAGAAGAACCATTTAACCCAGACTATGTTGAAGTAGACAGAGTGTTAGAAGTCTCTTTTTGTGAAGATAAAGATACTGGTGAGGTAAATATTTGGTAAAAAAAATTTTTTTAAGTAAGAGAAACCTAAAACTTTCCAATGTTAAAACTTACTTCTTTTTTTAAAGTTAATGACCTAAAACAATAGAACATGTTTTATTAGTTTTTATTGACATAGGTTAATATATTTAAACTCTTTTTAACTATTTTTCCAGATGGTAAAACAAAATAATAATTTTTTTTTACAGCCTGTTATTTACTATTTAGTAAAGTGGTGCTCATTACCATATGAAGATAGTACCTGGGAACTAAAAGAAGATGTAGATCTTGCAAAAATAGAAGAGTTTGAACAACTGCAAGCTTTAAGACCTGACACAAGACATTTGGTAAGAACATATCTTAGACAACTTGATAAAATCCTAGCATTTCTTTATTCAGTAGGTTTAATGTAATCTTTGAATTTTTAATTTAGTCTTTGGTATACAATTAATACTGTATTTTAAAATTACTACATCGTATCATATATGTATGTTAATTTATTCCTTCATCAGTGGATATTCCAGTGTTTTGCTATTATACATAGTGCCACATTGAACAGTATGCTCTTGTACAAGTTCCTATAACACAATTCAGAATTTTAATTGTTTGGTCAGAGTATATGTACATTTAAAATTGTGATGAGTATTTCTTTCCAAAGTTCCCTCCAGAAAAGTTGTGAACACTTCTACCTCATATCTGAATTTAATAACTTCCTTTTCATTTATAAAAATATCACATATATCAGTTTCAACTCTAGGTAGAGTAATTAATTCTCTATAAAAAATTCCACATTATATTGACTTTTCCTTTGTTTTCTGTAAACCAGTTATTTATCCATAACTAGATAGTTCATCTACTTCCATAGTAGCTTTAGTTTTAGAACTGTTTGTATAGAATATTGTTAAAGGCATATATAAATTAGGCACACTGATTTCTTAGAGATTACGTGCATATCTTTTCCCTGTTCAAAAAAAAAAAACTTGAGTCAGTTTTTGATTTTTCTATTACAGAAAATGTAGAATTCTAGAAAGTTATGGCAAGTTGTGATATTGCTAATAATTACATAATTTCTTACTTTCATGTCTTTAAAACAAGATTGTTCTCATGTCAATCCAGTTTAGGGAGCCAACCAACAGAAATTCACATAGAGGATTCATATTATGATTTAGTTAAATATTTTGGTCTGTCCTTTTTCAAATATGATTTGGTCATAGAAATTTCTTACTTTATTAAAAGAGAATTTATACATGAAAAGACAGGAACCTATCACTTTTGGATTAGCACCAGAATGAGGCAGGCTTCCATGAAAAATTTGAAGATGTGGTGTAAGATAAGAAAATGAATGAATTGTTCCATGGAAGAGATCATATTGTTTTTATAATAATGTTTTTTTCTTGTATTCTCCTTATTTTCTGGTCTTCTTTATTTATCTCTCAGTATTACCCGTAGCCTATTACCAAGAGAACAGCAGCTAACCAGCAAATTTTTTTTTTTTTTTTAAACTTCTCAATGCCTTTTCTTGAAGCAGGAAACAAAATGTGTGTTCACTAGTTCAGGGAGGGGTGGATCAAGGGATATTGTAAAAGGGAAAGGTTTTCTTTTTGGGGTGGACACGATGTGGTGTGTCTGTACAGTGTTGAATAATGGCGACAGTGGATATCCTTGTCTTTTCCTGATCTTAGGGAGAAAGCATTCAGTCTCAACCATTATGTAGTATGTTAACTTTGGCTTTTTCAAAGATGCACCTTATCAGGTTGAGGAAAGTACCTTCTATTCAAAATTTAAAGATAGTCTTTATTAGAAATAGATGTTGGGTTTTCAAACCTATTTTCTACATCTATTGAGAATGTCATATTTTTGTTTTTTAGTCTGTTGATCAATATCGATTAATTTTCAAATTTAAACCACCTTCTATTCCTGGGAAATACCCTACTTGGTCATGAAGTATTACCTTTCTTATATATTGCTAGATTCCATCTGCTAAAATTTTGTTGTGAATTTTTGCATCTCTGTCCATGAGGGACATTGGTCTGTAGTTTTCTTGTAATGTCTTTGTCTGATTTTCGTATTATTCATTGAATAAGTTGAGGCATATGCCTTCCTCTTCTTTTTTCTGGAACATTTATATAGAACTAATTTGGTCTTTAAATATTTGTGAAATTTCATTCTAATACCATGTAATATTCTGTTCCTGTGATTACTTTAAAAATATTGCTTATGAGATGTACAGAAGATTACAAGTCTGAAATACATCATTCATTCTTTATTTTTCCACTAAGGATCGTCCTCCCTCTAATATTTGGAAAAAAATAGATCAATCCAGGGACTATAAAAATGGCAATCAACTCAGGGAATATCAACTGGAAGGACTCAACTGGCTCTTGTTCAATTGGTACAATAGGTATGTAGTGTATCTTAACAGAAAAACATTTAGTACATGACAAAATATGTTAAATAAAATAGGTACTGCGGTTGTTATATTATTACTGTCATGGACTCTTCGTTTTTGATAGTTAGGTTACCTCAGGAAGATATGTAAATTATAATTTAGGATTTTGACTACAATTGCTTTATTTAAATATACCAATCAGAATTGAAGAAAGTTGATAGTTTATTTAATAATTAAATTTGAAATACCTTTCTTAACATCATAAAACATCTATGTTACAGAATGATTTTCAACTTATCAACCTAGTATATTTCTGTCTGTCAGTAATTGAGTCTAGTTAGTAAGGTATGAGTAATTACATCTGTGAGAGTTAAGTCTTTTATTTAATGTAAATCTTCAAAGAAGGTTATCAGCAATTCTAAGGAATGGAATACAAAATATCAGAACTTAATAATGAATTATCCCCCTTTTATTAATTACCTTGTTTTTAAGTTGTTCAAATGCTTTATGGAATTTTATCTTACTTTTTCTATTGAGAAGAAAAGATAATTGCAAAGAAGTAAAAATGGTACCATGATTGAGAAAGAAGTATATTAATGTATACAAAGCAGCAGATGAAGGCACTATTATTAGTAATAATAGTTAAATTTGATGACACTTTTATTCAAAATTTTTTTCTGTATTTTTACTTCTCACATGGTTCTTCTGAGTTGTCCCACTTAGTAATGGTGAATCATAAGACTCAGTCAGATGGAGTTAGGGAGACCTGTAATCCCATGCAATTCTTTCCCTGGCTTATATTTTGTAAATATTAATCATGATTTTCCCCAAGAGAACCTTTCAGGTAAAGTTGTTCACAAAATATTTTTTTACTTCCCTCATCAGTACCCTTTCACATTTTCTGCATTGCTTCTTTTAAACACTCACCACTTTTCTCACGCCCTTTATCAGAACCCTACCCCTGTCACTCTGTTGTGACTGCTTCTTAGAGAAGCCAAGGGCCAGCCAGTAGATGACCTCATTCAAATTCTTGCCTGCCACCCAAGCCTATAAATGTAATTCTTAACCTCTACTCCCATGTACCAGAAGTTAAAAGATCCCTCCCCAGGACCAAGACTAATGCTACCACCTCAACTCTTGACATGCATCTCATCCAGTCTTCTCAGACTCTCCCTTCATTCAGTTAGCATCCTTGACTCTTATGTCTTCAAGCCACCTCTGAAGACCAGTGCCGCCCCTTCAGCCTCTGAACAAATTTGGATTTAACCTATGTATAAAAGTAATAAAGAAAAGGATAAAATGTCTCCTTGTTCTCTTTCTCATTCTAGCTACCTTGTTTCCTCTTTGTAACTTCCTAGGCAAATTTCTAGGAAGAGTAGCCCGCACAACCTCTGAAACGCTTAATTTTCCACTCCACAGGACAGTTTTCAGCCCAATTTGCTGTCTGCTGCATTGGATCATAGTTGCCACTCCTTCCTTCTTTAAACTTTCCCCCCATTCTCACTCACAATGGCTTCCAGAATGTGACTTTCTCCCAGCTCTCCAGTACCTCTGTGACCGTTCCCTTCAACAGCCTTTGCTGATTCTTCTTCATCTGCCTACCGTTTCAGTGTTGGTTTTTCTTGCTCAAAATTCTTTTTCTTTTCCTCTTACATATTTGTTCTCCCTGGGCCATATTCTACATCCCTCTGTGCCTTCACTTACCAGTAATATTCGAATGATCTCATACTTTTATCTCCAAAAGTATGTGAACCCCACGTCTTATTTCTGTTTGCCTCCTGCTACCTTAATGTCTATCAGTGATCCTTAAAACACAACAGATACAAAATCAGTCTTATCATTTTTTGTTTTCTCCATACCAAATGTATTCTTCCTCCATATTTTGTATCTCAGTTAAAACTAACACAATTCATTTAGTCCCCCAAACTGAAATCTGGCTGTCATGTACATGCTGTGTACCTGATTGATCACTAGGTTCCAACCGTTCCAACTCATAATTAACGTTGGAATCAGTTCTCTCCTCTTAGTCCCTCCTCCTTTAGTCCAAGTGTCCACCCATTCTTTCCTCCATTATTGCACTACTTTCCCAGTTAGTGTTTCAAGTTCTAGTCACCTCACCTTCTAATATGCACAATGGCACTAGAGTAAACTCCAAAATACAAACCTAATCTAATCAGGTTTGAAAAAATTTTTCAGTGACTTCCAGTGCATATTAGAATGATGTCTAATCTTTTTAATTTATGACTCCTGCTTCCTAATATTATCCTCTCCCTTTACCCTTCTCTCAAAACCATATTAAACAACTTGTGATCTCCTAGTGGATCAGGTTCTGTACACTTCCATTCCTTTGCTGTGCTCTCTGGCCAACACTGACCTCCTGGTGGTCTTCTCATCTCTCATCTCAACCAGAGTGTGACACTTACTCCTCTGAGCTTCCATAATAGACTTAATACTGGTGAGTCTTAACTGGGCATATATCATAATCATCTATGGAGCTTATTTTAAAAATTACAAATGCTTTTATTCTATTTCATACACATTGAATCCGAATGGATAGGGGCAGGTCCTGCGTTTCTATCTGTTTATTCCAAGCCTTGTAGGCTCTTCTAATGCGCAGCCAAAGTTGAAAACCAGTGCCTAATAGCACATTGCATGACTACTTATTATTTATTTGCATGTCTGCTTCTCTAATAGACACAAGCCCCTGGAAGGCAGAGAACATGTTCTATGTCTTTTGTATCCCAACTTCTCATACTGTCGCTGAGATGTAGAAGGTATTTAATAAATGCTTCCTGAAGAAAATATTTAGTTTGCCTTGCTCTTGCCATTTCACTCTTTTAAAAAAATCAAACAGCTATTGGGTGGTATCTTTATTTTGGAGCTACAAAAATCTAGTTTTCCTTTTGCAGGATAATAATAAAATCGTAATTATAAGCCTACTCTGCACTTCAGCAACTTTTACAAATGCAAGTGTTTTAACTTGATCTTTAATTATTTTTGTATATTTATCTTTAAAAACATTGTAGTATATAGAAAAACCCAATGTATGCTTGGATAATATATTTGTTTATTTCAGACGAAACTGCATTTTAGCAGATGAAATGGGTCTTGGCAAAACCATTCAATCAATTACATTCCTCTACGAAATCCTTCTGACTGGTATAAGAGGACCTTTCCTGATTATTGCTCCACTATCTACTATTGCAAACTGGGAGAGAGAGTTTCGTACGTGGACTGATATTAATGTTGTGGTTTATCATGGGAGCCTGATTAGCAGACAGATGATACAGCAATATGAGATGTACTTCAGGGACTCACAGGTGTGTTCTTGGTCATTTTGTTTGTTGTGTGAATGGTCAGGTTTGAACAAGATAAGTAGTACATATTAATTACTTTCAAATTTAGGATAGATTTTCATTGCCTACTTAAGATCTTACTTAAGTCTCTTTATTCATCGTATTTATTTTACAATAAATTTTAGTAGCGAAAGAGAACAATGACAATAGTAGTCAAGTTCATGCTCTAGTTCAGTATAAATTTGCTGATCTATACAAATGTACAAATTTGTATCTTTAATTTTTAAACTAGAATGATTGTTTTACTAATTGTTTTTAAATGACATTAACTTTACAATTATAATGGTCTCTTTGTTCTTCCTCCAGTTTTTTTTCATCTCCATTTTTAAGAATTAAATCTCCAGTGAACACCATGAGTTTAAAAGTGCCTATTGACGTGAAGCCATAGGTTCTCTCTTGTGTTCACTGGATTTTGGTTTTAGACATTTTAAAATTTTTGGTTTGTTGTATAATATGTCCAGATGCAAGCACACCCCTGTGTCTTTTCCCCTTTGGATTGGTTATTGCAGTACTGTGGTGATTTTATGGTTTTCTTCTCCCATATATTTTAGAGGAACGTTTTAAATTTTACTTTGGCCATGTGATCATTAGGAAAAGATTTCCTATTTTTCTGCTTCATACACAGATCGTAAAATTAAGAGATGACATTATAAGAAAGAATTGCCTAGCAGAAAGTTAAGACTAGAAATCATGAAATGCCAGGTTGTAGTTTTGAGTGGTAATATGACTTTTTAAATATAAACTTTTAAGAAATAAGAAACAAAATCAATGAAAACACATTTTACACAAAATTGTACTTTTTAACTGGAAAGGGTTTATCACTTGGCACTCTGCCTGTACCTCAGTAGCACCTTAATATTTTATTTTTCTTTCACCAATTCTTCTGTTTTTATACGGACCATCATCATTTATAGCCAGGTCATGTGATGTGATATAGGTTGAAGTAAGGCAATATGCATAGCCTACTTTTGCCTCCCAATTATGAGTGATTTTGTTTCTGTAACCTCATTTTCTCTCATTTTGTGGTTGAAATAGTTACATTTCTATGAAATTAAGCATCTACAAAATCCTTTAATTATTTCTCAGTTCTATTGAAAACTATCATCTTTGTGTCTTTGGCGCCTATGACATCTTAGATTATAGTTTGATTTCCTTCCATAATGTTTTATTATTCTTAATCATACATATGTACAGTTTTAAAGCTGTATTGGTAACATAGAAATCACTTAAATATAAGTTTTTACAGAAGGTACAATTAAAATATTTTAAGATTATAACAGGTTACAATTTTAATATCTCTCATGAGTTTGGTATAAATATGATAGCCACAAAGTTGGAAGAGTCTTCATATGTTGTATTCTTAATATTATATATTAAACATTATATTTTTATGGTAAATGTTATACATTCTAGAAAAATATCTGAGGGGTTTAAAATTCCAATAATAAAGATACCTCATGAGACAAATAGATCTGTACTTGAAATATAGAAATAACTTTCATTATCTCTTTTAAGTATATTTTAATATAAATTAAATTAATATTTAACTTCCGCTTTTTTCAAGTTACTAAATAGCTTGAAATCACAGTAGTAATAAAATTGTGCTAAAATTTTCTGAATTGCCCATAGAAACGTAACAGAGATAATAACACTAATAACCACAAACATTTATTGAGCATTTACCATGTGCCAGGCATTACTCTAAACGGCTTACATATAGTATTTCACTTAATCTTTGTAATGCCAACCTTGTAAATAAGTAATGTTACTCCTAGTTACAAATGAGGAAACATCTATAAAGAAATTACAGTTTCTCCCAGAGTCACAAAGAAAATTGGGATTAATAAGCCCATTTCATTTTGAATTAAGAGCCCTTATTTTTAATGTGATATCTTTAACTGCGCACATTATACAATAGCTCAGGTTTTTAATGCTGTATAAATACTATATAGCCTTATACTTTATACCTATTTTAATAATAATCTACTGGAGCTGTTGCTCATCTTAATGCCAGCACATGCAATCAGTATGAATTAATTTAAAATAATTGAGTTAAAACCCAAATCAGAACACACAATCTTTCTTAACCCTTCTTTTCTCCTAATTCCTAATAGTTTATAGTTTTCAGTCCATTTAAACATTCTCTTCACTTGGATTCCCGGTCTTCGTATTGTCCTACAGCACCAACTGTGTCTTCTGAAGCCCCCTTTGCTGGTTCTTTCTCATCTTCTCTTTATCTAAATGTGGGGGTAACCCAGGGCTCAACCTTCAGATTCTTTTATATCTAGACTCATTTCATCAGAGATTTCACTCGCACAACTTAAGTACCATCTACACTACTGGAAACTCCCAAATCTATGTTACCAACTCTAACCTCTTTTTTAAATTCTACAGTCGTATCCAAATGCCTATTCAGCCACTTCACTTGGATGTCTAAGAGATGTCTCAGACATAGCATATCCAAAAGCAAAATCCAGAATTCCCTCACTGTAGTAAATAGCAACGCCACCTTCTAGTTGTTCAAGTTAAAAATTTTAGAGTCAAACTGGAATCCTCTATCTCAGTGCACATCTGTCCGTTAGCACATCCTGTAGCTCAGTTTCCATCAGTTTGTAGTTCAGATCCATCCAGAATTGAGCACTTCTCATGACCTTCAGTGATGATCTCTTGCTTCGATTACTATGTCAGCCTCTTACTTGGTCTCTCTAAACCCTGTCCTTGGGCCAGTACAGACTGTTTACCACAGCAGCCAAAAGGGACTCTTTTCAAATATATGACAAGTCATGACACTTTGTCTCAAAACTTCCAATAGCTCCTTGCTCCAAGTTCCAGCCAAAGTCCTTACACATACAGTCTCATTCCCTCCACACTCAACTGGGTTTCAGCCACTGGCTTTCTTGCCGTTATTTGAATACTGCCAAAGATACTTCTGCATTAGGGCCTTGCTATTTCTGACCAAAATGCTTTCTTCTCTAGATCTCTAGGGATCAGCAACATTGTTTCCTCCCTCATTTTCAGGACGGTGCTCAAATGTCACTTCTCATTAATGGCCTCTCAGCCACTGTATAAATTTGGTCTCAGTTTATTTTATTCCACAACCTTCATCACTTTCTAACTTAGTTTTTGTTTGTTTGTTTGTTTGTTTTTAATTTTTTCTGTTGTTTCTTTTTTCCTTAATGGCTCTGTACTACATTTGAACCACTGGATTGTCAGTCCCACTTGGATAATTACTTTTGTCTGTTTTGTTTACTGCTATATCTCCATCAACTAGAACAGGGTCTGGCACATAGACACTCAATAAATATTTGCTGAATAAATGACTTGAGTAGCTAATTTTGATATTAATAACTTATTATATGTGTGGATTCTTAGATGTAAGTAATAAACATTAATACTGAAATTTCATTCTCCAGATTGTGTAAATGGTCATTTGTTCATTGCCCTAAAATTATTGTTAAATCTCATAAAAATTATAAAACATTTTATCAAGGGATACTTATTTGGGTATAATTATAAATTATGTAATTATGTAATAAATTATAAATTATGTAATTATGGGCATAATTTTTAACATTCTTAAAACACAGCAATGTATTACAGTTTTAATACTAAAACTTATTTTAAGGAAGTGTCTATGCATATATAAAAATTTCAGTAGAATGACTTATAGCAGATGTCGATAGATTTATTTTTATGCTATTTGACAGGAAGTAAAAATTATGGTCAAGATATTCTAGCAAATTGTTGTATTTGATGATAAATTTCTAGGGGCGTATCATTCGAGGAGCTTACAGATTCCAAGCCATCATCACCACTTTCGAAATGATTCTTGGAGGCTGCGGAGAGCTTAATGCAATTGAATGGCGATGTGTGATTATTGATGAAGCACATAGGTTAAAAAATAAAAATTGTAAACTTCTAGAAGGTCTGAAACTCATGAATCTGGTAAGTAACATCATTACTATGATTTAATTCAGTTCTTAGCTACATAGTAAAAGATTAGATAATCAGAATTAATGGTAAAAACTTATGACTTTTTAAATTGTGGAGTATGGGTATAGCTGATTTCTATCTGTGGTGATTGAGATTGTTTTTGCTTTAATTAGTAAGAAAAAAAATCTCATTTGTTTCCTAAGTCTTAAAATTTTTTAGCTGTTTCCTCCAAAAAGCTTTAGTAATTAACATCAAGAATGAAAAAAAAGAAACCTCTGTAGAATGTACTATTAAAAAGAAAATAGCATCATCACTTTTAAGCCCATACATTCTTTAATAAAAAGTCCTTTCACCAAAGTTGTAATATTATTCAGATCATTTATGATAGAGGGATAAAGTTCCTACATGATTCTACATGCTTAGCAAGTAGTTATAATTAATAAAGAAGATTTTTAAAAGGCTCCTTCTTAGTGTGTATGCTTCTTTCATATCAAAGCGGCTTATCTTTTTGTTAATTTTGATTCAATTAAGATCACATAACTAGTACATGAGCACTTGAACAAATAACTCAAATATACAGAAGTACAAACAGAAAACATTAAAGTGCTCCCTTTTACTCCCTGCATCCATTCCCACTCCTAGTTCTATTTCTTACTCCCCTCCCCCTCCAGTGTTTACAGGTTGGTGTGTATCTTTCTAGGTGATTTACTAGCATATATGTACACATGCAGATGTGTAAATACACATACAAATACTTAGCTAAGGAATTTAGAGGTATTGTCAAGTCGAATTTTAAAAAATTTGTACTATTATCATTAAAAGTGTTCTGTTTACTTCATTCTGTTACAATTATGTGTGATTTGTAATGCAGTTCTAGGTTAGAAGCATATTGCAGTCAGCCCTCACATTGTTGGATTGTAGCCTTAATGATCTGAGAATTTGTTCTTGTGCGAAAACCAAATGATCAGCCAAATTATAAAGAATGAACACAGTTTTGTATACAAATTACCAGAGCAGGAATGGTTGACTACAAAAGAAGTAAATACCCTCTTTATTCTTAAAAAGACTATTTCCTTGAGAAAATCTAAAATGCGATTCTTAATTATTTAGAACTTTTCTTTAAAAGCACGAATAGGTAAAAGTAGCATGTGAAGTGAGGTAATTGGAGAATGATAAAGAGTTTTGAAAAAGTGATGGAGAAGAAAATTAATGAAGATTTGTGGGTGGAGATGTATTTTGAGTTGACTCTTGAAAATTTTGGTCAGAAGAATACTTGCTTTTCCAACACTGAACATTTGATAACCTACGTCAACTTTCATATAATTTTAGTACTGTGGTGTTTGACGTGAATTTTTCTTGCTTTATATAGGAACACAAGGTGCTTTTGACTGGCACCCCTCTCCAAAATACAGTTGAAGAACTATTCAGTCTTCTTCACTTTCTAGAACCCTTAAGGTTTCCTTCTGAATCAACATTTATGCAAGAATTTGGGGATCTAAAAACAGAGGAACAGGTATCCTTTTGGTCTCTGTGAATAAGCACATCAGCTCTTTTAGCATTACAATTATATGTACATTATGTGTAATTGAATGTGCATATATATTATCTCCATCATTTTTTATGCAGGTGCAGAAGCTTCAGGCCATCCTGAAACCAATGATGCTGAGACGATTAAAAGAAGATGTGGAAAAGAAGTTGGCCCCTAAGGAAGAAACCATCATTGAAGTAGAACTTACCAACATTCAAAAGAAATACTACCGGGCTATTTTGGAGAAGAACTTTTCATTTCTATCGAAAGGAGCAGGGCAGACTAATGTACCAAACTTGGTCAATACCATGATGGAGCTCAGGAAGTGCTGTAATCATCCTTACCTCATCAAAGGTACTGAAAAGGATGGCGCACAAATACTTGTTTCTTTCAACAAATGCTCATGAAGAAGCTGGGGTGGCTGTTACAAGCAGAGGCAGCGGTCCTCTAAGTCTTACTTCAGTCTGGAGTTCTGGGGCCTGCACGTGTTTCAGAGCCAGGGCCGGTATGCACTGCTTCAGGACAGGTTCCCGCATTAAAATGCCCGGTCACAGGGCCAGGAGTTGGATTCAGTCTAACTCGGACTGGAATTTCTCCTCCAGTTCAATCCTCCTCACACACAAAGATAGCAAAGCCCATGTTTGGGCCTCCATATTCACGCATTTTTTTCCTGGTTTCTTTCCAGTCTGGGAACCCCAGTTAGTGTCTCTCAATTTTTTGTGCTGTAGTGTTACTTTTAAGGTCCTGTCAGATTCTCCACTGGCATTCTCTCTGTACAATGTTTGGGTCTCTTCACTTATTTCTGGGAATACACTCTGCATCTTATTTTATCCAAGACAAGTTATTTCTTAGCCTTTTAACTAAGTCCCTTGAGATCCTGGTACTCTTTTTAAGACTAGACAGGCGGAGGGCAGGCAGAGAACCTTTGCTGCTGACCTGGACTCTGGAGGAAGTATGTGACAGTGACTTGTAACCTTACTTCCCTTTGAATTTTTCTTTTTTCCTTGTTTTGATGGCCAACAGGATGCCCATAGATATATCCAGATTAATTATGATCACCCTTCAGTGATGATCACTGTTATATCGGTATTTAAATATTAGATGTTCGTTTAAAAATAAATGTTTACTCACCTAGGTTAGGACCACATTTTTATTCATTCATTCTTTCCCTAATAGCACTCATTAAACACTTAGCAAACATAAATTTACATAAGGCACTATGCCAGGTGTCTGGGGAGACAAAAGGATGCTTAAGACATTGTTTGTATCCTCAGTGAATTACAGTCAGGTTTTGGTGGGGACTTAGCCGAAAACATAAATGATTCTACTAAGTAATTTACCTGCCATCAGAAAATTTTAATTTGTTGCAGAAACACAGAGGAGCAGTAATTCTGACTTTTGAAGAAAAAAAAAAGCAATTGGGAGTTGTCTGCATTTGTGCATTAATCTTATATTTCTTTGACAGGTGCTGAGGAGAAAATACTTGGAGAATTTAGGGATACCTATAATCCAGCTGCTTCTGATTTTCATCTTCAAGCGATGATCCAGTCTGCTGGTAAATTGGTCCTAATTGATAAATTGCTTCCCAAAATGAAAGCGGGAGGGCACAAAGTGCTCATCTTCTCTCAGATGGTGCGCTGCCTTGACATCTTGGAGGACTACCTGATCCATAAAAGGTAAGGCGTGCAGTCCGTCTACTGAAGCATACTGTAAATTATGCTACGTTTATGTCATTCAGGTGCTGGCAGCACTGTGTTGTAACCCACCTTTACTCACATCTTTCTCTTCATCTAGATAGGAATTTATTCAAATCTATGAGTACAGATAGTTTAGGATTATGTGTCAGGTGTTTTCTTAACCTACTTAAGTTGTAGTCGTAGGTGGGGCTAAAGAGACTGATTTAGAAAACTTTGCAAACTGACAGATATTTGACCTAGGAATGGGTTTATTAGTGTACATTTTACTCAATTTGTAAACTTTGTAGTAATGACATTTTAAACAGATTTGTAACATCTTGAAAATGGAAGAAAAATTGTTCAAGATCCTTTGCAGATCTATTTCATTATTATAATTAGAGCTGGAACTTGCTACATTTTCATTCTTGTCATACACTTTATAAAATTTGTTAATGATTTAATCTTTTCTGATTTGTTAATATTGAGTTTTGTTTTGGTTTTTTTTTGGTACATGATAGTCTTAAATATTGTCTAATCAGTATTTAGATAAAGAGGATATTTATCAGGATATTTTATCATAGAACAT
>NW_017731354.1:7637194-7638626 GCF_001890085.2 Hipposideros armiger
TACTACTAATGTAGATCTATCTAGTCTTTATAGACTAATAAAAAATTTGGCCTCTTATACTTTCCCTCAACCTGGAACAGAGTTGTTCATGCATAGTTCTGAGTTGCAGTGGGCACAAAGTGGAAATGGATAGATTAAAGATGTCAACAAAGGGTGTTAGCATCAATGCCACATGTAAATTTTAAAGCCAAATTAATGATTTAATCTTGTGAAGATATTTGCAAGGTGATTAATAGTTTGTGAGAAAGACCAATGGTTGTGTAGAACCCTTAGAGTAAAAACTTACACAAATTTTAAGTGTAGTGGGAACTCAGGATAAAATATGAAAAAAATTATGTAATCTCTGATGTCTCCACTTCCAACAGGTACACATATTAGATAATTAGTTCTATCTGTTTAAATAAAATTTGGGTCTCCATAGTTATTCACCTTAAGTTTTTACCCTTCCCCTCCATTATCCAGTTGAACTAAAATATATTGAAAAGGTTATTGATAATGTAATAGAAAAAAATTTAGAAATTTAAGGTACAGGTTTAAAGGATGAGTTGCCAGCCACTAAAAATATCTGGAGTTTACATTCCTGTTTAAAATTATATTGATGACATCGTCTTTAAACTAATTCTTCAATGATTTACATTCTCTAAAATATAAGCTTAGATTTTATCTTACAGCTGATTGTGGGATCACTTCTTATTTTAGTAAGCTCTACCTTCATTACTTCAAAAATTATAGCTAATTTAGTAACTAAAGGGTCTAAGCATTCTTATATACTTTTATATTCCATCAAATATTTTACTATTAAATGCCTTTTATGTTATGTCTTTCATGCTATTTTGTAAAATAAATTGAATCTATAAATTTTCATTTTTTATAGGCCCAAGCTCGTTGTCACAGAATTGGTCAGAATAAAGCAGTTAAAGTCTACCGACTAGTAACTCGTAACTCATACGAGAGAGAGATGTTTGACCGAGCCAGTCTGAAACTGGGTCTAGATAAGGCTGTGTTGCAGAGCATGAGCGGAAGAGAAAGTAATGTTGGTGGGGTATGTATATTTCCTATTTTCCTTGGCGCTTTTGGGCTTTTGTTTGCATTTACTTTTAACCTCATGTAGTGTATCATTTAATTTTGATCCATATTGAACACAGACTAGATGGTTTTATGTAAAGAGGCATTTCAGAATACTGCGACATTTAATTAATACTTTTCATCCTGTTCTGTCTGTAAAACTCCAGTGCTTGTGAATTCTAAGAATATGTTTTCAAGGAAGACATATTTTTCCTCTGCTTTTATTTTATTTTTTTTTTTAGCTGAGCCATCCTGCCAACTGTTGGCGGCTCAGCAGCAGCTCAGCTCAGGCCGTGAATCAAACCGGGGACCCTGTTGCTCAGAGCTCAAACTCTTGAGCAAGCTCTTAACCAACTGAGCCACTCGG
>NW_017731354.1:7638641-7641501 GCF_001890085.2 Hipposideros armiger
TTAATGATTTAATCTTTTCTGATTTGTTAATATTGAGTTTTGTTTTGGTTTTTTTTTGGTACATGATAGTCTTAAATATTGTCTAATCAGTATTTAGATAAAGAGGATATTTATCAGGATATTTTATCATAGAACATTAGTGGTCTAATCAGATTTCAAAATATTTATATAAAAGGGAATCCAGATGCAGCTGTAGATTTTGGTTTAACCATTCTATTTAAAAGTAAAGGTCTATACTAGTTTATATTATCATAGATGGTATAGTTGATTTTTATTCTTTATTTTAATTCCTACCTTATTTTTAGTGTCAGTGTTCCACTCTTTTAGTCTCATCCCAAAATATGTACTGTTCTCAATTTTATACCATAAAAGTAGAAAGATTGTATAGCATTGTTAACTCAGAATAGCTATTCTTACGTTTTCTTGATCTCTTTACACAAAGAAATTTATAAGGTAAAGATAAATTTCTATTATGATGAATGTCATGGAAACCCCCAATGTCTTTAATGTCAAAAGTAACATTATTGAAAGTCACAGCCCCACATCCAGGTGCGAGAGACAACAGTGGGGCTGCTGCTGAGACCCCAGTAAATTTTACGTGGTAAGAAGGACCTTGAACCAGAAAAGCTGTGGCAAATGTCCCGTGTATTCCTCTTCTAGTTCCTAAATTTTTATATGTTCCATTTTTATTGATGTCTAACAGTTTTTGAGTTTTGTGTTAAATGAAGGATAAAAGAAGTTAAAAGTTAATTGCTTGACAGTAATGATTATAAGGAAACAGCATTCTAGTTTGCCCTTGATAGATTTATAGTTTACAATTAAGCATATCATTTGAGAGAGTAGCACTGAGACAGAGAAATATTGGTAGGCTTCTTGTGCAAAGTTTTATTAATGTCTTTGTTTCTGGAAAAAAAAAGTTATTTAAATTAATATCATGAGGTCAGCAGAGTAGTTTTATGGCCTGCTTATTTTATTTTATTTTTTTGAATTCCAAATCTAAAAATGGTATTCATTGTAATGGTATTTTCTCTATCCATCAGGTATGAGGAATGCAGAGATTTAAATTTTTTATATTACTTTGTATTTCCTCCTTAGGACCTAACTGAGGAGAGTAAAACCATAGAAACTAGTTGGGGTTGTATTGCTTCTTAATTTTATATTAAACAATATTCTAGGAAAACAGACTTTATATCAGATACACTTCGTTTTCATTATATCCTGCTATCTAAATTTACTGCATTTTATTTGATAGATATTTATATGAGCGAATTGATGGAAGAGTCAGAGGGAATCTCCGACAAGCTGCTATAGATCGCTTTAGTAAACCTGATTCAGATCGATTTGTTTTTCTTCTGTGCACCCGAGCTGGTGGGTTGGGCATCAACTTAACTGCAGCTGACACATGTATAATTTTTGATTCTGATTGGAATCCTCAGAATGACCTTCAGGTAAGTAAATAATTGTTTTGGCTAAGACAATTTATTTTAAAATTCATGTGACTATTTTTGATAATCCACCTCTTATTTTTATCTGGACAGGCTAACATGTATGTATCCCTAAGAAATGGCTGTGCCCAAAGAGCTTCGATTATTTTTATTTTAATTTAAAGACAATAAAATATACTTATTTAGTCATCTCACATCTTAAAAGGTTTACCTGCTTGAGTACAGCATTTAATTGTTTAAAATATGTTATGTCAATTTGAAAGAGACCTAAGCTTTAGAATAACTTATCTATAAAAGATAAAGTTTTTAGAATTTTACTTCCTTAGAAATGTGTTTGCTTATCCTAATTTCAAGTTCTCAATCGTCGTATAATACAGTATGCATAGAAATGAGTCATAATAGAATATGCCTTTTATGATATATTATAAAAAGTTAATATATACATATAAGTTAAGACTGCTTGGACTTCATAGAAACAAAAGAATATTGATTAGAGTGATCAAAGAGAGAGTGCAAAAGAAGCAATGTAGGAAAGATATGACAAGATAAAATATAAGAGAAATTTGTCTTTTATTGCTCATGATAGTCTTAATTGTATTGTAATTAAGATTACTTTAAATAGATATTACACCAAATATAGTAAATTGTTACTGAAATTATACCTGCTTAATAAAAGATAAAGTTGTAACCTTTCATTTGTGTAACAGTGTAATGTAGCTCAAATTATTATCAAAGCTTTATCCAAAATTAATAGATTAAACCAGGGACAAACTCTGTAGAAAGTCAGTTAGTAAATATCGGGGGTGCCAAAAAAAATGTATGCAAGTGGACACTTTGGTCAATGTTGCTCAAACAGTAGTTTGCCGTAATCAAAAGTGTCTGGATGCTGATGGTAACCACTTTGAGCACCTGTTGTAATTGCAGAAGTCAAACGTGACTTGTATTTATCTTTTGTTCTAGGCATATATTGAGTATTACAGTTTTAATTCAGTTTTTCTTTCTTAAAATGTGTATACATTTTTTTGGCACCCTCTGTACTTTTGGTTTTGTAGGCTTCTGTCACACATTTTTTGTTTGTTTGGTTTTACAGTCCTTTAAAAATGTAATAGCCATTCTTAGTTGGCAGGCTATATTTGTCCACAGTTATATTTTGCCAATCCCTAGGCTGAATCCAAATCATAACTAATTATTTTGGAATGGAGATTTATACTTACAACTGCCCACAGTGCATGTGATGTTCTAAAAGTTAATCTAAAATCAAATAATAAAGTCACATTTTATTTTTTTTTTATTATTATTTTTTTTAGCTGAGCTATCCTGCTACCTGTTGGCAGCTCAGCGGCTGCTCAGCTCGGGCTGGACTCGAACCACTGTTGCTCAGAGCTCAAACTCTTGAGCGAGCTCTTAACCAACTG
>NW_017731354.1:7643751-7665263 GCF_001890085.2 Hipposideros armiger
ATTCCATCCGGCCTCAGTTTTCCGAGACACTCTCTCGACTAATGGGTCAGAGGCTAGTGTAGGGGGGTGGTAACGGAATTGGCTATAATGCAACAGGGAACAGCACTGGGGAATAGGGGGAAAGGGAACAGACAAGTTGCTGTCGTTTTGTTCTTCAGTCTAGTTGTAGAGGATGTTGCTTCACTGGCCCATGTTGGTATTATCATTGCGCTCTTCTCAGGTGAGGCAGATTGGTCACCGGTCTCTGGACGGCCACTCACGGCGGCTCTTGGCAGCTCACACCGGCTGCCAGCCACACACAGTAGCTTACTGCAGCCCACTGCAGCAGGGGCTGCAGCCTACACCGTCGCCGGCGACTCACAGCAGCCCAGCTCCACGTCGAGCTGCTGCTCACCATCTTAGCTGTAGAGGGCAGTGTCACGCCCTCATGTGGGATCCGAACAGGGGGCTTGCTGCTCAGAACTGGTGTCCCAAGCCAGCTCTTAACCAACGCGCCACTCGGCCGACCCCTAAATGGCAATTTAAATAAGACCTCAGTGTTTGACATTCTTTAGGGTTACTTTCTCATTCTATGAACTTTAGAAAAATATTGTTACCAAAATTGTTTTCTCTTTAGATTCAACAGCTTTCCAAAAAGGAAATAGAAGATCTGCTTCGAAGAGGTGCTTATGGCGCTATTATGGAAGAGGAAGATGAAGGTTCTAAATTCTGTGAAGAGGATATTGATCAGATTTTACTACGTCGCACAAAAACTATTACAATTGAGTCAGAAGGTCGTGGGTCGACATTTGCTAAGGTAACAGTGAATGCTATTTTATATATTTATACTGGTAACCTACATTCAATAATAAAAAAATTTCACTGCCTCTTACTCTACTGATTATTTGTAGAACATCTACTTTATATTTAAGTAAATTGAATTAGCTCAAAAGAAGTAGGTAATATATTCTTTTTCATTTTTTCAGATCTCTCATATCAAATTGCCCATGTACTCTTTTGATCCTAGTGAAATGGAATAGGTATAATAACCAGAAATAGTTCTAAGTATTAATCAGAGTAGAACATTTGAAATCAAATTTAGAAAGTAAAAAATGTGTCAAAGTTAGAGCAAAATATAAGTAATAGTATAGGAGGTTAAATCATCTTACATTAACTTATAACACAGTGGTCCGCCCTTATCTATGATTTCAGTCAACCATGGTATAAAAATATTAAATGGAACATTCCAGAAATAAGTCAAAAGATATTTTGAGAGAAAGCACATTCACATAGCTTTTATTATAGTACATTGTTATAATTGATCTATTTTATTGTCGTTAATCTCTTAGTGTACCCAATTTATGAATTAAACCTTATCGTAAATAGGTATGTATAGGGAAAAACCATAGTATATAGGGTTTCATACCATTTGTAGTTTCAAACACCCACTGGCCGGCTTGGAACATATCCCTGGAGAATAAGGGGGCCTACTATAATTTACTTAAAAGAGAGAAAGGATTTCTAATTTCATTTTAAATATTTAAATCTAATTTGGAGGCAGTAAAACAAATTTTGTCTCTTGAAGTGTTAGTAGCTATTCTGCCCTATGTGGGGCAAACATTACAAGTTTACTAACTGCTTTTATATTTGTTTTTCTTTTCCTTGCATCAGAGACATGGTAAATCTATATCTTGCATTCATCTGAAGAGTTTTTTATTGCAGTATTATGTCCCACCTGCCCTAATTCATACAGGTTTTTCCTTTCCACTTTATTTACTTTCTACATTTTCTTCGTTCTCCATCCCCCAATCTGCTTTCAACCCAGAAATCTTTATCTTTATGGAGACAAGTGTGTTTTTTGCAGGTAGTTGAAGGTGCTACACCAAAAGTAATGTTATCAGCTTTCAAATGAAAACTTTCCTCTTGCATTCATTCATCAAACTAATGAAATCTTGTGTGAGGCACTTAACAACACTGGAAATACTAAAATGAAAGGGTTTTAGTTATGAGAACATAAAGGAGGAAATGATTAATTCTGGGTAAAATTGGAGAGTAGAGAATCAGGAAACCCTGACTTACCAGAAAAAATAACATTTGAACCAAATCTTGAAGGAAATGTAGATTTCATTGTGTTTCAAAAGAAAAGATCACATTAATGAATTATATGTTGCTAAACTACAAGGAAGATTTCAAGGACTATGTTATAGGCCTTTATGAATGCACAGTATGAGTTCAGTGGAGGTGAAAATGAAGGGGTTAGGGAGGTTGGATCCAAATTTTGAAGGGCTCTCAAAAATTCCATTTTGAGGAATTTGCACGTGATCCTGAGGCTGTTAAAAAGCTTTTAAATCCCTTCAAGCAGAAAATGGACTTAGTGCAATCCCGTTTAAAAATTTACCTCCACCCATCAGTGGAGAGAATGAGTTTTGAAAGAAGAAGACAAGCTGCAGGGAGATCAGATAAGAGGCTTATTTAGGAAATAATGATGGGTGAATTAGAGTAGTGGAAAACCACCTTAATTAACAGGAGTTTATGATCAGTTAGAATTTGTGGGAGGAGACAAAAAATGACTTGAAATTTTCTGGCTCAAGTAGCTAGGAGAGTCCTGGTGTCATTAAATAAGATAGAGTATGCAAGAGAAGGAAATTCATATGGAGAAAATAAAATATTGGAGCTGTTGTATTTGTGGCATTTATAGGGCACCCAAGCGGAGATGTCCATGAGAGTTGCCTCGGATACAGGTATAGAGTTGGGAGTTACTGGACAATAAATCAGAAGGAAGTAGTATTGTGGAAACGAAAGAAATACTGCAGAGGGATAAGGCTGAGAACTAAACCTGGTCTTGATTGGGTAGATGTACCCCAGCTGTAGCTTCCTTCCTGAGAAAAATGATTTATTTTAGATTCATTGGCTCTACCCGAGTTGTCAGTACACTACTCATATTTTTTTCCCTTATGCTTGAAATTATCTGAGATCTAATTAATTTAATCAAAAGGCATTAGACATAGAAATGGACTTTGTTAGTTAGGCTAAGCATAGAGATATTCTTAAAGGTTGTTTTTTTTTGTTTGTTTAATCAGTGTAGGAATATAAAGTACTTAATGACCCCAGAAGATTCCAGGCTTTCTTATTTACAAAGTTAATGATAATGCATGGAGAGTTAGAACCCCATCTGACTCATAAGCTGAGTGACCTTGGACAATTTCACCTTTACAAGTGAGCCTTTTCTTTAAACGAGAGCATAATCATGCTTGGCCTTTCCTGTTTTGCTGTAAAGGGCTATGTGAGTATTTAATTTTACTCAGGTGTGCTCTAATCATAACCAACTGTGCTCTTCTAATGTGAAATACTTAAGCATTTTAATGTATATATTTAAACCTTAAACCAGGGAGTAACAGTTAGATTTAAACAGAGCCGACTGATGAGGTACCATAATTGCTGAGGCAAGTCCAGAGAGTGTGCTTGTGGTTGTTTTATAATTTGTTCATTTCCATATTTGTGTGGCAATGCCACTATTTAGTGAGCATTTAGCATAGTGGAATATGGCATCACTATATATAGTGGCACCGAAGATGCAAAGTTGATAGTATTTTATACCTTCCTGGAATTGCCAAAGACTTTGACTATGCACAGTTGTTTTCAGTGGTGTGGATAAATGAAGTAATTCCAGTCTGTGTTTCTTTGCATTATCAAATAGTTTTGATAAGAAGCTATGTATATGGAACATTGTGCATAATAAGACTATTTAAACTTAGTACATATCCATCAAATAAATCATTATTGGTAACTTCATTTATAAGTGGTCGTATCACCTAAACATTGTTTTGAAAGATTTTCATGAGGGCAATCAGGTGGATGCTAGAAATAGAGTTTCTGGTCTGATTTTAAAAATACTTGGTATAGAACAAAATACTTTGAATTACTTAATTCTCAAAATAAAAAACAAGACAAAATTGTCAGAATCATTCTTCAGATGGATTGCTTATTTGTGAGGGCCCTTCTGTGGTACCTACTCTCTTTTTGCAACTTTCTGATATAGGAAGATAGATTTCACCATTTAAAAGTCTTTCCTAATAAATAATTAAGGGTTTTAATGATTAAAAGAATACATTTAAAGAAAAATATTATTCTGGGAGCTAGGATATTTATTTAACATTTGGGAAGGAGTTGGTAAACCTGTTCTTGATGATATCTTCCACAACAGGCGTTGCATTTCTATGGCCATTAATCCATTGTTACATGTTAGACAACTTGAAAATATGTTACATGTCAGTTAACAGTAGATTTTGGAATTATTTACAAATATAAAAAAATGATTTGAAAAATAATTTTACCACTTCTCTTATAATGAATATTTAAAAAGCTATTTAATCATTAGTTTCTTCCAGGCAAATTATTTTAATTATCAACAGTTATCTGATAGCAGAATAAAAATGATTATCCATTGTACCCTAGAACTTTTTTTTTAAGGTAAGCAACCATAAAGTAATGTTTCAAAACCCATTTTTTTATTTTAATGACTTTATATTTAATGGCTTTTCATGTTAAATATTCTCCAATTCTTGTAAAGCAAATGCTCATTTGCTAGATTGCTTAAACTTGAAGCATATATCAATGAAACTATAGCATAAAATGAAGCCCTGTGAACTTCAGTGAACTTTTCATTGATCCTAAAAATTGATGTTTATATTAATGAAGATTTGGATATTAATGAAGTATGGATATCATATTAGTTAAAAATTTTATTTCTGAATTAACAAAATGAAGTCTCCTCAGAGCTTAGGAGCTACTTGAGCAGTAAGATGATGCCAGTTTCTCATACTCATTCATACTATTTTGATGAATTGCCATCATATACTTTTATGCAGTTGGCTATCTGCTTTTTGTTTTATCAAGCTAATTAGACTTTGCTTTTTTTCAGTTGGATATGAGTCTTTAAAATATGTTGTTTATCATTAAGAAGTGTCTTGCTGTATTATTTCCTATAGCCTCTGTACCAAATTACCACAAAGTTAGTGGCTTAAAACAGATTTATTGTCTTACAGTTCTAGATGTCGAAAGTCCAAAATGATCCTTACAGGGCTGAAATCAAGGTTATCAGCAGGGCTGGTTCCTTCTGAAGTTTCCAGTGGAGAATCTGTTTATTATCTCTTCCAGCTTTTAAGAGTGCCTGCTTTTCTTGGCTTGTGACCACATTATTCCAGTCTCTGCTTGTGTTGTCACATAGCCTCTTCCTCTTCTGTAGTGAAATGGCCTCCTCTTTCCTCTTATAAGGACAGTTGTGATTACGTTTGGGACCCACTTGGATAATGTACATCTGCCAAGTTCTTTTTGCCATATAAACTAACACTTACGAGATTCCAGGAATTAGAACCTAGACATCTTTGGGAGCCATGTTTCTCCCCGAACACACTGATCATTTCAAAGAAATAAAAAAATTACTTATTTCAGTAGTTTCACAGTAATAATAATAAAGCTATCGTTTAGAGCAAATTAAAAAAAAGGAAATTTAAATTTAATTCATTAAAGCATTATTTCTGTCACTTGTTTCATAAATATTCTAACAAAGTACACATTTTTAAACATTTATATTTAATACTTGCTATATACAAGCACCTTACAAACCCAATCTCAAAAAAATGTTTTGATGGAATGAATGTACTTGTTACTTGATATAAGCAATGTTATGAACAGAATCTTAAAGTTCAGCAAGAAGCATTTAGGATTTTAATTTTGTTCCTACTCATTTTTTTTCAATGTTTTATAAAGATTCAAATTATAAATATACACAGAATAGTATAATAAAACCTGTGTGTTCATCAATTAGCTTCAACAGATATCAACTCATGCTAAACTTATTTAATTACTACCCTACCTGTCTTTTATATTATTTTAAAGTAAATCCCAGACAGTATCCCATCATCTCCATAAATCTTTTCATATGTATTTCTGAGGATAAAAATTTCTTTAACATTAGCTACAGTTATCACATTTAAAAATAAAATTCACAATAATTCCTTGATATCATCAGTTTTCCAGTGTTCAAACTTGAATGTTATAAATGTCTTGTTTACTTGTAACAGTTTTATCTTTTTAATGTATGATATTTTGCATTTTAAAATACCATCAAGATGAGTTTTTAATGAAGGTTTTAATCATTTGATTATATCCTAGATAATTAGATATTATCTTAAAACCATTTACTAATTATATCCTTCTTTGAAAATCATTTTATGTCACCATGTTCTTCCATTAATTCTTTTAAGAGTTAGCATGCATCTTTCAGGCCCTTTTCTTTCATAAAGCATCATGTATCTTCATTGCTTGTTTCATTTTTATCAAGCACCTTGTTGGCTTTTCTTTGAAGTGGCATATTTATGTTTAGGAACTTCAGTTTCAATAATGGTTATTAGTTTATATGTTACAGTGTTGACCTGTAATGTTTAAAGTTAATTACAACTAAAAGATTTTGTACTTTTTACAATATTTAAGAATATAAATCACTTATATTCTCTAATTTTATTACCCTCAATTTATTAAATTTTTACAATGATTATGAAATATTTTTGTTGTAAGGAAAATAGTTTTAAAAACAAAGACTGACAGTGATTCATCTTTCTTTATTTCTCATATTCTGTATTTCATTTTCTTTAGGAGACATATTTATCTAATAATATGATTGAAGTTAAGTGGGAGAATACCAGAAAATGAGCTGTAAAGAACAAGCAGGCTTCAAATTATTGCTCTAACCTGATTTCTTAATATTCACGTGGTGTTTCTAGAAAGCATATCTGTCCTGTGTGGTTTCTTGACCAACAATATTTGATCCTTGCTTACCAAAAGTTTGAGTTAAACAACAATAACCACTTATTTAACTCTGCTCCTAAAGCTCCAGCCTGTGTTGGCATTCAGCCTTCTGCCTTAAGCCTTTTGCTTTAAGCAGTTGCTGTGGTATGTTTCATCTTCTGAACGTATGTGCATACGCTAAATTTCAAATTATAGTCACAGTAAATGTGAAGAGATAATGTTTTAAATATGCTTTGATAAATTTTTCCTCTAAGCTTCAAAACGTTTTAAAAACCTGCCATTATTTATTTCAGGCGAGTTTTGTAGCATCTGGAAACCGGACAGATATTTCCTTAGATGATCCTAACTTCTGGCAAAAATGGGCTAAAAAGGCAGAAATAGATATTGATGCCATCAGTGGCAGAGTAAGTATTTTTTTACCTTTACAAAAATTACCTTTTGGAATACTTGGTAATATTATTATGCTATTTTAAGGTATTGAACTGTGTACTTACTAAAATTAATTTACATGCATAAGTAAATTGATGTAGGGCAGTAGAAATTTCATACTTCTGATACCTGTCATGATAGGTTGTAATATGAGGAAAGTTTAATTTAGGATAGTATTTAGATTCTTAAAATTATGTGTTTTTTTTAATTTTTAAAAGTTCTTTAAATCATGTTTTTATTTTGCCCTTTAACTTTGTTTTGTTGGTGTTAGATCCCTTTAATGATATTTCTTTCAAATATAAAAGGAGGGGAGGAAAAGGCAGTCAAGAAAGTGGTATTTTTAACCTATTTCATTATAACTTCCCTTGGAACTAAGGAAGAAAGGGCCAAAAAGCTAAAATACAATTCATGGAACTGATAATAACATAATTGCTCACTTTGTAAGACACTTCTGTAATCAGTTTGTGAGACTTATGTACTACCAAAATAACTGCTAAATGAGTAAAAGGATTTCATACTAAGATTGATGCATGAGATGTATTTGGATTTTAAAATGTAAAATTGTACAATGATGAATAATGTCATTATTTAAAATATTTTGGAAATATGTATAATTCTCTATGAAACAAATTTCAAAAGATAGTAATAAAATCGTTATTTTCATGTGGCATGTTTATATGCCTAAAAATACAATGGAATCAGCAAACCACTATTAAAAGTAAGTGAGTTTAGTGAATTAATTGGATAAAAGATAAATATTCCATTTAGCCTTCCTAAACATAGGTACTAACAGAAATAGAAAAATTATAGGAGGGCCGGCCGAGTGGCTCAGTTGGTTAAGAGCTCGCTCAAGAGTTTGAGCTCTGAGCAACAGCGGTTCGATGCCAGCCCGAGCTGAGCAGCTGCTAAGCTACCAATAGGTAGCAGGATGGCTCAGCTAAAAAAAAGAAAAAAGAAAAAAGAAAAATTATAGGAAAAGAGGAGATATACTTTATAGTAGAAAAAATATATATACTTAGGGTTATACCTAACGAAAGATGTATATGATTTCAGTAAAGTGAATTAACAAATTTAATTGGGAGATTTTTCAGTTGGAAAGGAAAAACTACATATTTAAAAATTTTTAAGAGTTTATAAAAATAGAAATGCAACCCAAATCAAAATGTTAAGTTTTTTCATAAGACTGAACAAAATCTAAAATTCCCTTAGAAGAATGCATAGTCAATACTATTACATGTACTCCTAGGAATCTGTTGTACAGCAATAGTCACCCATATACAATGATATTGTACAGAGATGCTCTTTGCCACATTATTTGCTTTAGAAAAAATTTAGAACCTAAATCTCCTATGATAGACGAATGGTACAGCCATACTGTCTAATGCAATAAATAAAAATAATCATGTAGATCCCTGTGTACTGACATAGAAAGAGCTCCAAGACAGTTAAATTTAAAGAGAGAAATATGTAGAACAATGAGTATAATATGATCTTTGTTTATGACTTTTCAAAAGTATGTATTGGTAATACACAGACACATAACATTTATGCTGTGTATCTAATTATGGCCCAGTATGAGCCAAGCACCATTCTCATATTAGGGCTAATAATGCACAAGACAGACAAACCCCTGCTTTTATAGAGCCTACGAATCCTGATGGGTTAGACAGAAGTAAACAAATACGTAAGATGTTTTTTAGAAAGAAAATAAAATAAAACGGTAACCTTGTAGAGAATGCCTGGAGGAGTGGATAGCATTAGGTAAAGTGGCCAAGGGAGGTGACTCTGAGGGGGGCTTTTGTGCTGAGACTCGCATGATAAGACACAACAATATAAAGACATGAGGGAAGAGCTTTCAAGCTAGATAGAATGGCAGTGAGCCTTTAGTGGAAACAAGCTCAATGTATTCCCTAAGAGAAATGATATTGTGGCAGAATGAAGGGAGGTGGTGATAGTGGTGATAGGTAGGGTCAGACACCATAGATATGGATCAAATCAACAGGGCCTTGTAGATTATCTTAAGGAGTTATGGATTTTATAGATCAATTTATAGAAGCATATAGTTATTAAACACTCTGCAGTTATATTTTCTAATTTATACTTTGTTAAAAAACATTGAAAAATTTTCTGAAAATAAGTATAATTAAGACAGAGAAGCATTAGTTATATGTTAAGATATAAAAGTATATTAATATATTATAAAGGAACCATAATTTAAATAGTGTGACACCAAGAGATTTTAAGAACAAAGAATAGAATAAGAACAGAAAAAGATCAATTATAAGATTTTAATAAAAGATAGTATTAGAGTAAAAAAGAGTATTTAATAATTGTGATTAGAATATGGAGTTAGCATTGGAGAGAAGCATCGTAATAATATATCTGTATTTATGATAAAAAATTTATTTTTTAATTAAAGCATGCAAAAATAGAAAAACTAGATTTTTATTTTATGAAATATTTTGTGAGAAAACATTCTCAACTAGAAATCACAAAGAAAATGTTTGGTATGTTCAAATATATAAGATTAAAAATCTTATTTTTATATAATATAATAAAAATCTCATAAAAATGTGAAAAAATAAAAGTGCAGTCATACTGCTGAGACTATTTGTAGCTGAAGTGTATATGGAACTTAATATTATTATATAAAAGCTAATAAAGTTGATCAGAAATACATCAAATGTCAAAAGATTATGGGCAAAGGACATTTGAAATTACTCAAGAAAAAATAAAATTAGGGGTGTGTGTGTGTGTGTGTGTGTGTGTGTGTGTGTGTGTTTTAATGAAACCTGCACAGGGGAAAGGGAAAACTTTTCTTACAGAATTCCAACAACCTGCCAAATCAACTTAAAAATTTTTTTATTCCTTGAAAATCCTTAATACCATACATATATAACTATGATATTACAGTCACAGGATTAAAAAGAATTTGGTATCTGGCTTAATTATTAATATGAAAGTTATTGTATTGTGCATCTGATATAACCATAAATACGTGTGTGTGTGTGTGTGTGTGTGTGTGTGTGTGTTGTTGCTTTTTTTAGATTTTTTTTATTGGGGAATTGGGGGAAGGGGAACAGACAAGTTGTCCTTTTGTTCTTTAGTCTAGTTGTGGAGGACGTTGCTTCACTGGCTTAAGTTGGCACCATCATTGTGCCCTTCCCAGGCGAGGCAGATCATTCGCCGGCTTCTGGACGGCCGTTCATTGTGTCTGCTGGCCGCTCACGCTGGCTGCTGGCTATACACAGTAGCCCATGGCAACCCACTGCAGCAGGGGCTACAGCCTACATGGTCACTGGCGACTCACAGCAGCCCAGCTCCAGGTTGAGCTGTTGTTCACCATCTTAGCTGTGGAGGGCAGTGTCACTGGCCCTCATATGTGGGATCCGAACCGGGGTCCTCTGGCATCCCAAGCCAGCTCTTAACCAACATGCCACTTGGCTGGCCCCATAAAATATATTTTTAAGCTGAATTTATGGATTGTAATTTTCTTCACCTAATTAATTCATAATTCAATTTAGATTTTTATTATTTATACAGTTTGAAAGATGAAAATGTCAGACACTGTTATAAGCAAAATGGTAAAAGGACCTTCAAGTAATAGCTGTTAAATTTTACAGAACAGTTTGGTTATTGACACGCCAAGAATTAGGAAGCAAACGAGACCCTTTAGTGCCACAAAAGATGAATTGGCTGAATTATCTGAAGCCGAAAGTGAAGGAGAAGAAAAGCCCAAACTCCGGAGACCCTGTGACCGTTCCAATGGCTATGGAAGAACCGAGTGCTTCAGAGTGGAGAAAAATCTGCTGGTTTATGGGTAAGCTATTATTTTCAAAGTTTCTTGCTAGTAGTGTGGCATGTCAAGTTACAGAAAACATATACTATTCTAGTGTATTTATCTTGTTAGAATCGATATCTATTTCTAAAATACCCTGAATTTATATGTTTAACATATATTTAATAAAGTGATGGGATTTTTAAAAATTTTAAATTATAAATATCAGTTAAGTTAAACTCCTCAGAGTTGCATATTCGGTAATGCAAAATGGATATTGTTGTTATTCATTATCAAATAAAATATACTAGAAACTACTGTACCATGCCGCTGTATTTTACTCATGGAGTAAAAACCTTTATTAAGTAAATCCTGTTAATGACAGTGTTTTTTGCAGTTTTGAGGCCTTTTATCCATGAGCTATGTTTTTGGGTTTTTTTATAACTTGCTCAGTATTAATGTAAATATACCTTTTTAACCAGATGGGGCCGATGGAGAGAGATTCTATCACATGGTCGTTTTAAAAGGCAGCTAAATGAACATGATGTGGAAATAATTTGCCGAGCCCTCTTAGCATATTGCCTTATTCATTACCGGGGAGATGAGAAAATTAAAGGCTTCATATGGGATCTCATTACTCCAACTGAAGATGGGCAGACACGAGAGCTACAAAATCATCTTGGTATGAACCTTCCTCTGTTTTGTTTTGTTTTTTTTCCAACGTATTTTTAGTTCCATAAGTAATACTCAACATATTACCCTATAAAACACTGAAGCATTACAGACAATATTAAAAAGCCTTTATCCTTCACCCTCTGTTCATGTTCCAACTTAAGAAAATACCAATGTTACCAGTTTGTTGAGTTTTAGGTACCATTATCAAACATGTATCGGTTTGCAAGCTGTTGACACAACAGTATGTCTTTGAGCTCTTCCTATCCATATTCAAGTAGCACTGTCTCTGTGCTAAACTCCTAAAGCACTAAACTCCTGCTTAGTAGTCCACAAAGTATGGATATTCCATAATTCATTTAGCATTTCCTTCAATGATGGGCTTTTAGGACATTTCCACTTTTAGGTAATTGGAAAACAAGTTTCAGTGAAGATCCTTATACGTTCATCCTTGTGCTCATGAATAAATCTATCACAGTAAATATCAAGAAATAGAATTGTTGAGTATAGCATATATATGTACATCCTTAAGACCTAAAATGTGATCTATGGATTTATAGCCTTAGCATCTCCTGGAATCTTCTTAGAAATGCAGAAACGTAGGCCTCAGACTTACTGAATCACAATCTACATTTTAACAAGTTCCTCAGCAGTTTGTATGTAACTATAGTTTGGGAAACATGCATATAATTTTAAATTTTCATAAATACTAATTTGCTGTCACATGTGGCTATACCAAATTTACAGTCTTATCAGCGGTATATACAAGTACTTTTTTCTCCACAGCATTGATAACAGAACATTCTTTTCTGCATCAAATAATTATTTCATAGAATAAAATAATTGCATTTTTAATACAGATAAAAAAGTTAATGTGCCTTTAAAGTTGTGTTAAATTTTGTTTTATTTAATGAACAAATAACTACTAAAGTGATTGCTACATGCTTCTTGTGCATGATACTGAGAAGATAAGAAGAAACAAGATAGACAACATCCTTGGGCTCATGAACCTTACATTCTGGTTAGGTAGACAGACATAATACAAATCTAGGTGAATTAACTAAATAATTAAAGATTGAAGTAAGTACTGATAAGTAAATAGGTGCTAAGATAGAGAACAACAGAAAGCACCTATTTTAGAATAAGGTGATCATTGGAGGCCTATCTCCATAGGATGCAATGAAATTATTAATGTGAAAAGCTGACTTCTGATAAAGATAGAAGATTCACACAAATATAATTTTACTCTTTGGGACCCCACTTACATGTCAATAAAGAAAACATATTAAGACATTAAGCTTGATAAATTCAACTGGCAAAAGTCCTAGTTTTTTCAGCAAATAAATACTGGGAGGGGAAGAAATAGATAGGGTTTCTATAAACCAGTGCCCGAATCCCATCCCCACCCTGAGTTGCCATAACTTTGAGCATGTTATTGGCATCTAGTGGGTAGAGACCAAGAATGCACAAGACAGCACCCCACAGTGAAGAGCTATGCAGCTCAAAATACCAATAGAGATAGTTCCTGACTTACCATGGTTTTGACTTATGATTTTTTAGGCTTTACGATGGTGCACAATCAATGCACATTCAGTAGAATCTGTATTTGGAATTTGGAACTTTGATCTTTTCCTGGGCTAGCGACATGCGGCACGATACTTATAATGCTGGACAGTGGCAGGGAGCCACAGCTCCCAGCTAGCCACACGATCACGAGGGTGAACAACCAATACTGTGTACTGTATTTATTGTGTGAGATGATTTTTCCCAACTGTAGTCTAATATAAATGTTCTGAGAACGTTTACGGTAGGTTAGGCTAAGCACTGATGTTTAGTAGGTTAGGTGTATTACTGTATTTTCAACTTACGATATTTTCAACCTGTAACGTGGTTATCAGGACATAACCCCATCATAAGTTGAGGAGCATGTCTATCGCCGAGATTGAAAACCCTGTTGTGATCTAAAAGAGATTTAAGAGTCTTCACCCAGTTGCAGTGTGTAGGCCTTATTTGGGTCTTGATTCAAACAACCCAGGGAAAATTTTTTATTATGTTTATTAGACAGTTGTAAATTTGACTACCAACTATTAAGGAAGTATTATTATATTTCTTTGGGCTGATAATGGTATTGTAGTTTTTTGTTTTTTAGAGGAGGCCTTATGTTTTATATATTAAAAAGAAGATACTCTGATATTCATTAATAGAATGATTGATGTGTTAGATTTACTTCAAAATAATATGGGAGGTTGGGAGTGAACAGGGTACAGATGAAACAAAATTGGCCATGTGTTGATAGTTATTGAAGTTGGATGATGGGACACGGTGATCCATCATGTTATTCCAACTATTTTTGTATATGCTTAATTTCATAATGAAAAAATAAATAGGCATAAACCTTCAAAAGTGGAGCTAATGGGAGAGGAAATAGCAACAAAATTTTGGAATTAGTGGTAACTAAACGAACCAGAGAGCTAAATCTTGGGTTAGCATTGGGAAAAGGCAATAACTCACTGATGTGCTTCTAATACCACCCAAATGTTTCCCGAGTTTATGACATCAGGAACCCATGAAAGGGAGAAGGAATTAAAGGACAAGGGCTTTGAGTTAATGTTCTGTAAAAGAGTCTCAGATACCTAAATGCCCTCTTCAACTCTTTGGAGCCAGGATGAAGACTGAAAGTTTATTCCCTGGAGAGGGTAAAATAGTGAATCTGTGTTTGCGTTGGTATTTGGGGTATGGAGTTACTAAGTGGGGATTAAATGAAGGTCTGTATACTGGACAATACGAAACTCAAGGAAGAAAACTAAGGAATTTTCTTTGATGAATCTGACCAGGCCAAAACCTAAAGATCATGACAGGGGGCCGGCCGAGTGGCACGTTGGTTAAGAGCTGGCTTGGGACGCCAGAGGGCCCTGGTTCAGATCCCACATATGAGGGCCAGTGACACTGACCTCTGCAGCTAAGATGCTGAACAGCGACTCAACCTGGAGCTGGGCTGCTGTGAGTTGCCAGCGACGGCAAGTGGGTTGCCATGGGCTACCCTGTGTGGCCAGCAGCCAGCGTGAACAGCCAGCAGCCGCTGTGAGCGGCCGTCCAGAAGCCGGCGACTGATGTGCCTCGTCTGGCAAGAGCGCAATGATGGTGCCAACTTGGGCCAGTGAAGCAACGTCTTCCACAACTAGACTGAAGAACAAAAGGACAGCAGCTTGTCTGTTTCCCTTCCCCCAATTCCCCAATAAAAATCTTTGGGGGGAAAAAAAAAAAGATCATGACAGGAAGAAACCACCAAGATTACCCTTCAGTGATTCCTGTCAGTTAGTTCACCGTTCAGATGACCTATCAGCTCTTTGCTCTGTCATTCTGAAATAGGAGCAAACGACCAAGGATATTATATAGGAGGAAAGTCTCCAAAGTGAGAGAGAGGGATTAAAAACAAATCCTTAAAATGAACTTGAAGGAAACAAGGAAAACAATAAACAAGGCAACTGAAAAAGGAGAAGACAAGTTTTAAAAAACTCATTAATATCTTCAAAAATATCTCATGTATTTTGGTTTTGAAAGAAGAGTAAAGTGCTATAGAAACAATTAAAGCAAACAGATCTCCAATAAATTCTAAGTTACATGTAGCAGAAATAAAAAAGTAAGTTGGATTAAATGAGAAATTTGAGAAAATTTTGTTAGGGATAAGTTTAACAGTGTAAAATGCCTACATTTTAGGACAATTTAAGTATGCATATACTGTTTAGTTTCCAAACCAACAAGAGTGAAGAGGACTGGAATACAAAGCAATATTAACATAGAACAAAATAAAGTTTAAGATAGAAGGCATTAATTAGGATTTTAAAAAGCACACTACCTAATAATACAAAAGACCAACCCATAAAAGAAAATATAATTATGAATTTGTATGCACTGAACAAAATAGCCTCAAAATATAAAGGTAAAACCACCAAAATTTTAAGGATAAAACGACAAATGGACATAAATGCATCATTTACCACTATGATGCAACTCCTAGCTGGTAGAATACAGCAAGGAAAAGATACATGAGGTAAGAATTGAAAGCAAGAGTGAAAACTGCATGATTGGTAAGTGTGAAAAATTGTAAGTATAACAACTCAAGCATCATTGAAGATTAATATGAAGTGGTACAGTCATACAAGAGATTTTTACACAGCAATGCAGATGGATGAATTAGAGCCTCATGAATCAGCAAGTATTAATCTCAAAAAAATCTACAGTAGTAAATAAGTTGCAGAATTATATGTATAATATAATGTCACAAAATTTATTCAATATTTCTCCAACATACAAGTATAAACATGCATGTAATAAAAAACATTCAGGCTGGTGATTTTCTCTGGGGAGGTAAGAGTGAATGGGACATCAACTATGTGTTATTTCCTTCAATAAAAAACTGACCAAATATAGAATATTAAGAGTGGGAATTCTTTATTGTATTTCTGAAATATTTCACAACCGAAATATCAAAGAAATAAACAGGAATCCGTATTGGGTAAACCTAATCCATGTTATTAGTAAAATCAGTTTTCAAAGTTGAAGACAAAAATTATTTTGTAACTAGGGAAGCAGAAGTAAAGCAGATGGCAAGGTCTGTCATTTGATTTTTACATTTTGAAAAAAATAATGTGTTTTGGAACAAAAAGGAAATCAGAATGATTCACATGAGATATAAGAATTACTGTGGGAAATTGTGTTAATATATGTGTAACGTCATGTTAATCCATATCTTATGATTGTATCAGTATTATAGTTATAATTATTTTAAAGATCTTTGTAGAGCCTTCATAGACCTCTGAAAGTCTCCAGAAATTTATTGCATTGAAAAAATGTTTCAAATTGCAGATCTTTTGGACAAATGATCCCTGATTTGACATGCTCTTCTTGTTTTAACAGGCCTATCAGCCCCAGTACCCAGGGGCCGAAAAGGGAAGAAAGTAAAGACCCAGACCAGCTCATTTGATATCCAGAAAGCAGAATGGCTTCGGAAATATAATCCTGAGCAGCTACTTCAAGATGAAGGCTACAAAAAACATATAAAACACCACTGTAATAAGTAGGTAGTGGGGTGTTTTTAACACAGCTCGCTCAAAGGTTACTTTTCTGAATTTATTAATAATCTGAAAGCATGCTGATTTTGAGTAGAGACAATGTGGTCTAGGACCACTTCTAATCTTAATCTCACAGGGTACCCTTCAGCATATCACGGTGCCTCTTGTGTCACTGTTTTCATCAACAGAGAGAGAAATAAAACTGGCCTCGAAATGACCTCACTATATCTTACTTGGATATTAAATAATGATGATTGTGGAGATTTTGGAGAAACCTGTTTTATATATACATATATGGTAGTAATAAGATTTGTTTAATCAGAAGTTATTTCATTATGAAAATTCTGTTTATTCTTTTCTAATTTAAACCCCATGGATGGATTTTCTTTAATGATTAATATCTTTGTTTCTTTTGATTTCTTCTCCCTCATTATTAGGGTTTTGCTTCGTGTAAGAATGCTGTATTATCTGAAGCAAGAAGTCATTGGAAGTGAATGTCAGAAAGTATTTGATGGAGTTGATGCAAGGTAAATGAAATACTTGTTTATATTTATTTTTCAATAACATGATTAGGCAAAAACTGTATGACCAGAAAACTGTATATTAAGTGGCTCATTAGTTAGTGAAATTCACAAGAAAAAAAATCCACCAGACTTAGAGAATGAATCCTTACTAACATGTTGTCTCTTTTTCTATTAACCTCATCTTTGGCTCTGTCACTAAAAGGATAACATAATAACAACAATAATAGTAGTAGTAGTGTCTTATTACCACCAAATCTGAAACTTAACCTTTCTGTGCTCATCTTTTTTTTCTTCCCTCTCATTACAATGGAAGAGGTTTTATGGTGACCGACTTGCATGTCCACGATGATCCATCCAGCACCCTCGTCTCTCAGTTCTTTGACTTTCATCTACTACCATCTTTTTTCTGCCCGCCACAGCCACATATTCAGTCGTATACTTAAGCTTTCCATCCTCAACAGCATTACCTCTTAAATTTCCACAATTACTTCTTTCTTTCAAACTCCCTTAACTCTCGGGTACTTTTCACTCTGCTCTGTGTCTTCATCACGATGTCCTTCATCTTACCACTGACTATCTACCACCACTTGCATGCCCCTGCTTTCCTCCTTACTCAGCCTACGTTCTGTAGTCCCACACTCAGATCATTAAGTAACATCCTTTGCCTGCCTGTCGCTCTGTTCTACTTACGTGCACAACTCCAGCTCAGGATAAACCCAAGTATCCATTTACTCCTGGCCTACACCTAAGCAGTTGAACATTGCTGGAGAAAATTCAAGCAGCTCTGCTGAAGTGACTCACTTCAAATTCCTGAGCATTGATCCTGAATGATACTAATCACAAACAGGTTTTTTAACCACTGTGACCAGTACTTTCACTTTCTCGCTCTTTAAGAGGACCAGTCCACACCTCTCTCCTCTGACCATCTTCCCACCCTACCACCACCACCCTCTCTGAATGACTGCCATTATTTCATGGTGAAAATAGCCACAGTCACACAAGAGCTACCTTTACTTCTACTCCCATGTGTGTCCACCTGTTCCTTCCCTTGGGATACAGTAGAAAACGTCCTTCCTCCTAAGGCAGCCCGTGTGCCCTGGAACTCTTTCCTTTGAAGGACGTCACTCCTGGAGCCATCTTTTTTCTTTTTTGAATCCTCATCCCCCCACCCCACCCCCTTATTGAATCGTTCTCCTGGCCTGTGTACATGCCTTAATATCATTCGCTTGAAAAAGAAAAGAATTCCTGTAGCTTACACACTACCGCTCCATTGCTCTGCTTACCTTCACACCAAACTTCTCTGAAGAGTTGTTTGTGTGTGTTTACTCTCTTTTTCACCTTACATTTCACTTAGTCTTTAACCCCACAACCCCACTGAAATGGTTGTTAACAAGGCCACTAGTGACCTGCAATGTGATCAGTTCTCCAAACATACTCTACTTCTCCCTGCTTGAAGTGCTGTCTCCCGTGGGCATCCATGTGGCTTTCTCTACCGAGTTGTCCTTTTTCCTTTGCTAGCTCTTGTGCCTCTACCAGATCTCTAAATGATGGACAGACCACGAGCTCTGTTCTCAGCTCTCTTTTTTGCCTGTCCTTTTCTCCTTAGGTGAACTCATGTAGCTGCATCGTACCAAATATGATCTAGAAACAGGTGACTCAGATTCACATATTCATCTCAGGCCTGTCCCCTGAGCTCTAAGCTGAGTGATTAGCTGACTCCCAGCATGTCCACTTGAAAGTCTAGTGGACATCTTAAATCTTCCCTGGTTCTCCCAAATCTTCTGTTTCCAGTTCTTTCCCTCCCACCTTCCCACACACAAGCCTTCTTGGTGCTAGTTGTCCTCGTGTCATTCTGGACTCCTCAAACTCTACAGGAAGCCCTGCTAGCTCAACAAGGTACGTGCCAAACCTGAGCACTTTTCACCATCTCTTGTGCTAAACCCCAGTCCCAGCCACCATTATCACATGTTTAGACTTGTGCAGTGCCCTCCTAATTGGGTCTCTGCCTCTGCTTTGGCCTTTCTAGTCTGACCTTTACACAGCAGCCAGAGTGATCTTTCTGAAGCAAAAATCCGGCCATCGCAGCTCTTGTTCAAACCTTCCAGATGCTTTGCATTTTCCTTAGAATAAAATCCTAACTCCTGATGGCCTACAGTCCCTGTGTACCTCTGTGACTTCTGCCTTCACTCTGTCCCTTACCCACAGTGCTCCAGCCACGCTGATGTTTCTGTTCCTCCAGCCTGCCATGTCAGGCTCATTCTGTCCTATTCCTCTTGATCCAAATACGCTTTCCCCCGATCTTCCACAGTGCTGCTTCTTAAAGTTATTCAGGCCTCAGCTGACGTCGTACCTCCTCAGAGGGGCCTCCCCAGCCCACCCAGGCTAACGCAGCCTACCAGTCACTCAGGACTACTTAACCCTAGTTTATTCTCATTCATGATGCCTATTGCTATTGAAAAGCATATTTATTTTTTATGGTCTTTCTCTTCCCATTACAATTCAAGATGCTCGAAAGTTAAGTATGCTGTCTGTCTTATTGATCATTGTATTCCCAGCTCCTAGAATATGGGAAGTTATAACACCCGGTAAATAATTGTTGCCTAATGGACTGCACTTTTCTCTTGGCCTGACTGGATCCGATCCATGTATGCTCTCTGTGAATTATCCTCATGTTTCTATCTTTCATTAATCTCCCTGCCCAGGCTTCTCCTTTGGATTTTAACGTTTACATCTCCCTCAAAGAACGCTTACTCACTCGTCCACTCGCTCACCCAGTCACTTGTGGACCCCCTATCTCCTTCCTACAGTGTTACTCCCCTTGATGTCATGCCCACATTCTAAGAAGCGTCTGTATTTGCCGTCTCCTCCTCCTCTCCCCCTTACTGTGCATTCCATAACAATTCACTCTGACACCCTCACTCCACCTCCCACTCTGGGAAATTCTCCACCACCATTTTTGGGGCTAAATTTGATGGATACATTATCGTTTACCTTCCTTTACCTTTATTAGCTTCTTAAAATGCTTCTGTGATGCCATTCTCCTATAGGTTTTCTTTTTAGCTTCTTGCTGCTTTTTAGGCACCTCTTCTACCTGTCTTTTAAATGTCTTCACATTGGCCCTCCGTGTCACTTACTGTTTTTGGGTGTTATCTTTTCTGTGGAGTCAATTTTTATTTCTAAACTGATGTCTTCTAAATCTGTGTCCAGCCCACATCGCTCTTCTGAACTTCAGGCACATTCTCAAATGTGTCATCATCGCCAGGCCTTTACATTCTTGCTAGAACATTCTATTTCCCCCTTTCCTCCATTTTCCCCCTCTTACTGCCCAGGTGACATCTACTTGGCCTTTCCTGACCCCTCAGGTCTGGGTTGGCACATACCTGGTGTCACAGCACTCATCACACAGCAGTGCAAGGACCCCTTCACCAGAGCAGGGCTCCGTCTGTCTTACGATTGCCATTATGGCACGTAGGGATGAGTGACCTGGCTTTCAGAAGTTAGAGGAGGCTTTATGTAAGAGACATCAGGGAACTGAGTCTTTAAAAACAGCATCAACAGGAGCACATGCACCTTATTATATATACTCCTTTGCCTAGCAGTTAATGGACACTTAACATGCATATGGTGCTTGCCTTGGAACGTGAGATATGCACTGAGTGCCTTTTACGTTTTGGGGGTACAGTGCCACTTCATGGTTAGTGATGGGAACTATCTGACCCACTGTTTTCCCCACGGGGATTCTATCTCCAGGCTCTATAGTATTTCCTCTTTCCTTTATTTTTCCATGGTTATGCTTTGTTTAGCCCTGGTGAGGAACCAATCAAAAATAGATATTTTCTTTGTACTTTTCCTCATCTTTTTCATCTTTTGCCATACTGGAAAATCACTCTTCCTCTTTTTCTGTTTTTCTACACTAAACTAGAAAATATTGTGATTGTGACCCTTCTGTTTTTAAGTAAAAATAGATATAATAAGATGCTCATTTAAGTGCAGAAAAATTTCTTTAAGAATGTAGAGAAAGTTCTCTATCCGTTTCTCTGTGTGTCTGGGTTAAAAACTTTTTCTGCTGGCAAGACAAAAAATAAAAAGTAATTTATTAGGGCCGGCCGAGTGGCGCGATGGTTAAGAACTCGCTTGGGATGCCAGAGGGCCCCGGTTCGGATCCCACATAGGAGGGCCAGTGACACTGCCCTCTACAGCTAAGATGCTGAACAACAGCTCAACCTGGAGCTGGGCTGCCATGAGTCGCCG
>NW_017731354.1:7665598-7723577 GCF_001890085.2 Hipposideros armiger
AAAAAAAAAAAAAGTAATTTATTACCCATTTTTTTGCTTTATTTACTTATAAAGCTTATAAGTCTTTCTCTTTCATTGCAAGTGCCCTTTATTTCAACTTTATTAGTGTAAAATATTGGGTTTTTATGAACTAACCCAGGAACATATTGAGCATTTATGAGTTTATTTCTATATGAAAATTTGAGTCCCCAAAGACAGCCACTTACTAATGAACCACACAGCTTAAGTAGGAAACTCCCCATTTCTTTATATCTGTAGGCCTTTGTTAATTTATGAAATTATGGTGCCAAGACAGAGATAAAATTGTACTTAATATAATTTGTGTTATGTTTTACTATATCTCTGATTGTTTGAAAATTATTAATTCATGAATATCAAATAGGGCATTTACCCTATCTAACCCCTACTCCTCTTTGTTGAAAAAAATATAATAAATGGTGTATGTGTCAATTAATGATACTTATTTGTTAATCATTGTCAGACATTTGCTCTGTGCTAAGTAAGCTAAAGGAGACAATAGCTTCAATCACCATGGTTAAGAAGTGAACTTCTCAGTCCTTCTGCACGTGGTGTCTTTTCCTTGTTAAAGGTGTTGTGTGTGTTACTTGCAGAAGGTTTCTGGGGAAATAATTCCAAGTAATAAGCATTGTAGAAGGAAATTATGTTTGCAAAATTTTAAGTGTCATAGTTGTTTTATACTTATGAAAACATACAAATTACCAAAGCATCATGAATTTATTATACTTTTTAGTACTTCATTATATTGTCATTTTGTGGTTTGGTGTTATTTATATACAGCATAAAATAGCACTTTGAGTGTTTTAATCAAATTATGACTCAAATCCTTGCCATTTTCCTTTACGAGTAAGCAGCTCTTAATTTTTCAGTGTGATTTTCCTAGCAGTAACAGTCTAGGAGATACAGAACCTGTTTTGTAGCCTGAATCAATTTATTTGCCCTTTCAGGGCCTCAATCGCTTCGTTTGCAAAATGAAATATTTAAACCAGGTGTTTTTGTAAAGTTGTTTGCTGACATAAGACTCTACTTTCTCGTGGAGCCCTTTATCTGGATCGAAGGGAAATCAGTGAAAAGAATATCGTTACTTAACAGTAAAGTAAACCTTCTTGAAACTCATTTTTTTCTGCTGAGCTTAAGAATATGAATTTATTTTATAGTGACTTTCTTGATATTGTTCAATTTTGTGATTTTAATTTGTGGTAATTGTGGAAAATGAAATAACTTTATCCTTTTTTTTTTTAATTAAAAACCATAATCCTTTACTATTTGCCTTTTCTTGGACTTGTTTGTAGTAATTCATAATGGTTTTTGTTTTTTGTTTTTCCCCTAAGCGACATTGATGTTTGGGTCCCAGAACCAGACCACTCAGAAGTCCCTGCTGAATGGTGGGATTTTGATGCCGATAAGTCACTCCTCATTGGGGTTTTTAAGCATGGTAAGTGCAAAGTAAGATACACAGTCTTTTTCTCTGTATGGTATAATTGACGTTCTGAGTTTGTGGATTTCCACTTACAGCTTTATTCTAGTTACACCCGTGTTACTACATATATTATATAAAGCATGCACGCCCATGCTGTCTGTCAGTGACTGCATTTCCTCATGAAAAGAGTGGCATATGCCTCTTGCCCGTCCTAGACATTAGCCTCCCGTAACTCCGCCTCTCAGGAAGAGTTCTTATGTGAAGTGTGTAATGTGTGTGTGATGAGTTTTTCTTTTTTTTTTTTTCATTTTAACTGATACATTTAAACTTTCAAATATACATATTACCAGATCATATAATATTTGTATTTCTAGAAAACATGCTTAACCTGTGTTATTTTAATATATGGTTTCTTTAGGATTATCAGCCATCATAAATATGAGAGGTGCTTGTATTTATACAGCTTTCTTTTTATTCTTTTTACTTTCATATCTGGTGATCCCTCCAGGTTATGAGAAATATAACACTATCCGAGCAGACCCAGCACTGTGCTTCCTGGAAAGAGTGGGGAAACCTGATGAGAAAGCAGTTGCTGCGGAACAGAGGGCGAATGATTATATGGACGGGTTCGTGCATCTCAGTCATGCATTCTCCTTATGTCTGTCAGCATCAGCACATTCTGTGTCCCTGCGTTTATCTCAGATAATGGAGTAGTAAGACAACTGGAGTGCACAGTCTAAAAGAGCTAATGATCAGGGAAGAGACTGGATCTGGCCCACACCCGTTCTTTCGATGAGTTCTTCATTTTCCCATTAATGGTCACGGCCACTGAGGCCATAAAATTTTGGGGGCATAAGAAGGAAGAATAAAGCTACAACATTACAATTAAAGAGAAATAGGAGGTTTATTATACCAGTTATAAGGCCTTTATTATCTTTCTTTTCTTACCAAAAGAGGGAAGGAAAACACTATATTAAGGTTAATAATCCCACATTTAAAAGTGAACTTGGGCATAAGAGTAAATTAAAACTAACTCTCTTCTGACTTGTCATTTAACAGCCTTAATGCTATGGTATGGGTTCCTCTGACTAGAGAACAGAATTTAGGCTGAGAATAAAACACTAAAAAGTCCTTCCAGCAAAGCAAGACTCTATTTGTTTATCTTGTGAAGATAAATTTTAAGTCCACTACAATTATAACGTTTGTTGGTATTTTAACAGGGATATAGAAGACCCAGAATACAAACCTGCCCCAGCTCTCTTTAAAGATGATATAGAGGTATGCTCCAAATCATATTTTCACATCTTCAATTTTAGTTATGCTGTGGTGTCTTTGTTTGCTTTTTCTTTTGTTTGTTTTTCCTTCATGTTTTCATTATACATAATTATGTTCCTTAGAAGATGAACTAAGTTAATGATCAACTTAGCTTGACAAACATCATAAATAATCATTCCGAATTTGCCTGATCTCCCCTTCTAGACAAGTTGGAGGCTGGTTCAGACATGTGGATAATATCAGGCTTGCACACATGCTTCTCTCAGGAAATAAGAAACACAGTGTCCAGGGCAGAATCCCAAAGCAGAGTAAGAACTAGATACTAAATATGCACAGAAGACATAGAAACTTACCTCTATAAACAGGTGTGAAATAGAGGGTGGAGCCTAGAGGAATTATGAGCTGCTAAGGCATAATTCTAAGTTCTTTGTTTATATTAAATCAAAAGGAAGGAGAGGAGTTGCTTGAAGATGCAGAAAATAACCCATGGAGTTGGGGAAGTGATGTTAAGAGTGATGAGGAACTTCTGTAGTATTTATGAGAGCATGGTAAAATACGAGGTGATGCTTTAGCTGTCAGGCAGGGTTTGCTGATCCTGACAGCCGCGGGACGTGGGTATTGGTGTTCTATATGAGATCCAGAGATGAGGGTTAGGCTGGTGTGTGTCAGGAAGAACTGCAATCCTGTGTAAAGTCAGAACCCTCAAAACGCAGACCGGTCTTAACAAACAGCACAGGGACTACAAGGAAATTTATCTTAGAATGGACTCTCAGTACGGAAAAAATTGTCACCCCGGAGAATTCATAGCCATAGTCCTGCGTTCTCATGAGTTTATGGCTTGATGCTTCTACTTCATCTGCATGTTCCAGGAACACTCAGGCCAAAAATGTAATATTAAAAGGGCTGAGTAATGAAGATAAAGCCCTCCCTAAAATGAGGTCAAAATCCAAAAATTCAAATTATATGACGAACAAATTACCATAAGTGATTTTTAGCCAGTACAACAGAGAACAAGACTAGACCTCTAAGTATGTCTGGTGATTAATCTATTGAAATAAGTAAAGAAGTAAAGTTTTTAAATGATTAAAGACATTAAAGAAAGAACCAGGAACAAAAGAAAGGTAAGATAAGATTTTAAAAGACTAAGGACATATGAAAAAGAATTACGTAACTTTGGAAGTGGAAAACACAGTCATTGATATTTAAAACTCAACAAATAGGTTAAACATTTGTCTAGAGAAGTAGTTTAGACACAGTTCGTGAGAAATGACTTAGAAAATATATGTGAGGAAATTATCCATAGTGAGCATGATGAATCACTTTGGGCCAATCTGGAGAGAGAAACCACATAGTAATTTGAACAGGGAAAGTTTAATGTACAGGATTATTGACGATAATGGGGGCATTAAATTACTGAGGGATTGGCTAGTAAGAAGTTAAAGAACTAACAAATAAAGGAATGGCCACTACTCTTAGGGCTGACAGAGCACCCAGGAAGGAGCCCATCCCCATGAGGGCTGAAACCCTCGCCTTTTGGGGGATGGAGGGGCCTGGCCACTGCTCACTGGATGGCAGAAAAGTTCCTGTGCTGCCACATTGGTGTAACTTGGAGTAAACCCCACCTTCTAGGGTTGCCAAGGAAGCTTTCATGGGGAAGCGTCTTACTGGAGCTACCCCATTGCAAAACCACCCAAGGGGGAGGTCTCTAGGGAAAACTGCTGGCCAGCAGGTGCTAAAGAAGCTACCTGAACTCCAGGAGCTGGCACTGGGGAGCTGGCAACGGAGGAGTTCCCCAGAATCAGGAAATGAACCCCCTTTCCTCCTACAGCGTCTCAAGCTCCCACTACTGACAAAACTTAACACCATGCTGGCTGGCTAAGAGAAGATATTTAAAGTCCACATCTATTTTCTTACGGCTAGCACAAAATAACCAGCATAAAGGAATATATGAAAAACTTGTTAGAGACAAAGAGAATAGCATGATAATGTCTGGCATATGTATCACAGGGATTCCAGAAGGAGAGATTAGAGAGCATAAGGGAGAATCCCTATTTTAAGACAGATCAGCTGAGGGTTTTTCAGAACTTGATGAGAGACATGAATCCTGAGATTCAAGAAATAATGTGACTCTTGGCAGGACAAATAAAACTAAATCCACTCTAAGAAATATCCCGGTGAAACTGCAGATAGACCAAACAAAGAGAAGATGTTAAAAACAACCAGAGAAAAAAGGACCTGCTGATCCTTCTAATGTTAGGCTTTTCTAAAACAGCAATACAAACTAGTAGTCATGGGAATAAAATCGCCAAAGTTATGGATATGTTAAATTTTTGATAATGTTGGGATATCTAATTAAAGATACTCTGTTGACAGATAAAAATTAGGTATACAGCACAAGCAAACTGTTCAAGGCTGGAAAAGAAGATTTCACGTTTGTCTGATAATGAAATATGAGAATGAATAAATTATGAGAGTTGGTATAGAGAACAAAAAAAAACAGTTTTAAGTAAAACCTGAGGCATATTTACAATTAGAGGAAGAGTGGAGGAAAAGGAACTGGCCTAAAAGTAATCTTAGAATAGGAAATAGTTTTAGTAATGACTGGTCAAAGGCAATAGAGAAGTATAAAAGGGTGGGAACTTAGAACAAGAAATGATCATTTTTATTTTTGCGAAATTAATCTTAAAAGTTCTCTATTACAAAGAAGTTTGATTCTCTTCTTATTTTGACCCAATTACCTTGTGACAAATTTCTATTTTCTTTTAAAAGGATGATGTTTCCTCGCCAGGAGATCTTGTTATAGCAGATGGAGGTGAATTGCATTTATTTCTTTACTTAGTATTATTTGAAAGTAACATTCTCATGATACCATTGAGACCAAACAACTAATAAATTTTTATAATGTTTCAAATGTGTATGAAATTTTTGTTACATACTGTTTTAATCATTATGGGACATACTATTGGGTTGTCGGAAAAGTCATGACGTGTTTTTGCAACGAAAAACATAGAAAAAATGCGTCATGACTTTTCCGACAACCCAATAGTTGATTGGGAATTGAACAATATTTTTAGTTGTTGCAAATCTTTATGCAGTGACTCGGTAAGCTTTTATAGAATAGAAGAGTTGATGATTTTATGGCTTGATTATTAAAATTGTACGTGAGATTTCATCATTACAGAGTTAATTCAATAATCCATTCAGCTTATTAGTTCCCTATCACATTAGGAACCATTCTGTATCACTCAGTTTCTACAAACCTTTTCTGTCCAGGGTGTTGTACTTCTTTCTGACACCAAGACAGGGAAGTACTGTCACTAAAGTACACTCACGCCCTCCTGGGAACAAAGGGGAGCAGTGCCTCACTCTTTCACAGTTCAACTAAGAATGAAAGAGTAGTTTTTGCTTAGCATGAGTGATTACTACTTGATTATGGCGTATGGAAGTATAATATTCCACCCTGGAGATGGAGAGCTAGGTCCTGCACTATATGGGGTATATAGAAGCCTAAAAGTTTACAGCATTGCCATATTGAATTTTTATAAATATATGTTCTTCCCTAATGATTTTTTAAACATTTTTATTCTAATTAAATTGAAATAAATTTAATATAGAACACATCAATTAGAAGAGTTTACAGTATTCAACTTCTCATGGATTCCAGTTTGACTTTTAATTTCTGTAAGTTAAAGCATTGAGTATTTGTCAGACCTGAAAATGCAAGAGTTATATTTTCTGTGCATGCAAAGTTCTCTTTTAATAGATAACATTGTGGTTCTTTATTCCACCATGACCTACTTACTTTGAGTTCCTCTTAAAGTTTGTTGTAATGTTTTTAGAGCTGTACTTAAAACTTTTATGATGAGAGATTAGTTTGGTTTGGTTTTTTACGTAATGAGATTGAAAAAAAAATGTTTTAAACTAGGGAAATTATGCTGCTTTTGTAAGGTTCGTTACAGTATGTTTAGCTTTTAATTTTGTTTCTTAGTTTTTTTTCAATTGACATGAGTATCTTTAAATATAGATGGTCAGCTGATGGAAGGTGATAAAGTGTATTGGCCAACTCAGTCAGCTTTAACCACACGCTTGAGGCGCCTCATCACTGCATATCAGCGTACCAATAAAAACAGACAAGTCCAGCAGATACAACCTACTTTCTCAGTGCCTGCCAGTGTAATGCAGCCTCTTTATGAAGAAGCCACTCTTAATCCTAAAATGGCAGCCAAGATAGAAAGACAGCAGAGGTAAGACACTAGCAATATATTTTCAATATATAGTATCTAAACATAGTGGTTCATTCTGAAGGCTGTTAGGGTGTGATTCATGAGTTTGTGAAAAACATATCTAGATGGAGAAGTTGTTCAAAATAAAATGCTTTATGCACATGTGCATATATACATACTCACACATACTTGTATATACACAGAAATATGGTAAAAGTAATAAATTTTTGCATTTTATAGGTACTAGCCATATTTCATATTTTAACCCTTTTGTCATGTTTATGAACCGTGAGGTATGAAAGAAATGAAGGTACAGAGTAAACTCAATAATTAAATTATCAGGCCGGCCGAGTGGCGTGTTGGTTAAGAGTTGGCTGGGGACGCCAGATCTGAGCAGCAGGGCCCTGGTTTGGATCCCACATTAGGGCCAATGACGCTGTGCCCTCCACAGCTAAGATGATGAAAAACAGCTTGACCTGGAGTTGGGCCGCCGTGAGCACCGTCCAATGGCCGGCAAGCGACTGTGTCACCCGGGAAGAGCGCAGTGATCACAATACCAACATGGGCCAGTGAAGCAACATCCTCCACAACTAGACTGAAGAACAAAAGGACAGCAACTTGTCTGTTCCCATTCCCCGATTCCCCAGCGCTGTTCCCCTCCCCCAAATCCCCAATAAAATCTTCAAAAAAATTTAAATTATCAATGAAACATATAAATTACATGAAATAAATTCCATTCTGTTTTATTTTACATTATGACGTTTATGAAATATCAGAATGTATGAAAGACAAGTCTATCCATGCTTTATACGCAGTATGAATGCTTGGAATGACTATGTTAGAGGAGAACAAATAGTAGTAGAACTCTTTACAGGAGACTTGGTTAAGGAAACAGGGAAGCTACTCTTATCCCAAAAGCTTTAATTTCGTTAACAGAGCACATGGAAAAGAATAGGAATGGTTAGCAATAACCTGGCCTCCTTGTTAAACCTGGGTCCTTGAATGTTCTCTGGAAGATGGATCATTGTTCTTTTGTTTCATTTAAAGCACATTCGTTGTATCAGAATTTTCTTAGTCTGATACTTAAGATTTTAGCTATCCTAGATATAATGTTCAAATACAGCTACCTCTATAAACAAGATACACTGAAACAGGTAACTCTCGGTTATGTGTCATTGCATACAACACACATCAAAACATAGTGACTTAACATCTGTGTTTTTTTTTTTTAAAGATTTTTATTAGGGAATTGAGGGATGGGAACAGAATTAGGGAAGGGGAACAGACAAGTTGAAGAACAAACGTTTGTTCTTCTGTCTAGTTGTGGAGGACGTTGCTTCACTGGCCCCAATTGTCACCATCATTGCGCTCTTCCCGGGTGAGGCAGATCAGTTGCCGGCTTCCGGACTTCCGCTCACAGCGGCTGCCAGCTGCTCATGCTGGCTGCTGGCTACACACAGTAGCCCATGGCAACCCACTGCCACAGGGGCTGCAGCCTATGCCATCGCCAGAGACTCACGGCAGCCCAGCTCCAGGCTGAGCTGTTGTTCAGCATCTTAGCTGTGGAGGGCAGTGTCACTGGCCCTCATATGTAGGATCCGAATTGGGGCCCTCTGGCGTCCCAAGCCAATTCTTAACCATCGTGCCACTCGGCCGGCCCTAACATCTGTTTTTTATTTCTCACAATTAAGTGGGTTGACCAAGTAGTTCTCCTTCCCATGGTGTTGGCTGGAAGGTCCCAGGTGGCCTCACTCCCATGGCTGGCAGTTGGTGTTGGCTGCCAACTGGGAGCTCAGATTTTAAGAGAAAGCATTTTTAGTGGTCAAGGCGGAAACTGCATATTTCTTAAGTCCCCGTTTCAACAGTTACAAAGTGTCACTTCTGCCACCTACTGTTGGTCAAAAAAAAAAAAGTCACAGGGTCAACCAGAATTTATGGAAAGGGAAATAGATGGCGCCTCTCAGGGGGAAGAGTGGCAAAGGATTTGTTGGCATCTTTACCACATGCGTTTTCCCTCAACTGTAGGATCTGGATTAATCTTCCTAAAAGACTCGTTTATCGTGATATTCAGTGGCTCTCATTTAGTGTAGATATGAGGTCTCAGTTCTTAGGCCTCAGTTCAGGAGGCTGTTCAGTTTAGGCTCCAGCATGCATTTCGAATTTGATCCACTCCTATGCCTTCAGCCAGAATGGCCCACTTATTCTTGACTCAGTTCCCTAGTTTATGTTGTTCCTACAACACAGAATAATAGCCTTCTTCCTGCTCTAGTCCATACTTAGTCCATCCTTCAGACTCAGCACATGTCTAAGCCTTTCCTAGTTATTTTCTCAACCAGTCTAGCTCAGTGTTCTCTGTTTTCTGCACTCAGATATCACCTATGTAAACTACTCGTTTGTCACAATAATATATTGTAATGACAATTTATCTTTCCCTTTCTGTGTCTTGTCTTTCTATCTCAACTATAAATTCTTTGAAGATAGACACTAACATTTTTATTTTGTGACCTGTGTAGTCAGATTTCAATTCATCCTTTCTTCGTCATTCCTATTTTTAACACTCAGGTGCAAGGTTCATGTAACTTGATTGGTATCCCAGACTGATTATTTTCACATCATCATTACATTAATTTAATGTATCGCTATAATAAAAATCACAAGTTAATGTTTTTCAGAGTTCTTTCTTCATACACTTTTTCTAATTTATGCAACAATCCTGTAAGTTAAGCAGGGAAAAGCTTCTATAAATAGGCTGTGCTTGGAGATCTATGGTGTGTGAATTAAATATTGCCTTCTTGGAGTATCTTTAGGAGGTTTTAACTGAATAGAGACAATTTTTAACCAGGTATTTAGAGCGTTTCATAAACTGACCCAAACCCTATCTCCCACTGTCCCCAGTATGAGCGAGCTCCTTATCAATTTGAAATGTTCGTCATCTGCAAAAATGTAGGTCACTTCCTATTTTGCTTATTCTGAACCTTCCTATCATCCCTCCATAGTTTTAGCCTTGTTCCATCTTAAATGCCACTTTGTGATGCCTCTCTTGATCATTCAAGTCTAAACTGATCCTTTCATCTTCTGTGCTTTCCTAAAATTCTGGGTTTTATAATGCATAAAACTATAAAATACTACCTTATAAATATGTTTGAAATATTTTATCTTTTTTCCTGAAAGGAAGGTCATCATATCTTACATAATCTTGTACCCTATGTATATTTCCTCGCGTAGTAAATGTGCAGAAAACTATTAATGCCTGAAGGAAAAGAAAATGGTTAGATGGATGAGTCTAGTAGTATTTTAAAATGTGTTTGTTTACAAGGCAGTAATCCTGGATTTAATACTTGAAAGTGTTAGGTACTTGAAATGTTTTAAATCATTATTATAGTCATTATATTGAGCATTAATAAATATTTGTTTCAGTAACCAATGTGGCTTTTTCTTTAATCTGATTCGAAATAGATGGACAAGAAGAGAAGAAGCTGACTTCTACCGAGTTGTGTCTACATTTGGAGTGGTATTTGATCCTGACCGAGGCCAGTTTGATTGGACAAAATTCAGAGCTATGGCTAGACTCCATAAGAAAACTGATGATAGCTTGGAGAAATATTTGTATGCATTCATGTCTATGTGTCGGAGGGTTTGCCGTCTTCCTTCCAAAGAGGGTATGTATAAAATTTCTTATTTTCCTTGTTTTGGTCAAGGAAGCAAAACCACTAAAATTTAGAAATTTTCAACTCATTTCAATACTATTCAATATGTCAGCAATTTTTCATTCTTATAAGTAAACTATGCTTAAAGGTCCCTTATTCTTTAACCCTATTAAAATGAGATCTAGAGAGAATAAAGGTCCATGCTGAGAAAATAGCCAGTGTTTATATTTAGTATTACATTTACGATTGGGGGAGATGAAGATAAAGGATAGCTTTAGGTAAGCAACACTAAACTACATTTTTAGTCCATCTTATAGGAACTGTGCTAGAGGGCTCATTTTACATGAATAATTTTGCAGGAAATAAGGCCTCCACTGAAAACATTTAAAGAGGTTTAGTAGGAAAAAATCACCCACGGCCTTCCAAAAACAACAACAGCTAATCAGAGGTGCTAATGCTCAGCTAAGGAGTTGTTTTGGAATGAATTTCATGGTTTTTCAGGCCCAGAGAAATAGCTTTTCCTGTCAGCAGTTCCTCTCAGTAGTGCATTGTTACAAGCAACTGTCTTCTTTCTTTGTTCAATATGATTTCTGACTGCTAAACCCAGTGGCTTCCTACTCCTGTTTCATAGTAAAAATATAAGTGGCTCATAAAAGGGTTTAAATTCTATGTGGGTTTGTTTGTTTCTATTTCCTAACAGATTTGTTGTCAGTCTACTGAATAGAAAGCAGCCAATCGCTTGATTACCCAAATACCAGATGATTCAGGGTAGATCTTAGTGTCCTTTAACGTCCATTGTAATACCATAAATGGATTTAAAAAGATGGATAAGGCCAAGTACTGTCTTCTAGTATTTGTAGTTGCCAAGAGGTTCTCATTTTTTTTAATTTCTTTTTTTTCTTTTTTCTTTTTTTTAAGATTTTTATTGGGGAATTGGGGAAGGGGAACAGCCAAGTTGTTGTCCTTCAATCTTAGTTGTAGAGGGCACAGCTAGCTCAGCTCCAAGACCAGTCGCCATCCAGCTGCCCATTGGCAGCTTGCGACCGCTCAGCTCAAGGTGCCATGCTCAATCTTAGTTGTGGGTGGGCTTAGCCCACCATCCCATACGGGAGTCGAACCGGCAGCTCAGCTTCAGCGCAGCGTCACTGGCCCATGTGGGCATCGAACCGGCAACCCTGTTGCTCACAGCTCTCGCTCTTAACCAACTGAGCCACTCTGCTGGCCCCTCTTTTTTTAATTTTTTAATTCCCATCAGCAATATAAATTTAAGTGAATAAATTCATCACTTTTGATTCCAGGTGTAAAAGAAAAGGGAAAAGGATTAATTACTAAATGGTGATTAAAAAGGTAGCTTTTCCGTGTTAGAAATGACTGACGTTTTACTTAGATCACTTTCCCAGTCTTCCTCAGTTCACATTGCCCTTAATATCTCAGTAATTTTTCATAGTACCCAAGGTCATAAGTTCTTTTTAATGAGTAACTAGGTCCAAACAACTTAATAAGTATCTGTGTCCTAACAATCTAGTAATTGTTTGAAAACAGCATAAATTGAAAGAAAAAAATAATACCTTTATATCTTAAATAATCACAGTTACTTACTAATGGGATGTGTACACCTTCTCAAATCTTAGAAGTAGCATGGATACTACCACTCGTGTTTCCTGTTTCGTAATTGATTTTTGACTGGTCCTTGGTTTTTTGTTTTGTTTTGTTTTTTTACTTTTTATTTTGAACTACTTTTAGGCTTTCAGAAAAGTTGTAAAAACTAGGGAGTTTCTATATATCCTTCTGTCTGTATCTCTGCTCACAAACATATGACCTCACCAGAAGGAATATAACGTGTTAAAACTGAACTATCATACAGTGTTTGGAAAATGCCCCTATGTTTCCTGCAAATTTTAAGAAAGCCTTTGGTTTCATTTAGGGATATGTGGACTTATGTTTATGGAGTATTATTAAATAGTTCTAAGTTATAATTATAAAAGTGAGCATGAGTGTTTTTCTCTTTAAGGCAGAATAGTAAGACCTAGTTCATAGGGAATTTCTTAAAAGTAAATTCTTAGTTTTATTAATGTACTTCCAAAAGAGTCTTCATGCTTTACTTACTTTCTATAGATCCGTTATTATTTATTGTATGTTACATGATTTTTAGTACTTTTAAAAAATCTATTTCTCCATTTAAAAATATTAAAAATAAATTCTGGAAACTATACAGAGTTACATTTTAGACGAAGTTACATTATTTGTTTAAAATCTATAATGAACTATTTTTGAGCTTAATATTTTTGTTCTGTTTTAATGTAGAATTTGTGGATCCAAATATTTTTATTCAGCCTATCACAGAAGAGCGTGCTTCTAGGACTTTGTATCGCATTGAACTTCTAAGGAAAGTAAGGGAACAGGCCCTCCGACATCCACAGTTGTTTGAACGATTGAAGCTTTGCCATCCAAACCCAGACTTACCAGTCTGGTGGGAATGTGGCCCTCATGATAGGGACTTGCTTATTGGAGCTGCTAAACATGGGGTGAGCCGCACAGACTATCACATTCTTCGTGATCCGGAACTCTCATTTATGGCAGCTCAGAGGAACTACAGTCAAAGTAAGATGGCTCATTCAAGGACTTCTACCCCTCTTTTACAGCAATATCAAGTAGCACTTTCTGCTTCTCCTCTTACCTCTCTACCTAGGCTCCTAGATGCTAAAGGGATTGTTCTAGAGGATGTGAAAGTTAAAAGTGAAAACCTTAAAGAGGAGCCTCAGTCTTCTGAAGAAGAATCGATGTCTTCTGAGGAGACCAGGACACTAATAAAGTCTGAGCCTGTAAGTCCAAAGAATGGCGTCTTACCACAGGCCACTGGAGACCCGAAACCTGGTGGGAAAGGCGAAGCAGACAGACGCATGGTTGCAGCCAGAACAGAACCCCTAACTCCAAACCCGGCTTCTAAGAAACAGCGCGTCCGCAAAAGGGGATCAGAGTCTAGTTCGGATTCGGACTCTGATTCTGCGCGGTCATCCTGTTCCTCCAGGTCCTCGTCTTCCTCGTCCTCCTCCTCCTCTTGTTCCCACTCGCGATCAGGCTCTAGTTCTTCGTCGTCCTCCTCCTGTTCTTCAGCCTCGTCCTCCTCCTCGTCCTCCTCCTCGTCCTCCTCCTCGTCCTCCTCCTCTTCATCAGAAGAAAGTGACAGTGAAGAAGAGGAGGCCCAGAAGCGAGGTATATGCACAAAGTGCTCCTGCTATTATGAGACGGCACTTCAAGTGAAGAGAATTGACTACGATAACGCAACCATATTTAAAATCGTTAGCTTAAGGGCTGGCCGAGTGGCTCAGTGGGTTTTTGGTTTTTTTCAGCTGAGCCGTCCTGCCACCTGTTGGCAGCTCAGCAACAGCTCAGCTTGGGCCGGGACTCGAACTGCTGTGTCAGTTGGTTAAGAGCTCACTCAAGAGTGCGAGCTCTGAGCAACAGGGTCACCGGTTCGAGTCCCGGCCTGAGCTGAGCTGCCGCTAAGCTGCCAACAGGTGGCAGGATGGTTCAGCTAAAAAAATAATAGTAAAATAAAATTGTTAGCTTAAATTTTACAGGTACACATTTTCTTAGAGAAGCACTATTGAAAAGGAAATGAGAATTACTGGCATCCACTTCTGTCCAGTACTCAAGGCATTGGAAAATGGGTTAGTCAAGCAGGAATTAGCGATTTTACGCAATAATTTTTTTTCTTTGTGATTGTCTTAACTTTAGTATTCTATTTTTCCTAGAAAAAGTTGATCAGTGAACAGATGAAGATAATATTCTATTACAGCCACCAGGATTCTTAGCTTAAGCAGTCAGACCAATAAGAGCATCGTAGGCCCTGCTGGTCAGTAGTGTGGTGTTTTGGGTCCTCTTCTGCAGGGTCCTTGAGCAGCCCAGTTTCACGGACAAGTGAGTGAGTTACCGTCGAGTGGGCGCAGTGTCTGCTCTGGCTTACAGAGCCTCCACACCTCCCAGGAGCCTCAGGCTCCCGGAACAACTCCACAGGCATGACATAACATTCAGGGTTGCCACAGGGCCATGCCCAACTGTAAGAGTCCTCCACTTAGAGCTCTTGTATCCCCGCCAGGTATCCAGGACCCTCCCAGTCCAAAGCAGTCCATCAGTCAGCAGTTTGTCTGTGTCAGGGAAGCAGACCTAGAGTTAACTGAGGGTCAAATGCTTAGGCTTAAAAGGATGTTATGTTAACCCTTTGTCCTCGAAGTCCTTAGTGTCACTTCTTTTGCTTTTGTGCTAATTTTTAAAAATGAGTATTTTATTCTAGGTGAATTTTTTTCCTCTTTTTTACTATTTGTTTTACTTCTTTTTTCATTTTCAGCTATATCTGAATAATTATATGAGATTTGAGAAGTAGATGTAAAATAGTTTTATTCAGCCTTTTTTAAACAGTTATAATTGTTCTTAGCAGAAGGTACCCCTCACATGAAAGCCTACGATGAAGAAAGTGTCGCGTCACTGAGCACCACCCAGGACGAGACTCAGGATAGTTTCCAGATGAACAATGGAACTCTGGATTCTGCTTACCTACTGCAAGGTGGATACATGCTGGCAGCTTCCTATTGGCCAAAGGTAAGAAGAATATCTTGCTGGAATAGATTATTTTTTGTAAATATTTTTTATATTGCTTCAATGGTAACTATTATTATTATGTAGAAAAGTAGGTCACTATAAAATGTAGGATGACATTTTGGTATTATCACGAAAATGAGGGGGCCAGCTGAGTGGCTCGTTGGTTAAGAGCTAGCTTGGGAGCGCGAGCTCTGAGCAGCAGGGCCACCGGTTTCGATCCCACATGAGGGCCAGTGATGCTGTGCCCTCTATAGCTAAGATGGTGAACAACAGCTCGACCTGGAGCTGGGCTGCCGTGAGTCGGCAGCAGGCGTGAGCTGCCGTGAGCAGCTGTCCAATGGCCAGCGACTGATCTGCCTCAGCCAGGAAGAGCGCAATGATCACAATGCCAACATGGGCCAGTGAAGCGACATCCTCCACAACTAGACTGAAGAACAAAGGACAGCAGCTTGTCTGTTCCGCTTCCCCAATTCCCCAACACTATTCCCTCCCCCAATTCCCCAACAGACTCTATTAAAAAAAAAAAAATTAGGTCTACTTAAATGTGTATGCTTCTCAACATAACCTCAGAATGTTTAGAATGAAAGATAATGAATGCTTATGTTCATATACAAGTTAACATTCAAGTGCTTCTTTATGAAATTAGTGCTTTCAACTGAGTCTCCTTGAAGAAATTTACTGTAGCCATTTGTGACTCAGGGAAAAAATTTCATTTAAGTATATGTACATTCAGTGGTAGCAGTTCAAATTGGATTAATACAGTTCTTCCAGTATGTGACTAGTACAAGAATACTTACCCTCTCCAAGTGAGGCTGGGAAGTGGGGGCGTAGAGAACTCTGTACTCTTTTATATACTTCTGAGTTGTTTGAATTTTTCACAAGGAGCTTGTATTACTTTTGTAGTTATAAAAACAAAAGCATAGAAAAGTATCTTTATAAAATATTTTTTTAGCTTCACCAATGGGAATTTGTACTTGAATAACTTCTTACTGAATTGTAATATGTGTGTGAGAATACGTATGCATACCAAATGCACATATATGGTACCAAGGTTAAGTCCATCAAGATTCAGAGCCATTTGAGCCCCACAGGTCTTGCCTGATTATTAAAATTATACTTTGATGTTGCATACTTTCCAGGATCGTGTGATGATTAACCGATTGGACAGTATTTGTCAAACAGTTCTGAAAGGAAAGTGGCCTTCAGCCAGAAGGAGTTATGATGCCAACACAGTGGCTTCTTTCTATACCACCAAGCTGCTGGACAGCCCTGGCGCAGCTACAGATCATAGCGAGCCCAGCGTGCCCACTCCTCCAGGTGCCACCGGTGTTAAAGAAGAGCATGACCAGTCAGCACAGATGTCAAAGGTGAAGAAGCATGTACGAGAAAAGGAGTTTACAGTGAAAATCAAAGACGTATGTTTATTTTTGTTGCCCTAGGACCTGATTGCGATTGCGGTGTGCAGCATGCTCTTCCTGCAGATGGCTGCCTGCTCTTCCTTCCTTCACACACTTGTTCTCTGGGTTTTGGATCGTTTTCCTTTTGATATCCAGGTCATTAAACTTGAATGTTCTAGAGTGACCATCATTAAATATGTTTCTCTACCTACACTTCTGAAAATGGTCCTTCTGCTTATCAAGATGCTTTCTTAAACAGTCTGACAATTTCTAGTTGTGGTTCTTTTATATATTTCAATGGTGTGTCAGTGCACTTTCTGTTTTAAACATTTAGCATGCCCTGTTATCAGTAACCTCATTTCTCCATCTGATTTTTGAAACTTAATTGATTGCTCAGTGTCTTAAACAAGGGTAATATTCGGTAAAATAGCATATGAATAACGTACATAGAGACGGATGTCCAAAGCTGAAAGTGTTGCAATGTATTTAGGTCATGTGAAATACTTTGTTTGGCTCATAAAAGTGTATGCGGTACCTGGATTTTTTTTCCTTTTTCATTAAAGATAGAAATTTTAATATGCATTGTAGAAAATGATTAAATGTGTTTTGTTTTTTTTCAATATACTTATGAGCAAAAGAGAACTTAATTAATGTTTCAGGGTTTGTACTTAGAATTTTCTCTTAATATTCTGCAATGCGACTTTTAGTTGTTCCTTTCTTAATAATGGTGTTCGTTTCACAGGAAGGTGGTTTGAAGTTGACATTTCAGAAGCAAGGGCTTGCTCAGAAGAGACCGTTTGACAGCGAAGACTGTGCCCTGGGACAGCAGCAGTACCTCACCCGCCTTCGGGAGCTTCAGGGTGCGTCCGAGACCAGCCTCGCCAGTTTCCCCAAGGCTGTGCCAGGATCAGGTGACTATGCTAGAAACAGTGGTCTCACTGTGAAATACTTCCTGTCATGTCCAAAACCTCTTTCATTTACTCTTACAGTAAAAATCCATTGGTCCTTTAATGTTGGAGCCTCTCTTAACTCTGTAAGGTAATCAATGTAATTTTCAATATAAATAAATATTGGAACTTTTAATAGGACATTTTAAAGCATAGCGGGCAGCTTAGTTTGGGGAGCTTATGTGCTTGGGTAGAAATATTTTATCAAGTAGCTTTATACAGATAAAAGTTCTAATAGCATTTCAGCATGAAAACAAATTAGGAGTTTAAAGAAGAACACCTAAATCACAAATTAATGGTGATTGGTAGAGGAAGTTAAAATGAGTTGTTTTAGAAATACTTGAGAGACGACACAGTCCAGGTATGTACGGGATACAGGAATAGTTTATGACGAATCCCTGGAAGATAATCTTCCCTTCTCATGGAAGGAACACTTGGAGAGATATTTGTATAACATCAGACCGGCTTAGGAAAGGTGAACCTAGATTATGGCCAACATCAAGAGCTGAGCTGGGGAGGACTGGGGGTTAGTGGTCATGTAGGAATGGGGTTGATGTAAGTAAGGCCTTTCATCCATATTAGAACAGGACAGAAGCCATGAGATGTTCTTATAAACAGAATGGTAGTTTTTAAAAGTGGTGCTTAAAGGAAGTCTATTATTACAGCTAAAATGTTTTAAAACATAATAGTTTGTTAACTGGTTATAATAAAATTCACTATGTGGATATAATGAAAGGTTTCTTTTTTTGTAATGTTATATCACATTCCTCAGTGCTAAAGCAATATGCAAAAATGATTTTTAATCATTGTGATTAGTTATTCCTTACCATATTAATTAAGGTACCTTTTTTGAAACTGACATGTAGGAAGTGACTTTGATCAAGTTCCACCACAAGCCAAACGGCAACACGATTTTTAGGGATACCCATGACTTGCTTAAAAAATTCTCCTTAAAAGAGTGAAAATGCATTTTTCGCTATAGCTGTGAACCATTTTAAACAAAAGATGTTATCCTTAATATTTCCTTTTAATAAGAGAGTTCTATTTTGCAGCACTCTTTAAGGACAGGAACTCTGTCTTACTCTTCTTTGAACCATCATAGTATCTTCTAAATAGCTCTTTCATAAATATTTGCTGGGAAAAAGTAACTGAATGCATGAAACTTTTTTGTTTATGTTTTTTTTTTCTTTAAAAAAATTTTTTTTTTTTTATTGAGTGCCTACTGAAATGAGGAATGAGAAAGGTCAATTTAATTTGGCAACTAAACAGTTAGTGGTGATCTCAAGAAAATACCTTTAAGTTGGCTGGGGCAGCATGGACTGTGGAAAATTGAGAAATGAGTTTAGTGTGATAAAGAGGAACACAACAGTGACAAATCTTTCGAAAGTTTTAAAAGTTATAGAAAGGCCAAAATAAGTTTATTTTTTATTTGTTAAGTTGGCCATGTTTTTAAGTTTAGAAGAATCTAATGTAGGATAAAATATTTTGGTATAAGAAAGCAAATATAAATGATAAAACAGGCTTTTAGAAAAAGTAGAAATAAATGGGTTCAAAGAAAGGGTCAGGGTTTATATTGTACATGAGAACCGCTTGCTTCTTCCTGTAAAAGGGGAAGGAAGAAAAGGTATATGACTATCTGGGGAGAAAATTAAGGAAATAAGTCAAAAGTTGAAAGAGGCCTGGATTACAATCATCCAAGTTTTTAAAGGAGAAATTGGGGTGGTGTTTTTAGTCTGAAGAATTGCTTGATTTAGGATATGTAAAATAGAACTAATACTTCTATACATTTAGAAAAGTGATTACTTTTAATTTAAGAACTAGATTTTTATACTATTTTGCATTTTTAATTTGATTAGGTACTTCCATTCAATCAACTCTTGGTGCCAATGGAGTTATATTAGACAACCAGCCCATAGTAAAAAAAAGGCGGGGAAGGAGGAAGAATGTAGAAGGTGTTGACATCCTCTTTTTTAACAGAAATAAACCACCTAATCATGTAAGTAAAGCAATACATAAAAAGTACTGAACCTTGAGTTCAAAATTTAGTCCTAGTAAAATATATATTGCTGTTTTGTGACTGTTTTATAGAATAATAATTAGAAAATTAGAAGTACACTACATAATTTGAGATTGTATCTCAGTAAATTCAACATTGGCCAAGATTCATGAAAATCTTAAATTTGAAAGATTTAGTAGACTTTTAAACAACTTATTTTTTTTTTCTTCTTCGAAAAGAATTCCTTCGTTGGAGCAAAATGAGAATGATAAATCATGGAAATAAAATTTTCATTTGGTGTTTTTCTACAGGTTACCTTGGGCTTAACCACCTCACAGATTTCCACAGGGATCAATCCAGCACTGTCCTACCCTCAATCTCAAGGAATTCCTGATACAGAAAGTCCAGTTCCAGTTATTCATCTTAAAGATGGGACAAGACTTGCAGGCGACGATGCACCAAAGAGAAAGGATTTGGAAAAATGGCTTAAGGAGCATCCAGGCTATGTGGAAGATTTAGGAGCTTTTATTCCTGTAGGTGATACCTTACAAATCTTGGTATATTTTATTTTTATGATTTATCAAAGCTGTAATGACGAAGGATAAATTTTCACCCACTTATATTAAATATGTGTTCTGCCCAAAACTTAGGAAAATGTGCAGGAAAAAAAATTTACCATCTTTCCCATGATACAATGCAGTATCATTTTCAATTTTTCCATTCTGCTTTCAACAAGTATTTAACAATAAAAATTACCTTTGATATACAGAGTACTATGTTAGACCCAATGCAGGTTGTAAATGTATAAAAAAAACTTCAGTCCTTTCCCTCAAGGAAATTATTTTTAAATAATAACATCATAGTAAACATATATTGAGACTTTACTGTGTGCCTGGCATTATACTTAGCACTTATCAATGAGATAACATGTATTATCTTTTTTAATACTCCCAACAACTTTATCAGAATGGCATTGTTATAACTATTTTATAGATAAAGAAGTTAAAAATACTGAAATTTTAAGTAAGTAGTGCCATGCCACACAGCTAGTAAGTCTTATCTTAAACCTAGTTTCCAAACTCCTCCTCCTTAAGCTCTTTGTCAAGTTACAAGAATACAGCTTCTGTGTGTCTCCAGATGCACAATGAGTTAGGTTAATCCAAGATGAGAATCATTATAGTTCATTTGCATTTTCCTTATCCTCTGAAATACTCACCAATCACTATCTTAAGGGTGTTTAGCTTTCTCACTCGCAGAAGTCTATTCATTTCATTTCGCAATACTTCATTATCAGATGCTGATATACCAAATTTTGTGTCTGTCTCCTTTGAAATTTCTGTGTACTTTATAAGGTAAAAGAATAAAATATATCCTCTATACAATGAATTTAGCATGCTATTCCAGCTGCCTCCTGTTATTTTTTCATAATAAAAAATTATGAAAATTAAATGGATCACACAATGCAGCTCTCCACACCCTGTGACCTTCTCAGGGACTGTCCTGTTCACCTTTGTATCCCCAGCACTTGGCACCTGATTCATAGACTAGTATCTAGCTCCCTATACATATTTATTGAGTCAATGATTAAAAAACAAAAACTATCTGAAGACGAAACTGTGCTATGTAAAGATAAAGTGATTCTTATTTAATAACAAAAAGTTAACTACCTCGTGATTTTTTTCATGAAAAGGAAACCAGCTCCAGTCCCTAAAATAATGGGACTTTATCGGTAATAAGCATTTTAATGTATTTGTATCTGTAATATATATTTAGTTCAGTATTTTAATTTGCTGTTATTGTCACCAGGAACTAACCTAGTAGTCTGAAACAGTGACCCTCAGTCTTAGCTTTTGAATACCTTTCACATCCCTAATTTTCTCAGAGGGTGCCACAGATTCTTAAACTTTTATTTAATTCCTTTTGATTAAAAATAAAGCCAAAAAAAGCTCTTATAATTCTGAGAGGAGGGTTTTTCACAAATCTGATGGGCAATCATAGAATAAATATAGCAATTCTAAAAATAATGACATTTTTAGTTCAGTGCTATAACTTAACATGTTAGAAAATAATCATTTATTCAGTCAGTAAATTTTTATTTAGTACTGTGTGCTTGTTGCTATTTTAAGTGATTGAGGATAAAACTGAGCAATAATCTTTAAAGGATTTTCATACCTTTCTCATCACTGCAAAGGAATCTTTATTAATTTTTTAACAACCATTTAGCATTACTACTGCAAATAAACCTTATATAATGTTTTCTATAATTTTATTAATATTTAAAAACATTTTTAAAAGAGCATTTATAGCAGTAAAGAATATGAAATAATTTCCCAAGGATACTCAACATTGATGATTTCTTGGATCTCACACTCTATTGTGGTATACCTATAACTGGATAATTACAATATGGTATATATACTATAACAGAGGTATGTGTAAAGTGCCATGGAAGCAGATAAAAGAATAATTAGTCTGCCTAGTCAGAGTAAAGTGTCTGGAGGAAGATAGAAGGAAAATAGAGTGAAATGACTAGTGAGTGATAAAAGAATCAGTAGGCATTTGACCAGGTTATCACCAGACGAGGACATTCTAGGCATTATAAAACAATTATGATGAGAGTTTTCGAAGGATGGGAGTGGTATTCATAAAACAGTGACGAGGCTGATATTGCAAGTTATGTGAGGGAACGTGTCGGTTAATAGTAACTGGATAGAAAAGGTTGAATTAGGGCCCGGCTGTCATGGGACTGGTATGCCATGCTGAAGAGTTTGAGCGTTAGTCTCTTGGAATGTTCTGATTGATTGGAAATAGCTACAAACCTCAAACCCTGCTTTGTTAACAGCTGTAGAGGTCAAAAGCATGGTTTGATGGAAAGAGTTTTTATTGCCAGATATAGCCCCTTGCTGGCTTCATGACCTTGAGGAAGATAATCTCTCCGAGCCTGCATTCCTATTTATAAAGTACGAATAATATGTTTGAGTATTATGTGGATTACGTGAGAAGATGTAAGGAAGTCTATGAGTGAGATGAAGGAAATTAAATCCTCTAGCACACGTATAAATTGTGTCTGAGTCCAGAGAATATTACCTGATGTTTCAGGTAAAATTTATCAGAAGTTAAGGACTATCCAATTTAGTGGAAGCTACTCCAGCATTATTGGCTACTCCTTCAAGTACCACTATAGGAATACAGTTGTCTCTGAGGGCATTTAGAGAAGGAATTGGTAGTGTCCTCATTTTAGGAGCCTACTATTAGACAGAATGAAAATGTGACCATTATGATAGCCTTGAATTAGGTTTAAATTTATAATATAAGGAAAAGATTCACAGGGTCAAATATATGGTGATGGAAGGGGAACTGACTCTGGGTAGTGAATGTGATATATAGATGAGGTAATACAGAATTGTACACTTGAAACCTATGTAATTTTACTGAACACTGTCACCCCCATACGTTTCAATTTTAAAAAAAGATTCATGTAATACCTTTTAAAGTCTTATTTAGTCTTTTTATTAATTATAAAAATATTTAAAGTTTAAATATTTTTTGAAGTTTATTAACAGGTAAATTCTTCAATATGACATTGAAGATATATAAGATTTTATATATAATATGTGATATATATCTTCAGTATTATAGGATTAAGTTACTTTAATCAGTTCATTTGTATTATTTACACAAGTGAAGATTTAAAAACTATTTTTATGTCTATTTATTTTAGAGAATGCAGCTCCATGAAGGGAGGCCCAAACAAAAAAGGCATCGTTGCAGAAACCCCAATAAGCTAGATGTTAACAGTCTCACTGGAGAAGAGCGTGTTCAGTTGATTAATAGAAGAAATGCCAGAAAGGTATTTATATGTTTGTTGTCCTTTTATGTTGATTCAATATATATATATTTTTAAAGATTTTATTGGGGAATTGGGGGAGGGGAACAGCTCTGGGGAATCGGGGGAAGGGGAACAACAAGTTGCTGTCCTTTTGTTCTTCAGTCTAGTTGTGGAGGACGTCACTTCACTGGCCCATGTTGGTATTGTCATTGCGCTCTTCCTGAATGAGGCAGATCGGTCACTGGGCCCTGGACGGCCACTCACAACAGTTCTTGGCAGCTCACGCTGGCTGCCAGCCACTCACAGTAGCTATGGCAGCCCACTGCAGCAGGGGCTGCAGCCTATGCCGTCGCCGGCAACTCATGGCAGCCCAGCTCCAGGTCAAGCTGCTGCTTACCATCTTAGCTGTAGAGGGCAGTGTCACTGGCCCTCATGTGGGATCTGAACCAGGGCCCTGCTGCTCAGAGCTGGCGTCCCAAGCCAGCTCTTAACCAACGCATCACTCGGCCGGCCCTGATTCAATATTTAAGAGATCGCTAGAACACTCTTCATTATGCAGTACTTGCTCACAGACCTGGAAATGGGTTAAACCTAGCAGATTTGTGTCAAAAGATATGGGCTATAATTTTATGCAGTCTAATTTCAAATCCTATATCTGTGGCTAAGGTGTTGAATAAAATAAGTAAGTCACTTTACATAGCTGTGCCTAAGCAGCTGCACTGGTTCTCAACAGGGGGCAATTTCGTCCTGTAGGGGACATTTGGCAAGTCTGGAGACATTTTTGTAGCCACAATTTGGGAGTAGGGAGGTGGATGGTGCGCAGGAAAACAATGCTACTGGCACCTAGAGAGGGTAGGAACTAGGGATGCTGCTAAATTCCTGCAATACGTAGGACACCCCCAACAACAGGAGTACGAGATGTCTGTAGTGGACAGACTGAGAAACCCTGGTGAAAGGGCAACACTCTCATTATCACAGTCATAGATTTATATATTTATCACTGTAATTTTCCATCAGCTGGCCGTAAAGTGTCTTGTTCTGTCTGAATTGGCATATTACATAATTTTCTGATAGATGGAGATAAAATGTCTTAAGCAAAGGTAGCTTATAGACTAATGGTACCTCTGTGCTTATGTTGCTTTATTGATTGTTGCATGGTAAGAGTCAGATTTTTCCAAAGTCTATTTCTGGACCAAATGTGGCTCAATATTTATTTTCCCAAATTGTTTTATGTTTGGATTGGCATACATCAGTTTTACCTCCCAAAGTAAATTAAAGAAAGGATGCTTATGGCACCTTTTTCTAGGTTTATAGCTTTGATATTTTTATTCTGTTTTTCATTCTGATGAGCAAGCAACAACATAAGTAAGAAATAAATATTGGCCTCAGTAAGAACAGCAAACTTCTCACTGAGTTCCTCCACTCACAAGTTAAATTACCTTACAGAGCTCATGTTAATTCCCTAGTTCTCTTTTGCTGCTAGTATAAAGATACATAAAAATTATTTGAATTTCTCAGAAAAAATATTGGAATTGGAAGAAAACTTTTAAAAATAAGTTATTTTAGGGCAGCCGGTTAGCTCAGTTGGTTATAGCACAGTGCTCATAACACCAAGGTTACCAGTTTGGTCCCCAAATGTGCCACTGAGATGCGCCCTCCACACCTAGAATGAACCAACGACTCATCTTCGAGCTGATGGGTCCTGGAAAAACACACTGTTCTCAATTTTAAATAAACAAATAATTAGTTATAATTGAAAAGTGTTATTTTAATATTGTGTTTGCACCAGCTCATTAAAATTAATACTAACTTTTCCTCCAATTTTGTAGAGATAGCTTATTCAGCTATTGTTAGTACTTTAAAGTGATGTCATAGTGTATTAAGGAAAGAGCAAGGTGACATTTTAGTAGCACTTTATTTAATTTTGCGCTTGCATAATTGTGTTACAAATCTCACTTTATCTTATAATGAAAATTGGAATTACTAGATAGGAATACATTTGTTGTAGCCAGTTTAAGGAAATGGAACAATTTTGTATTTTTATTTGTTAGGTTTAATTTTAAATACTCTAAATTTTATTTTTAATGTGGTAACCTGATTAAGGGACCTGTTCGTTTTCCTTAATTTTCAGAGTTTTAATTTTCCCGAGTCTTTAGAGTACAGGCTTAGGATTCATGCGTCACCAAGGAAAAGAATCTACCTGCTAAATCCCCCATAAACCACCCAGAAGGCTTCCAGTTTAAATTGGAGCTTAATGAAGGGGATAATAAAAAAGGGAAGAGAATAGAAACTATAGATACTAAGTAAAGACAAAAGGAAATATTAAATAAGAATACTTATAGATAGGTATTATAACTGGCTATGTTAAACCTTGTCTATAGCCTATCAAGATATAGTATGTATTCATTCAAAGATGTGTGGAAGAAAGAATTACTCAAGAAATATCTTTATAGACTCCAAGGGAACATTAAATTGGTAGGTCCAAATCATTTAAATCTAAATCATTTGAATTTCAAAGTAGTATTTTGTTTCAATTTCATACTAATTATATATAATTTTTTGTTTGTTTTTTTAAATTTACTTATGATTAGTTGGTTATTTCACTTTTCACACACAAAGGATATGTACATTTTTATACTTTTAGGGTGTCAATTTATATAATAGATAAGAGCATGAGTTTTTGAGACCTTAGTTTGAAAGCTGACCCTAATACTTATTAGCTAGCTAGCTCTAGGCAACTTATATAACTTCTCTGAGGCTTAATTCCTACATTTGAAAAATAGAAATAATACTATCTCAAAAGGGTGTAGTGAGAACTAAAAGAAATTATAAAACTGAGGCTCAGAGAGATTTACTGATTTGCTTAAGTTCACATAGCTGTAAAGTCTGACTCCAAAATGTATACGCTTAACAGGGTATACTGCCTGTTCAGCATAGTAAGTGCACAATAAATGGTAGTTACTTATTTTACCGTTCTAGTTACTCTACTTAAAACATAAACAATTTACATTACCACATATTTATATAGTATTTTAATATTCCTTATGGGTTGTTTGTCCTTTTTAATATAATAAAGATTGTCAAAGGTGGTTCAAAGAATACATGTTTTAAAGAAATAAACTCTGAAAAGAAGCATGATGTGTCTCCATATTTAATAGTATTTTTACATGTCTAACAATCTGTTTTTTGTTTACAGGTTGGAGGTGCTTTTGCTCCCCCTTTGAAAGATTTATGTAGATTCTTAAAAGAAAATTCAGAATACGGAGTTGCTCCTGAATGGGGAGATGTTGTGAAGCAGTCTGTGAGTATTTCATAAGTACTAACTCAGACGTCATTATAAAAATTAGATGTCATTTAATTATATCTCGAATTAAATTTTAAGTTAAGAATCTATAAAATATTCTGTGAACATGTGACAGTGCTTTTTGTTCACAATTTTTATTTTGCAAAACATGTTACAAAGTTTTCAGATGTCTGTTGAGTTTGAATCAGTATATACTGATTTGTTTTTATTTTAACCTCTAAGATGCTGTTTGAACAATGGCACAAAGAATAATCAACGATGTGGGGAAAGAAATTATAAAAGGATATTCATCTTGTATAGTGGTAAAAAATTAACTACTGATGGTCCAGACATGTGTTGGAAAACTATGCAACTGTTTTAAAAATTGTATTTTAAAAGAACATGCTGTACACCTGAAATTAATGTAAAATAATGTTGAATGTCAAAAAAAACCCAAAAAACGACTAGACACATTTCTTTAATAAAAGCATCTGATGACAAGGGAGAAAAAGCTCACTATATGTTAAATGGAATAGTAGTTAAGCTCTTGGACTAGCGAGGCCTAACCATGTGGCAAAATGCTAAATACTTAATAGCTTCTTTCTACAGGTGTTCAGATGAAAAGGGCAGGCTATAAACTGTTCAGTATGATTCAGTTTTTTTATTTTGGAAAGGGAGGTGGGGAGAATTAGAGAATTTGTATATAAGTACAAGCAAAAAATTGAAGCACACATCCTGAAATGTTAGCAGTGGTTACCTCTGAATGGTGAAATTATACATGAATTCATTTATTTGCATTTTTTTGTTGTCATGTTTTCTGCATGTGAACCCAAATGCTTTTGTAAAGAGAATAAATAAGTTGATCAATTCAAAAGAAAATTTAAAAACAGTCCTATGAGATGCTTTAACACCACTATCTAGAGCTGCACTGTCACAAATGAGAGCCCCTCAGCATGTGTGGCTGTTGAGCGCCTGAAATGTGGCTGGTCTGAATTAAGGTGTTTTAAGTGGAGAACGCCATGTCGGGACTTTGATGACTTAGTATGGACAGAAGAATATGAAATCTGAGTAATTTTCATAGACTACATATTGAGCTGGTACTGTTTTGCTTTTATTACTCAAATTAAGGTCACCCATTTCTATTTTACCTTTTTTAGTGTGACTACTAGAAAACTTAATATTACATATATGGCTTACATTATATTTCTATAGGACAATGCTGGTCTAAAAGTTTTAAACTCCTACAACTTCTAGGAGTTTTGAGCCTGAGAAGATCTTGGGAGAATTATAAGAAAGCAGCATAGATTGTTCTCCATCATCCTGGACTTTACTCTCCTAGTCTGCAGGTGCTACTGCTGTTCTGAGCCACGTGATTTCACTGCCCTATTGAGTATCTTTTTCAGCATGGCTGTAGCCCTTAATCCCAAAGTGATAGAAGAGTCATACGAAACATCTCAATCTTAGCCTTTTACTTACTTCCTCTATCCTTTCCTCATTGTTCTTCTAGATTCAGAGGCGGGGCATTTCTTTAGCATTCTAGACCATTCGGTGTGTAAAACATGATAAAGGGTATGGAGTAACCCTCATGAAAAATTCCCTTTGTACCTTCTGTTTTCTAGAGCTGGTCTACAAATGTATGTCTCTGTGGAGGAAGGCTAGCGGCCTCTTTCTGCTCTCTTACCCCATGATAAAATGAGAAATGGAAGAGCTGTTTCCAGGCACTACTTAAAATAATAGGAAATTAGGTTACTCTTTCATAATTGATTGTTTTACCATACAGAATAAGTTTATGAATGATTACCTGTTTTAATAGGTTATATGTACCACAAGCTAATAGCTATTGATTTTAATATAGATATTATTAATGATTTTTTTTCTCTCAGGGATTCCTTCCAGAAAGTATGTATGAACGTATTCTCACTGGTCCTGTTGTTAGAGAGGAAGTAAGCAGGCGAGGGAGACGGCCTAAAAGTGGCATTGCGAAGGCCACAGCAGCAGGAGCGGCTGCAACTGCCAGCAGTGTTTCAGGCAGTCCTCTGCTAGCCAATGGATTACTTCCAGGTATGGATCTCACAACTCTTCAGGCCTTACAACAAAACCTACAAAACTTGCAGTCACTGCAAGTAACCGCAGGGTTGATGGGAATGCCTGCCGGCCTTTCTTCTGGAGGAGAAGCGAAAAACATGGCTGCCATGTTCCCCATGCTGCTGTCAGGAATGGCTGGATTACCAAATCTGTTGGGCATGGGAGGAGTCCTGACAAAGCCTGCAGAATCTGGAACAGAGAAAAAGGGAAATGACTCGAAGGAACTGGAAGGAAAAAAAGAAAGGACAGAGAGCCAAAATTCAGAGAATGGTGGAGAAAACTCTGTGTCAAGTTCTCCTTCAACATCCTCTACTGCTGCATTAAGTACAGCTGCAGCTGCCAACTCGTTAGCTCTTAACCCACTGTTACTATCTAATATCATTTATCCAGGGATGCTTCTCACTCCAGGCCTTAATCTTCATATTCCAACTTTGTCCCAGTCCAATACTTTTGATGTACAGAAAAACAAAAACAGGGACTTAGGCTCATCTAAGGCTGTAGAGGTAAAGGAAGAAGATTCCAGAGTCAGAGATCAGGAAGACAAAGGGGGGACTGAACCAAGTCCCCTCAATGAAAACAGCACAGATGAGGGTTCAGAGAAAGCCGATGCTTCGTCTGGATCTGACAGTACATCATCGTCATCCGAGGACTCAGATTCTAGTAATGAAGACTGATTCCCAGACTACACTTCAATTATGAACTGATTTTGGATTTTTTTTTCTTTAATTATTAATTGTAAATACCCCAGTGTGGAGTGCATCAATAACTTACTGACCGAACATTTCAGTTATTTGTTTAGAAGTGCAAACTGCTTTCAGAGACTTTTTGCATGTAAAATTTCTTAAGATTCATAAGTTTCTGAACTCGTATGTACTATCAAATACATAAAGGTGTAAAATTACAACGAAAGGCATTATAATTTTGTTGGGGGTTAATTTTATGGAAATTATGCTCAATAAGAGTTGTATATTTAATATATTTGCAGTGAACACAGAATCCTTTATGCATATTACTGATTTAATTTGAATATAGTTTTACAGCCTCCTTGACACCTATAATTTACAGAACAAAACTCAGCAATAATTTGGGCAGCTAATGAATGTCATGAAAGCTGTAGAATCTACATCACCATCCATTGCTTTAATTACATGAAAATGCTCTAGTGTTGTGATGCACTGCTGATGTTTCCAATTCAGGTACAAGTATGTTTTAAAGAAGAAATAAGTTTCCCAATCAGCCAATTTAACTGGCTACCTGTTACCTCAGCTGAGTTAGTTTAGGAAGTTTACATTCATTTCTAATTCTATACTTGTTTTCAGGGGTTTTTTAAACACATCCTATATATCATGTTAATCTGGCAAGAAATATGACTTGCTTTTTGCTGAGCTTAACTCTGATATCAGTAAAATTAAGTCATAAAATAATCCTATGTCATGTAACTTTGGCACCCTCTAGACATACTTAGTTGTAAGTTTTCAAAGTTTGGCCTCCTATTAGAAATAATTATATCTCAGATGAGTGATGTCTGTTTCCAGGGTTCAGAAAGGGCAAACTCATGAAATGCCACTGAAAAGAACTTTCAACACAGCATACTTCATGTAAAAAAAATTGTTTGTTTGCTTTATTTGTGTAGATTTCTATTTGTGTTTTATGTCATGGTAATATTACAAAATTAACAGATACTAGTGGTAAAGTAATATGCAAATAGTCTAAATTCACCTTGAGTTTCTTCTAGGTGTAAGCAGACTAAATGTTGCCCAGAATCAGTGTTGGGTTCTCAGTTTATATTAAATATACTGAGTTGCCCATTTTGAAAATGCACTTTGAATAATCTCAAAAAAATAAAAATAAAAAATACGAGTTATACCTGTAAACCACAAAATGAAGCCCAAGGCTTCTGATCAATTTCTTAGAGCCCTTTACCATGTAAAATTTGTCTGATATTTGATTTGTGATACAATTTCTCCTGCTAAAGCTGCTATTATTCTGACAAGGTAGAGATCCAGGTTCACCTTCATATACAGTTGAAACAATTAGAACTTAATTGAGTGTAAAATACCATTTATATCCTAAGGAGAGAGAAATGTTAGCATTCTTCCGGTACTTGAATAAGTCAGTGATAAAGTTTGCAAGGGGATGAATTTAGGGAACAAAATACCCCACTTCTCTTCTACAGAAAAAGTAACTTTAAGTATGTTTTGATGATAGAACTTGTTGCTTTGTCATGAATTAAGCAATTATATTGGATTTTCCAAGACATTTACCAGTAAATTGTTTCTGTATGTAAAATAACTAACCCCTTATTAGAGAGACAGTGTTATATGCATTTATAAAACTATGTAAGTTCTATTGGGATGGTATTGATTTTTGTATTTTCCCCAAATAGTACTTTGATAATAGTCCTTTATGCAGTCTTAGCAATAGTCAATATAATGCCCATCCAGGAGAAGTGGGTAGTAACTCTTCATAATGAAAGTGAAATATTACATACTTAGCATCTTCCCTTTGCAGTATTGCACTTTTGTTTGACTAGAATACAACTATGACATAGCCAAAGTTTTTCAAACACAGTGAACTTAGGTTGCCGGTGGAGTATTTCAACACCATCCATGTTTCCCTTTCCTTACTCTACTTCTACCCACATGATCTTTATTCCTTTCTTTCCCCAATTAAAAAAAAAGGGAAAAAAGCCCTAGATCTTATCACTAAATCTACTTTATATCAAATTTATGAGATAAAGTATTTTCCTAATTATGCTCAAGTGAATTTGGTTAACATCTTAGTGATTCTCTTTCTATGTAATAAGGCAATTGCAGTTTTCAAAGTATTAAGGCTAATATTAACTTTAAACATTTTCTTGGGTTTTAAGACACTTGTATTTATTATTGATTGGGGGAAAGTTGTCCTATCAGGTTAAAAAAAAAACCATGCAAATATGGTTGTGTAAAGTTAAGGGTTATAAGGAAAAAAATCAGTAGAATTACATAATACTAAAGTTGCAGTGAAAGGATATCCAAGTATGTGTTGGTAGTTACTAAAAGAATTATAGCTGTTATTGCCTTGTATTTATAGCCCTTGTTTCAGGTTTCATGATTCAAGTCTTAGTCCAATTTTTCTTTTGGACATTTGCAATATTTACCAGTTGTGTTTTGTGTAGTCTGGATTTGCTTTCTGTAGTTGGGCAAACGTCTTAAAAAGTCATTTGTAATTTATTAAATTACTTTCTATGATGTTCTATAGAGCAAATGGAAGTTTAATTATTTTTTATTAAACATATTCTTTGACTACCCATGATGTCAGCCTCTGTACATGACAATACTTTTTTTTATTTAGTTTTATATAGAAAATTTATCTTATCTCAGTTATGCAAGACATAGTCATAAATCTTTAAAAGGAAAGTATACTTTGGAAGAGTTTTTAAAAGACGAGTTGGCAATAATTATATTCACAATATTATTGTTGTCTTAAGCTTGCTTCCCCTGAGCCTTAAAGAAATCCAGAAAGATTCAGATATACCTAACCTCTTAAAGTAGTCCATTTTTTCCCTCAGTCTTAAAAGAGTCTTTCCCAATTCATTGCCGTTGTCGGTAGTGTTTTTTGTAAACCTGAAAGAAATTTGTTTTCCCTCTAATTACAAAAGTAAAACAGTGGAGTCCTATCATACATTCATTTAACTTGAATACATTCAACTATATACTTTTATGCTTAGAAAACCTTTTTTTTTCTTTTTTCATACAATATAGCATGTAAACACAAGCCAACTACTTCATCTAGTGCTTGCCCAGAAGAACAGTAATCTACACCAATGCTGGAGGAAGAATTGGAAATGTTGGATATTTTTGAGAGAAGATGGCACTGTGTATAAAATTATGTGTTCTGTATTTTGTGGGCTGTAAGACGGAAAGAGTGATATTTGACTACAGATAATCTTCACCTTACACAATAAATTTAGAACTTAATCCCTACATAAATGTAACTCCACTACATAAGCTATTTATTTTTAAGTGCAGAAAAACACAAAAAAATGTTTAAATCATTCATAAACCTACCCTGAGATTAATATTTACTGGCATAGAGTTCCAATCTTTTTATATGTAATATACATGCAGTGGGTTGATTAGTGTCCTATAAAAATTCATGTCAACCAAGAACCTCAGCATGTGACCTTATTTGGAAATAGGGTCTTGACAGATGTAATTAGTTAAGATGCTATCATAGTAGATTAGCGTGGGTCCTAAATTCAATGACTGCTGTCCCCATAAGAAGAGGACACAGAGAAACGGAAGAAGTTCATGGGACAGTTGGCAGAGATGGGAACGAAGCAGCTACAAGCCAAGGGACACCAAGGGTTCCCAGCAACAACCAGAAGCTAAAAGGGGCATGGAACAGACTCTCTCAGAGCCTCCAGAAGGAACCAACCTTGCCAACACCTGGATTTTGGACTTTTCATCCTCCAGAACTGTGAGACAATAAATTTCTGTTGTCTTAAGCCACCCAGTTTGCGGTAGTATGGTATGGTAGCCCTAAGAACGAGTACAATTTTATAGTAAATCATTATATGGGGCATAGTATTTACTGTTCTGCCCTTGATATACTGACCTGTGTCAATAAGTATCCTGCAATGTGATTTTTAGTACATAGTATTGGCTCATACGGATGTAATTTATTTAACCATGTACTTACAAATAGACATTTGGGTTTGTATATGCATTTTTTTTTTTTGCTTCTATCCCTAATGATATCCTTAATCCCTAGAAGTGAAAATACTTCCTCTCTTTTGAAGGATTTTGATTTGTGTTGCCAAGTTTATAATGATGCCATTAGTAGCAATTTATACTACCATCAGCAGCATACTTTTTGTGAATGCTCATTTAGCCCAAATCCTTACCAATACTGTGTATTGTCTTTTGAAATAATCTTTGCCAAATTAATAGGCAAAAATAATAACATCTTGATGCATTTTTAAATTCTTTTTCTTAGAACAAACAAGACATGAATATTACAGAAAATCTGGGGATGGGAAAGCACAAAGTAAACAAACCCCGAGAATGCTGAACACCCAGAGATAATGGTGAACTGTCGGGTTTTCTTTGCATATACATATATATTTTAATAAGAAGTTATACTGTACATATCATTTTGTAACCTTTTTTTCACTTACTATATAATAATCTTTTCATGTGATTAAAGAATCTTCCAAAACATTTTTAAGGACTTTCTCATTCTAATATATAGATGCAGCATAATTTATTTAATACCCAATTATTGAGCCCGTACACACACACACACACACACACACAGACACACACACATACACACACACACACACAGTGAAGGTCTCCTGTGATACACTCCTATAGCTCCCTGGATTTCATTTTTATAATATATTTACACTTGATAATTACTTGTTCTAGATCTGTTTTACCCAGGAGATCACGTGCTTTGTAAGGGCAGAGACCGTGGTTGTCTCATTCACTACTATATCAGTGATAGACAAAATACTTGACATATAGTAGACACTGACTAAACATTTGTTGAATATTTGAGTGGATGGGGGCTTGGATCTCTGGCTGAATAAATGAATGAATGAGTGAATGAATAATCAGACCCTAAGAGTCAAACTCATAGTAACCAATATTGAATTTTTATTGAGATATAATTGACATATAACATTGTATTAGTTTTAGGTGTATGATATGATTTAATATATATATGGTGACTATAGTGTATGACATGATTTTTTAAATATATATATATATATATATATATATATATAGTCATTATATACAGTAAGTCTCTGACTTACAAATGAGTTCCATTTCAGAAGAACTTCCGTAAGTCGGATTTGTTCGTAAGTCCGACAAAGTGTGTCTTACACACCTTTTGACACAAATATACAATGTAAAGCCAGTGGTTGAACGAGTCACGTTATAAGAACAAGCGACGTCTACCATTTTTTCGCCTTGGTCTAATCTCAATTATTTTCACTTTTGTTCCCATGGTTATTGCTTTGCGCTTTCTCTTGCTTTTGCACGTTCGTATCTGTGAAAGTTTGCAACTCGAATGTTCGTAAGTTGGGGACTTACTGTATATATTATATAGTGACATTACACAATAAGTTCAGTTAACATCCATCACAACACAAAGTTACAAAATTGTTCTTGTGATGAGAACTTTTAAGATCTACTCTCTTAGCAACTTTCAAGTATACACTACAGTATTGTTAACTGCAGTCACCATGCTGTACATTAGATCACCAGGACTTATTTATCTTAGAAGTTGGGAAGGTTGTACCTTCTGACCACCTTCACCCATTTTGCCCAACCCTCATCCACCAGCTCTGGCAACAAACAATCTGTTCTCTGTACGAATTTGTTATTTGCTTTGTTTTTAGATTCCACATGGAAGTGAGATCATACAGTATTTGTCTTTGTCTGAATTATTTCACTTACCATAATGCACTCAAGGTCCAACCTTGTCACAAATGGCAGGATTTCCTTCTTTATTGTGGCTATATATATATATATATCTATATATATATATATATATATGCATATATATGCATATATATGTATACACACACACATACACACACACACACACACCACATTTTCTTTATCCATTCATCTATTGATGAATACTTAGGTTGTTTCTTTGTCTTGGCTGTTGTAAATAATGCTGCCACGAACACAGGGGTGCAAACATCTTTTCAAGGTAGTGATTTTGTTTTCTATGGATAAATACCCAGAAGTGGAATTGCTGGATCATATGGCAGGTCTACTTTTAATTTCTTGAGGAACCTCCATACTGTTTTCCATAGTGGCTGCACAAATTCACATCCTACTAACTGCACAAGTGTTTTCACCACATCCTTGCCAACACTTGTTAGTTCTTGTATTTTTTATAATAGCCATTCTAACAGGTGTGAGGTGATATTTCACTGTAGTTTTCATTTGCATTTCCCTGATGATTAATAATGTTGAGCACTTTTTCATGTATATGTTGGTCATAGTATGTCTTCTTTGGAAAAATGTCTATTCATAGTGCCCATTTTTCAGTCAGGTTGTTTTGCTTAATTTTATTCTATTGAATTGTATGAATTCTTTATATATTTTGTATATTAACTCCTTATCAGACACATGATTTGCAAATATTTTCTCCCATTCTGAGGTTGCCTTCTCATTTTGTTGTTTTTTTTTTTTTTGCTGTACAGAAAACTTTTAGTTTGATATAGTCCGAGCTGTTTATTTTAGATTTTGTTGCCTTTGCTTTTGTTGTCAAATCCAAAAATTAATTGCCATGACTGATGTCAAGGAGCTTACCATCTATTTTCTGGGACTTATATGGTTTGAGGTCTTGTGTTCAAGTTTTAAATCCATTTGGAGTTGATTTTTGTGTATTGTGTAAGATAAAGGTCCAATTTCATTCTTTTGCATTCGGCTGTCCAGTTTTCCCAACACCATTTATGGAAGACTGCCTTTTCCCCATTGTATATTGTTCGCTTCTTTCTTGTACATTAATTGGCCATATGTGTGTGGGTTTATGTGCTCTCTATTATGTTGCAGTGATCTATTTGTCTGTTTTTATGCCAATACCATACTGTTGCTTATTATAGCTTTGTAATATAGTTTGAAATCAGGAAGTATGATGCCTCCAGCTTTGTTCTTCTTTCTCAAGATTGCTTTGGCCATTCAGGGTCTTTTGTGGTCAAGATTGATTTGAAACTCAATCATTAATGTCCATGCCCTCCACTCCAAGCAAGCCCCTCACTCATGGCCTGGTAGGCCTTCACTTGACACACATTTCCAGCTACCTCAGATACTTAGTTTGCAAGTACCTCTCTCCCTAAAAAGAGACAGGAGGAAAGGGTTATCTATCAACAGGTCTTATGGTGACCCCAGTGTAAAGAAACATTTTACAGCCTGAATGCAAGAAGGAAAAGAAAATGCACAAAATTGTTAGAAACGCAACAGTAAAAAGCAGTTGAGGGTGTGTATCCCAGTATCTACTCCCATAGGCCTCGTAGGCATCTTAAGGCTGTAATTGTTTATGACAGAAAAGGCTATAAGGGCATGTTTTTATTCCAGAGTACCAAGGCTTCCCTGTGTAGTAAACACAGCTAATTGTTTGTAGTTTATACTGTGGGTTGAATTTTTAGCAGGCGAATTCTCATTCAAAATAAGCAAAGCTGGTTGGAAGGGTAGACCTGCAGGGCTCATAGTGTCAGTCCATAGTGGACAAGAATACCTGACTGGAATTAATCACAAAATGCCAGTTAACTCAGGTCTCAAGAAGAGACTTAATATAGCTGGTGAAATGTGAATTGGACTCAACCCTGCCTGGGTAGATAGCATCCTCATGTGGAAATTCAAAACAAATGAACAATTTTTCCTAGTAGCAACACATTTAAAAAAAAAATATATATATATATGTATATGTATTTTTTATATAAACAAATTGCAAACACAGTTGAAGCCACATTCTCAATAATAGCCATCTGATAACTCAGTCTGAATGAAATTTAACACATTGCCTCATGATCACGGGGAAATAAATTTCAATTTCAATTGTGGCTGGGAATGCAGGATGATAGAGCCACTTTCAAAGAAATTTGGCAGTGCCTTATAAAGTTCACCATTTACTATACAACCAGCAACTCCAGTCTGTCTTAGTCTGTTTGGGCACTTGCTCTCTATGCCCATGTGGCTTTTTTTCAGTCCTTGAGTGTGACCTTATAAGGCCACCAATCCTATTGGATTAGAGCCCCACACTTACAACCTCATTTAACTTTAGTTACCTACTAAAAGCCCTGTTGCTGAAAGCAATTAGGTTTTAACTGGGGGTTAGGTTTTAACATGAATTTTGGAGGGACACACATTCAGCCCATTGCACACTCCTAGGTATTTACCCAAGAGTAATGACAACATTTGTCACACAACAACATGCGCATGAATGTTAAGTAGCTTTTCTCATCATCACCCAAAACTGGAAACAACCCAGATGTCTTCAACTGGTGAATGGATAAATAAGTGTTGGGACATTCATATAAATAAGTATGATTTGTCAATAGAAAGGAACAAACAACTGACACATGCTACAACTTGGATGGACCTGAAAGGCATTATGCCAAATTGAAAGAAGCCAGAATCAAAGGCCACATAGTGTATGTTTACATTATATGACATTTTGGCAAAGAGGGAAAGCTATGGGGACAGAAAACTGATCAGTGGTTGTCTGGGGATGTGTGAGGAGGTTTTACTACAAAGGGGCACTAGGAAAATTTTAGGGTGATGGAAATGTTCTATATCTTGATTGTGGTAGACAAGACTATGAGTCAAAATTCATAGAACTGCACACTTAAAAGAGTGAATTTTACTGTATGCAAATGAATTTTACAAAAAAAACCAAGGATATTTAATTTGTACATACATTTTTGATGAAATAAGAAACATCAAGAAAGGACTTTCAAGCACAAAATATTAGGACAAAATTTTGTTGGGGTAGTAGAATGGGAATGTGAGGTAAAAGAAATAGGAATGATATAAAATTTCTAATTGTTAAATGAAAGTTTTGTAAATGTATTTTTTAAATGGATTACAGTGTCTAATTGCTATGATATTTAGAATCCACTGGCTTGGAAAATATTGATAGTGGCAAGCAAAGCATATTTTAAAAAAATAGATTTGATGGTTTTTGACCAATTTTACTTCAGTTATGTCCATTAAATTTTACTAAAAAGGGTAGAGTTTTACATCAATAAAAAATTCAAATTTTACTTAAAGTGTTGATGATGGTATCCAAATAATATTATTATTTAAAAGTTTAGTATTTCTAGCCTAAGTATAAAGAAAGTATCGGAATTTCTTATAAATGTATTTACAAATAGTTATAAAGCAGTTGTATCCGACCTTGATCATCTTAACTCAGCACCGACAAAACAAATCCAACTCTATTTACCGTGACTTTTACCGCAGGATCTACGGGTAGGGTTTCATTGTCTCAAAATTGTTTCTGAGGCGTCCTGTTGCCTTTCCTTCTCTCCTACCTCCAGGTTTCCTCATCGCTTCTCTCCTGCTCCTAATGAAGCTTCCCTAAAGTGCTTTTGTCCCAGTATTTCTTTTCCTCGGTTTCCATACCCCACTGAGCAATGCCATACGGCTTAGACATGAAAATGTTTTATAATATGCCCTTTATAAATCATAGAGGATTGGAAATAAAGCGATTCAAGTCAATAGATATGAAAAGAAAGCAAAAGAAAAATAAAGGAATAAAGTTAAGCCAATTGGGTGACTGAGGATAGTACAAATAATGTCACAGTGAATGTATATTGGCCTTATTGGAGGAGGTGAAGGAATTACTGCTTAAACAAAAAAAAATCCAGTAACTATTTAAAGGCTCAAATAAAATTTAAACTTAGGAAAGAACTAGAAATTAGGAGCGACGCCGACAATGAGCTCTGACAGAAAGGCCCTTGTTGTCCTTATTTTTAAGATAAAAACACCCAGGTGATGAGTATTTTTTCTGGGGACAGCTTGGATATTAAACCTTCACATGTCAATCAACGTTCCTTGGGCGTTTTCTCCTCAGTAGAGTCCTGCTGAATGGTCTCACGATACGGAGGTACATAAAATGTAGAGAAACAGCTTTTATTTCATCCCAAGGGATACTATAATACGAGAGCACATTTTTTTTTTTTTGGAAACGATTTTTGACCCCCCGTGGGTCTCCGGCCCGGACTACATTTCCCAGCAGGCCATGCTCAGAACTACGGGTGCCTACGTGAAGTCAAGCGCCGTTGGCGGCGGCGCAGTTGCCGTATAAGCGGCCGACGGGCGGGCGCTTCGCGGTTTGAATGGCTACGGGCCCGGGCCCTTAGCTCATCTGAGGACCGGCCACCCAGGGGTGCGCTATGCCATCGGGAGGCGACCAGTCGCCGCCGCCTCCGCCACCCCCTCCGGCGGCGGCAGCCTCGGAGGAGGAGGAGGATGACGACGGCGAGGCTGAAGACGCCGCGCAGCCGGCCCGGACGCCGACTCCTCAGACCCAGCAGCGGTTCGACGAGCTGTGCAGCCGCCTCAACATGGACGAGGCGGCGCGGGCCGAGGCCTGGGACAGCTACCGGAGCATGAGCGAGAGCTACACGCTGGAGGTGAGCCCGGGGGAGGAGGCGAGGGGCGTTCCGGGCCTAGTCGCCGTGCTCGCCGCGGGGATGGGGCCCCTCTTCCCCCGGGTCGGGCTCCGAGCCGGGACTCTCCGGCACGTCCCTGGTCTCGGGGTCTGCAAACGAAACGGGCGGGAATCCTCCCTGCGCACCTGAGTCCTGGAAACCTGGCTGTTGAGGCGCTCTTAGTGTTCCCGAAGGCGAGCCCTGTCTTGCTGTTCTTCCCTTTGGGGTGCCGAATGGGGGACACCTCTTGCCCTAAAGTAGCACCGCGAGGGCCGAGGTCACGATTCCAAAGTGACAGCTACCTGGTTGGCCGCGTGAATAGGTGCACCTGTCAAAACCGTACGGAGAAGGGAGGGAAGTTGTCTGTGTTCGCACCGGGATTAACCCTTTAGGGTCCCTGGCCTCCCCTTTCCGTTCCTTCTCTACTGTTCCTCATCGCCTTTGTCCCGACATTGCATCCGTGTGAGTAAACGCGTTAAGTTTCCAGCTCTGTGTGTGTGTGTGTGTGTGTGTGTGTGTGTGTGTGTGTGTGTGTGCGCGCGCGTGTGCGCGCAAACAAGAGGACTCTTCTCCGGAGCAAAGGAAATGGCCTTTCTGCCGACCTGGGTATAGACACACGCCCCCATTTGTCACTGGGAAATGAGCACTGCGACGACCTTGAGCACCTTTCGGTCCCCCCGGACGTTGCACAGGACTCGTACAGTCACTGTGATTTAGGCATGTTTTGTCCCTTTCTTCAGACGGGCTCCGATGAGAAAAATGGCCTTTCTAGCCAGTGAGGCTCAGCTCTTTAGGCACCGCCCCTTTATGGGCCAATGGGAAGTGACACGGAAGTCTGGCTTGTTTATCAGCCTGTGTGTGGAGCTTTTAAACCGGAAGCCACAGGATTTTCTTAGGTGGTTTTCCAGGTTGTGGAAAGCTGTAGGGCAAATAGGCTCGGAATGGGAAGGCCCAACCAAGGCATTGAACTATAATGGGATATTTTTGCCAATATGTGTCACTAAGGTTATTTTTATTTATTTTTGCATTAACAGGATGTTAATTCACTTCTTTCTCCCTATTGTTATAGCTACAGAAGAAAAAAAAAACCAGAAACGTAGTGTAGTGGCTTTAGATCCTGACAGACCTAGGTGACTTTGGACAATTTACCCCAAAACTCAATTTTGTGATAGGTAAATTTGAGAGATTTGTATCTGCCTCATAGAGCTGTTCTGAAGGTTAAATAAGGTAATATGTAGTTTCTGGCACATAAAGCATTCAAATGGACAGTGCTGTAGAGTTTGCAAAGCTCTTTCATATACATAGGTGATCTGGCTGAATAATTCATATTCCTGTTTATTTCTCAGTGGTTCCTGTGGTCAGGCAAAGAGAAGGATTCTTTTTTTGGTGATGGGCATAAGTGCCTCCAAATAAGCTCTTACTTTATTTACCCTCTGGAGAATCCTGTAAGTTAGATATTGGGTTGTCGGAAAAGTCACGACGTATTTTTTTCTGTTTTTTGTTGCAAAAATGCGTCATGACTTTTCCGACAACATTACCTCCATACAGTTGAGGTATTTCAACTCATAGAGGTTAACCCATATGAAGCCCAGTGTTATATAAGCAAGTGACAAATAATAGATGGTTAGTAAATTATTTTTGAAAACATGTCTGAATACTCAATTTCTGGCCTGTGGAGTTTGTAGTTGGGTACACTGTAAGATAATATGATATGTAATACAGAATACTAGTTACAGAGTTTTCTCTTTTGATTTCTTGTGTTTTCTTTGCTGCATACTTGTAACTCATTCAATTCTCACAATCCTCAGATAAGAAAATTGAACTTCTGTGACTATTAAGTAATTTGCCCAAGTTATTCTACTCCCATGTTGGGACTCTTAAGGCACATGTCCTGAGAGAGAGTCAGGTGGAATCTGTATTGCCTTTTATGATCTTGGAAGTTACATAGTATCACTTTCACCTGTGCTCTTGGTTGAGCCAGTTCAAAATGAGGGAACAGAGTCGACCCTGCCTCTCAGTGGAAGAGTGTCAGTCACGTTATAAGAAGAGCACACGTGATAGGGCCATCATTAAAAATACAATTCCCCACAAATATATAACTATCGCTTTCTATTTAAACATAAGATTTTTGCGTTGAAATATATATAGCTCATTAGCTAAACATCAATTTTCTTTTACAGGGAAATGATCTTCATTGGTTAGCATGTGCCTTGTATGTGGCTTGCAGAAAATCTGTGCCAACTGTAAGCAAAGGGACAGTTGAAGGAAACTATGTATCTTTAACAAGAATCCTGCGATGTTCAGAACAGAGGTAACTATGTTACAGTTTGAAAAGTAGAGTGTCATTAATATAAAAACTCATAAATCATAGTGATAGTAGCGATTTGTTCATTTTCTGAGCATTTGTGTTTATGGAGTACTGAATTTTGAAGCTCAGTCATGGTGAAAAATATTTAAATTTTAGTATATTAGGCACTTGTATGATGAGTTTACTATTAAAGGTTGTGGCTCATCCTGTAATATTGGAGAATTCTGAATAAGGATATGTGAAATTTAGGAACTATTCTATATTGAAAAGGTTGATAAACTATTATATGGTATTAAATTTAGAGCTACATGCACAGGACTTACATCTTAATATATATGTAATGTGTAAATACTTCTGAGTTTCCTGTTTGGGATATAAGCAACACTATTATAATCAATTACAGAAAGGGTCAAATAACTATAAAGAGGCAAAAATTTCTTTTACTGTCTGTTGTGTAATTGCATTGATTACATTTATTATTTGTGCCTTTTGGGTGAATTTTCTCTATGACTTATTAAAGATTGGTAGAACAAAGATACTTGGCATTTTGCAGAACAAATACCACTGTCAAAATTTATGGCCCTAATGGTTTAAAAAATCACTTACTATTGAAATAATTAACAAGAAATATACTATGTAGCTGTAGCCTATTTATTAACTTTTAACTCCATCCTGAGTTGTTATATTTAGGCTTAAGAACAAGAGGCAGTGCATAAAGTGTTGAACACGTGAGCTGTAAACCTGGAGAAGTGGACTTAATAAGGTGCAGAAGTATAATCATTATGAAGAAGAAAGTGGAGGCAGAGTAATCCAGTTAAATGACAAGGAACTTTAGAGGCAAAGGTCAAATTATGGATTCATCATTATAAACTATAGTAAATTAAACTTATCTAACATTTTTATGCAAGTTGTACAATACAGGGCTTCAGTTTTATTTCCATTTCAAAAACTCAATTTTTATCTTTAAATTTTTACCTATGTGTTCAGATTATGTACTTTTCTGCCATAATGGACTAAATAGATTAAAAACAGAGCAGATTAGGGCCGGCCGAGTGGCGCGATGGTTAAGAACTCGCTTGGGATGCCAGAGGGCCCCGGTTCGGATCCCACATATGAGGGCCAGTGACACTGCCCTCCACAGCTAAGATGCTGAACAACAGCTCAACCTGGAGCTGGGCTGCCGTGAGTCGCTGGCGACGGCGTAGGCTGCAGTCCCTGTGGCAGTGGGTTGCCATGGGCTACTGTATGTAGCCAGCAGCCAGCGTGAGCGGCCAGCAGCCACAGTGAGCGGCCGTCCAGAAAACGGCGACTGATCTGCCTCGCCCGGGAAGAGCGCAATGATGGTGCCAACTTGGGCCAGTGAAGCAGCGTCCTCCACAACTAGATTGAAGAACAAAACGACAGCAACTTGTCTGTTCCCCTTCCCCCAATTCCCCATCACTGTTCCCATCCCCCCAATTACCCAATAAAAAAAATCTTAAAAAACAAAAAAAAACAAAAAAAAAAACAGAGCAGATTAGGAGAAGACATTTACAATGCACATAACTGACTAAAGATCAGTATCCAAAACTATATAAAGAACTACTAACAAATGCTTAAATAATTGACAGCTACTAAAAAAATGGGTAAAGAATATGGTTTCACAAAGGACAAAACTCACATAGCCAATAGATATAGGCAGAGGTTCAATCTCACTAGTAATCAAGGAAGTTCAAAGTAAAATCAGGATAACATTTCATCCTCATCAGATTGGGGAAGCTTCAAGTCTGATCAAACCAAGTTTGGTCATTTTGTAGGGAAACAGGACCTCTGTATTTACTGGTGCACATTGGCGGGAGTAGAAATTGACTTAACCACTTCAGTGGGAAGTTTGGCAGCGTCTAGTAAAGGCGCAAATGCACATTCTCTAACTCAGCAATTCTGCTTCTTTGGGTAGTTCCTGAAGAAACTCTTACATACATGTACAAGAATGTGTTCATTACAGCTTTTTTGGTTATAATGAAAAATTAGATACCTCAATTTCAGTTGGTCAGGGAATGAATGCAAAAAAATTGTGGTAGTTGGTATGAAGGAATATTTTTAGCAATTAAAATGAATGAATTAGGTCTACATGTATCAACATTAATCTCAGAAACATTGAATGAAAAGTCAAGTTGTAGAATTCTACTTATAATATGATACTATTTATATAAAATTGTAAAATCACACATACAAATGATACTGCTGAGTGTTTATGGATATATATCTATATCTATATAGTTACTAGTAAGTATAAAAACACGGATGGGAAAGATTCAGATTAACTTTATAATGTTGGTTATTTTGCGGGAAGAAGAGTGGGAAATGGGGTTGGAGAGGAGTGCAAGTGGGAACTTTGGCTGTTTCTGTAGAATCTGAAGCAAACGTTGCAAAATTTACTTGATCTGTTAATGTTTGTTAAATCTGGCAATTGGGTATATGAATGTTGGTTACATTACCCTGGTTAATTATTTTGTATTTTTATATATTTCATAATTTAAAAAAACTGTTAATCTCAGAAAAAAGTAGGAATAGCAGAGAAATTAATCTATAGGAGATGAACCTATTCAGAGGCATGAGTTGGGATGTTATATCACTGTCTAAAAGTAATATGATTTAATAAGTTAATTTTTGTTTACCTTTAATTATATTTGTATACTTGTGTTAATCATGAAAATATCTCATTTTTTATTTTTAATATCAGCTTAATTGAATTTTTTAACAAGATGAAGAAATGGGAAGAGATGGCAAATCTACCCAAACATTTCAGAGAACGTACGGAGAAATTAGAAAGAAACTTCACTGTTTCTGCTGTAATTTTTAAGAAATATGAACCCATTTTTCAGGACATTTTTAAATATCCTCAAGAGGAACAGCCTCGTCAACAAAGAGGAAGAAAACAGCGGTATGTCTTTATATTCGTTAGTCAGAAATACACATTTGTCTGTGCTACAGTTTTGATCCCTCAGTTTTTCTCTGTTTATTTTTCTAGTCTTAAAAAAAATATATGATTTCATAAATAAGTTTTTTCCTCCAAAGAGCTTTCTTTTAATAATTTCTTGCTTTTCATCGTATGTTAGACATGAAGAGCTTGGCTTCTTTCGTAGTGCAAAATATATGGAATCTTTGTTTATATAAACTTTCTCTTTTCATTTAAGCAAACAAAAACGCAAAAGTCAGACCTTAGATTTTTTTTTCACCAGTGAACCACCTTGGATATAGAATTTGACACTTGATTTTCTATTATTGACCATATTAAGTATTTCTGTCATTTTCTGTGTATTATAATATATATCGACTCTTTCTATTATTTGACTTTTACGTCAAACTGACTATTAAATAATCTCCCTGAAGTGGCTTCTCTATGTATTTGGATGTTTACAACCAATCAAGAGTAGAGAGACTGAATTGGGGTAAAAATAGGGGAGCTGAAACTATTATGAATTTGTGCTTTCTGATCACATCTGCAAAGTCTATAAACTTACTTTGACTGTGTTTCCCATTTTTTCTGGTGTGGGCAGTTATGGGGTACAAATTCTGTACCTTTATCATGAAAGTTTTTTATAAAGTAGAAATGGAAATTTATTCCTAAAAGAGAAGTAGAAAAATGTTGAAAAGTAGGGGAAAAGGAGGTATTATAATTGAATGAATAATGTTTGCTTCTCTTTCAATATAAAAATTTTCCCAAATTGTGAAGGATGATTACAGTAAGTGAATAGCTTTTAAAAATAAACGTACATTTTTACATAGTTGACCCCACTGATACGGAAACAGCTGGTTTAGTTTGCTTGCAGTTTGGGGGAACTATTTATAATTAAGTATTCTAGAGTTTGATTAGAGCTTTGTTCTGAGTCTGAGTGAGGCTGATGTGATCATTTATAACAAGATACAGAATATCTTCTATCTTTGGAGAGTTATAGGAAATGATTTCAGATTGTACTTACTGTGATATTTATTAGGGTTTATATACTACCTAATTCTAATTAAGAACATTGTAAGATAACTTTATTTAAAAATTTTACATCTGTAGTTCCCTGTATGCTTTTTATTAGTACTTTTGGCTAATAATAGTAATAGTAATGTATACCATTTACTGAGCATCTATTATAGAGCAAGGACTCTTGTAAGTCTTAAACATGCACTTCATTTAATCCCTATGATAAGTTTATTAGGTTGATATTATTGTTGCAGGAGGGGGAAAATAAGCCCTTCACAGGGTAAGCAGTTTGGCCAAGGTCACAGTTAGTACTTGTGAAGCTGTCATTGAAACAAGTAGTCTGCTTATAGAACCCACGTGCTTTACCATGACTCTATAAGGTATCTTACACACACCAGTATTGGAAAGTTTGTCACTATTTATTGAGAATTTACTGTGTGAAGTACTTCCTTAGGTATTATGTAGATTATAGATATTAAAAAAAAACAAACCAAACCCACCATCGCTGTCTTTTGAGCTACAGTATAGCGGGGAGAAGAGGCATGTAGAAATGCAAAAGCTAATTGAAATGGAGGACTTCTGAGGCAAAAATAAACCACTCTGTATGAGCCAGTCAGGTAAGGTTCTGTGGAATAAGTGGAAATAGGTCTTCAACAATGGGTAAGATTCTGATAGATGAATCTGGAGGTACAGTAGTCCTCCCCTTATCCAAGGTTCCACTTTCTGCGGTTTCAGTTACCCAGTGTCAGCTGTAGTCTGAAAATAGTCAATGGAAAATTCCAGAAGTAAACAATTCCTAAGTTTGCAATTGCGTGCCGTTCTGAGTAGCATGATAAAATCATGCTCTGTCCCACCCGAGACAGGAGTCATCCCTTTGGCTAGGGAGCCACGCTTGCCCGTTAGTCACCAGTAGTCAGCTCGGTTATCAGATCAATTGTTTAGGGAGGTATCACAGGGCTTGTGTTCAAGTAATCCTTAACCCTATTTTACTTAATAATGGCCCCAAAGTGCAAGCGTAGTGATGCAGGCAATTTGGATATGCCACAGAGAAGCCGTAAAGTGCTTCCACTAATTGATAAGGTATGTGTGTAGGGAGGCTACTTTTAAAGCAGAATAAGGCCATTGGGATGTGGAGGCAACAAATGTCTCATCTCAACATTGACAGAGGTTTTGGTAGAAAAGCTAAGCTTAAAACAGGTCTGACTTGGCAAAACACAACAGGTACTCTTAATGACAGAAGTGTAAGGAGTCCTAGGAAGCCCAGAATTTACATTGATACATCCTTTTGTGACTTGATATGATCTGGAATGTTTTTAAGGAGGAAGGGTTAACAGTTCATCAGCTACGATAGAGGGGAAAAAAAGGGGAAATATCTGACTGCATACATGGGCCTTAAAGCAGCATTAGCCTTGTTGATGTCACCAAAAGAACTATTGCGTCTCATTTTATTTTCTGCTTACCCATCTTGACCGCAGAAAGCTTTTATAGTTCTTCAGAATTTTCTTCTGAGATGAGCTTGCCCTGGTCCCCAGCTATTTCCTCACCAGTATTGGGTTGGAGTAGAACTTCTTGCACATTTTCCATGTGAAGTGAACCTGCTCTCCCTTTAACTGTAGGTTCTCTTTCTCACCTGGTTTACAGTCATTTGGATGTCTTTTCTAATTTTCTTGTTATCTCATGACTTTTTTCTCCCCCAAAGGCGACAGCCCTGTACTGTGTCTGAAGTTTTCCATTTTTGTTGGGTGCTTTTTATATATGCAAAAGGTAAGAAAAGAGTAATATTTATTTTGATATTAGCTTATTTAAATGTCCAGGTACTAGTTTTGTTAACCTGTAATGTGTATCAGGAAAAGATTCTCACTGAAAAATTTCCCAAGGGTTTTAACCTTAGATTCTTTTTTAATTGTTGCCTTTTCATAAAAGCCGTTTGAATTTCTTTACAATATCTAAAACCTCTCATCAAATGGAAAATTTTTAAATTTTGTTCTTACACAACATCTTCTCCACCTAAAGCTATTCTTCTGAATTATGGACTGAAAATACATTAGTGTGTCTATGCTTAAATCTTGAGCCAGATTTTTCATGAGACGAATCTTAACATTTTCGCTGCCACGTTCGTCTATAGTCAAATATTTCCATGCCACTGACTGCGGCGTTGGACTTGACACCACGAGTTCAGTGTTTCAGAAAGGAAATTTAGGAAAGTAGATGCACATTTTTCTATATTTCTGTTTTTCAAGAATGAATAACAATAGGAAATTTTTATACTTTAAAGTAATCATTTATTTTAATAAAATGTAGCACCTGAACTGTATTTACTTAAAAATATGAATACTGTAATTATTTTCTGTGGATTTATTTTTTTTTTGAGGACACAGCTCACAGTGGCCCATATGGGCATTGAACTGGCAACCCTGGTGTTATTAGCACCACGCTCTAACCAACTGAGCTATCTGGCCACCCCATTCTGGATTTTTGACACATTTTGCAGAACAGACTTAAAATCAATTAATGCAGCGAAAAGGTTAATTTAGTTGCTCATCCTCATCCTCAGAGTAGTTCAGATTACTTTTTGCATCTTGTTCAGATAAATAAGCTTGATCACAAATGCCTTTAAGATACAATTTACTTTCTTTCCCTTCTCTTTTCACTTAACCTCCCAAGGTCTGTATTTCTGTGTAGAAATGATTCTTAGTAATCTAAAGAAGAAGAGAAAGTACAGTTACGTAAGTTACGTAGCTTTTTTCTAGAGACTAAATGGAATGCCTTTCCTATCTTAATGATAAAAAAATAAAAAGCAAAGTTGAAATCAAAGAATCAGAGCTGGAAGGAAGTTGCATAAATATGAGATTCTCATTATTAGATCAGCCAGTCTAGCTAATTTACTTTAAAGATTAGTGTCTGAGACCCCAAAACTAGCTACTAGAAACAGAGCTAGGATTTGAACCCAGATCTCCTAGCTCTCGGTTCCATGATAGATGTGAAGGCCCTCTAGCACTAATCTTGGGGTTTGATTTGTCTGATTATATAGCTGGTCCTTTCTGGTTAGTTAGTTGCGAGTGCATCCTTCCTTTCCTGAGCTGCATGCTTGACTGAAAAGAAAAAATTTTCTGTCAAAAATAAGCTGTTAGATATTTTGCTTTTCATCACACTGACATGTTTCTTTAGCGGAGATAAAAGTGATATGATGAGTGGCAGGAAACAAAGAAAGGCTTAGCATATAAACTGTTTTCATGGTAGCTTTTATACTTGTTAACACTTTTAGCTTGCTGTGGCTGGTGTTATATGTATATGATATTAATGTCATTTGATTGCGGGCAGGTATATTGGACGTCTAGCATTTTTCTATGTTTTGTTTATGTCTTTTATGGCATATGTGTAATTGGGAATAAATGTACTATATAAACTATTAAAGAATTTTATTTTTCTTATGTAGATTTTGGTCTCACTTAATCAACTAGGGTGGCATTTTTTGTCTCTGCATTTAACTCAGTGTTTCAGTTGTACCTTATTAATTTAGATTATAATGAATTGATTTGAAGAGCCTTTGTCCCTCACAGTCCAGCCCTATGCTCTGTTCACTGGCATCCTTTCTAATAGAGCAGCTTTTAATCGGTTTTGTTCAATTCTTTTTTTTTTTTTTTTTTTTTTTGTGAGGGCAGTGTCACCGGCCCTCATATGTGGGATCTGAAGCGGGGCTCTCTGACATCCCAAGCCAGTTCTTAACCATCACGCCACTCGGCCGGCCCGGTTTTGTTCAATTTTTGATGTAGTTATTTGGGAGGAGGTATACTCTTTTATAGCCGCCTTTCTCATGATTTTTGTCTGCAACATATGGGCAACTCACGTAATCGCATTCCTGCTTTTGCCTGTTACATCTGTTGACTTCCTATGGCAAGTGCACACCAGTGACAAGTTTGGGCTTGTCCTCATGAGAGGCTTTGTGGCCTGAAGACCAACAGGTACCACTTCCTGTTTTGCATGCGATCCTAAATCTTCTCATTCCTGATAAATAAGCTGACTTTAGAGGTTAAGCAGGTTATCTTTGTTGATTGAAAAATGGAATGCCTCAGAACGTGAGATTTACTTCTAAAGTCAGGATTTGAAGTGTAAAGTATGTCACATTGGGACAGTCCTGAAGTTTAAATGAGATTCTGATCTTTAGGGCCATTTCAGCTTTTCCTTACAAGTTAAAGTGCTGCAGGATTTTTCCTTCTATGGCAAGTGCACACCAGTGACAAGTTTAGGCTTGTCAGTGTGATGGGCTTTGTAGTTTGAAACCTTTAGGTGCCACTTCCTGTTTTACATTTGAGGAACCAAGTATATATATTATAGTATTAAAACAGCTTTACAGCAGAGCCAAGCAAGTTAGTTTGCTTATATCAACGCAAAATTTAACCTATTATCATTTGCCTTTCTGACAACAGAAAAAATTTTTTTCTCTTTAATTCATTTAAATTGATTTGTTGAATGTTTCCATCTATACAAAAAAAGAATTACTTCTCCTTAATGTGCTGAGGTAAGTGGTAACTTTCTTGGGCAGAAAGGAGAGAAAAAAGCCTGAAACAGTGTGAGTGTGTGTTTGTGTATGCATGCGTTTGGGTAGGCACTGAGTGTGAAAATGTCAAAGTTTAGAAAGAATTCTTTCGGATATATGTCAGCTATTTAAATTGAATTCATCTGATGTTATAAGAATGTAAAGTTAACATAAGCATTTATATGCAGTGTTTAATGAGAAGGGATATGCTTAAAGTTATAAAAAAAATCTAGAAATATTTCTTAATTTCTAAAAATATTAAAACTGTTTAACTGCCTATAAAAACTGCTTTCAGTGTTAGAGTTAAACCAGCCCTGCAGAAATGACATTTCCACAGGTTTAAGTTTTGGTTCCTTTTTTTTTGTTTTGTTAGGAAGCATCAATTATTCTTGGGATACTAACTCTAGAACTTAAATATCTTTAATTGTGGTCCCATTGCATTAATTTATATAAACTTGTGTTCATATGTACAGAAGTATTTAAAATGTTACTGTTAGGAGCCTAATTATAGGTTCTGGCCTTTTTAAAGTACGTACATAAAAAAAAAATAATAATAATGATTACAGGGCCGGCCGAGTGGCTCAGCTGGTTAAGAGCTTGCTTGGGAGCGCCAGCTCTGCGCAGCAGGTCCCGGGTTCAGATCCCACATGAGGGCCAGTGACACTGCCCTCTACAGCTAAGATGATGAACAACAGCTCGACCTTGAGTTGGGCTGCTGTGAGTCACCGGTGACAGCGGGGCTGCAGTGGGCTGCAGTGAGCTACGTGAGTGGCTGGCAGCCAGCGTGAGCGGCCAGCAGCTGATGTGAGCTGCCATGAGCCGCTGTGAGTGGCCGACCAATGACTGGCGACCAATTACCTCACACGGGAAGAGCACAATGATCATACCAACATGGGCAAGTGAAGCAACATCCTCCACAACTAGACTGAAGAACAAAAACAGCAATTTGTCTACCTGTCTGTTCCCTTTCCCTGATTCCCCAACGCTGTTCCCCCCCCCCACATGCCCCAGTAAAATCTTTAAAAAATAATAATAATAATAATTTTTTCAGCTATTTCCATCTAAATATTTCTACACATTTTATTGACAGAAAAATATTTTCATATAAAAAACAATTTCTTTCAGTTTGAGATAACTTAGGAAGTTGTGTTCAGATTTTCAAAGGAAAATCCAATGATGATAAAATTTTGGGCAGCTACTAAGCATTTAATAAATGCTTATTTAATGAATACTGAGTGAACAAATAGCATTTTTAGTGACGTTTTGGTTTTCATTAAACTCTTAGAAATTAAACTATAAGAGTAATATATCAAAATGTAAATTTACCAAAATACTTTATGTAGCTCTTGTGTCAGCTTTGTACATTGTTGTATAATGTCATTTTAATTAAAGGAAGAAATTATTTTTAAAATATTATAAATTTGATGCATATTTAACTCTATGATTGTTTATAATCCTGTAGGAAACTTCCCCATGATTAGTGATGATTTGGTCAATTCTTATCATCTTCTGCTATGTGCTTTGGACTTAGTTTATGGAAATGCCCTTCAGTGTTCCAATCGTAAAGAACTTGTAAACCCTAATTTTAAAGGTAAGTTTGTAGATCAAAGATTATTGGACAACTTACATTTCTACAGTATGTTTACTCCTGGGAGTTTTACATATAGTACAGGTTTCCTAGCATCAGAGAACATAAAGTGCTTTGAAAAGCTCCATCATTATTATTTTCCAGGGTGCTTGCTTACAACTAAGAGTTGAGCTCTGTAAAAATATTTATGGGAAAAGCAATTGCAAATATCACAAAATGTAAAGTGTTAGATGACCATGTTAGCAGTTTCTGAAAAATATACTCAACAAGAAGGGATTTAGAAATCCAGAATAAGTAGCAAAGGTGACATTAAAGCTGATGGAATTTTTTTACATTGGCAAGTTTCGTGCCTGATACACTCGGAGGTCAAAATGGATTTATTGAAAGAAACTTCATTTTAGATTTTTTTCTACAGAAGAGTAGTTATGGTTCTAAGGTAAGGAAAATGAATTTTCAGCTCTTAAAAGATGTATGGAAATGATCATTATTTTGGCAATGGATTTTGTAGATTTTAAGGTATAATTTCTGATACACAGCAGGAGACCAAATTATGTACAAAGCAAATACTAAAAATTATTTATACTGCTAGGATATAATGTGGCTGCTATTTGAATAATACCAGAGTAGGATTCCGAGTGATTGTCAGTTTTGGGGTGGTTGCAATTAGAATTTCAGCTTGTCTTATTCTCAAAGTTAGTGAACTTTGAGATTTTTAGAGTTAGTGCACTTAATTATTTCAGTTGCTCCTGGTTTGGTAAATTTAATGTTCTTTGTATTCTGTCTTTTTTCTCATTTCCTTCCTAACTCCCTTTTATATTTCTATATAGCTGCTTCCCTTCATTTTACCCCCTCTTTTACTTTTATTTTTTTCCACTTGGTCTAGGGCAAAGACTTAGCTCTAAATTAATATGATAAACATATAATTCAATGAAATATATAAATAGTATATACTTTGAACACTAATTTTTTAAAGTGGTGTTTTTTAATTTGAATGTAAGACTTATTTGCAGTTATATTTTTGTGTTTTTTAGCTCTTATAGCAATATACTAAAATTATTTTTTTAGTACCATCTCTAGATAAATAATTGGAAAAACGAAATCTTTTGAATAGTGATACACTTTACCTCTACTGTTTTTGAGGTATATATAAATAGAGTCAAATCAGGCTCCTTTACACTATTTCCTGTAATTCGTATGCTAACTGGCATGCTGATTAGACTGTGTTTTAGTTTATTACAGTTTGGTTTATTGAGTGCTACCTGATACCTCTGTTCTGTGACTCATATATCACAGGCCTATCTGAAGATTCTCCTACAAAGGACTCGAAACCTTCCTCTGACCCACCCTGTGTCATTGAGAAACTCTGCTCCTTACATGACGGCCTTGTTTTGGAAGCAAAGGGAATAAAGGAACATTTCTGGAAACCCTATATTCGGAAGCTTTATGAGAAAAAGGTTTGTAAGTAGTAATGACATAATATGAAAATATCTTCTGAGGAAAGATTTGATTTAATATGATGACGTAAGGATCTTTTCTTTTATCATAGCTCCTTAAGGGAAAAGAAGAAAATCTCACTGGGTTTTTAGAGCCTGGGAACTTTGGAGAAAGTTTGTGAGTACTTCTGTTATAAAACCATTTTAATATTTAAAATCATGTGCTTAGAAAGCCTCAGAGTTCATTGTTTTTATTGTCTGTACCTTGGAAATTTAGGATATGTTTTGTGGGCGAATACAGGGAAGCAATAAAAAATTCTATCAACTATGACTCTAAGCAGATTTTAAAATTTATTGAAAATTGAATTGCTGTGCTTGAAAGCTTTAATAGTAAAGCTTTTGGATCATAATTTTTGAAGTAAAACAATTTTTTTGGAACTAGACAGGGTAAAATGGTGATGGGGAAGTGCTGAGGTCTTCAGAGGTGCCGGGAGCAGCTAGGAGAGATCACTGAGCTTCAGACCAGAGGCGCACTGACCAGGCGGATGGGTACAGTGTGCCCAGCCTGAAACACTGTCAGGAAAATATACTTTATGATGGGTGAGCATAGTGTAGGTACTCCTCAGTTTTTGTAATTAACAATGATCCCATTAAAATTTAGCTTTCACAAAATTATTAGAACTTTTAGTAAATTTTAAAAAATGAAATAATTAAGTGGACTAAAACATTCATTGAAATGGCAGTTCTGTGAGTTTACATTTTGCTTATTTTTTTTCCCCTGTAGTAAAGCCATCAATAAGGCCTATGAGGAGTATGTTTTATCTGTTGGGAATTTAGATGAGCGGATATTTCTTGGAGAGGATGCTGAAGAGGAGACTGGGGTCCTCTCCAGGTGTCTGAACACTGGTTCAGGGACCGAGACTGCCGAGAGGGTGCAGATGAAGAGCATCTTGCAGCAGCACTTTGACAAGGTGAGAAGAGGAGGAATCCAGGAGCAGACATGCTGGGGCGCCTGTGTTTTTTTAAAGATTTTTTATTGGGGAATTGGGGGATGGGAACAGCACTGGGGAATTGGGGGAGGGGAACAGACAAGTTGCTGTCCTTTTGTTCTGCAGTCTAGTTGTGGAGAAAGTTGCTTCACTGGCCCAAGTTGGCACCATCATTGCGCTCTTCCCGGGTGAGGCAGATCAGTCGCCGGCTTCTGGACGGCCGCTCACGGTGGCTGCCGGCCGCTCACGCTGGCTGCTGGCTACACACGGTAGCCCATGGCAACCCACTGCCACAGAGGCTGCAGCCTACACTGTCGCCAGCAACTCACGTCAGCCCAGCTCCACGTCGAGCTGTTGTTCAGCATCTTAGCTGTAGAGGGCAGTGTCACTGGCCCTCATATGTGGGATCCGAACCGGGGCCCTCTGGGGTCCCAAGCCAGCTCTTAACCAACGCGCCACTCGGCCGGCCCCGGAGTGCCTGTTTTATTCTGGAAATTGTGTATGTGCGTTTTACTTGCTTCCAGTGTGAAAAGGCGCCATCGTGACTTAATTGAAAAAGTTACCTCTATTTTTGTTTACTGGTTTAATTTTTGTTATCAACTTTCAAAGGTTTTGGTTAGATATGAGAAAAAGAGAATTTAGTATGAACTTAAATGTTTCATGCTGATGGTTGTTGGTTTTGGAAGGATGGGCCGGTAATATGTAGCCTTTACATACAGAACTTGGTAGACATTTAGAAAACGTTGATTGACCTAAATTGGTGCCTTTATCTAAGAGACTAGAGAACTGAGAATATAGTCTTTAAGAAAATTCTTTTAAACTGAGTTTTGGGATCATGTGGTGTTATTTCATGCAGACATTGAGGATGATGGAGACAGCGTTTCCCATCTGTTGTGTGGTGTTTATAGAAAATACACAACTTCTGACAGGTGCCTCCACAGGCAGTGTGGATAATTCCAACGGGCAGCTCACCTGTAGGGCCAGAAGACTGGTTTGCTTATTCATTTAACAGATATTCTAAATGCCAAATTGTATCCTGCACCCTGGGGATACATCAGTGAACAAAACAGCCAAGAATATCCTGTTTTATATTCTAGAGTCAGGGGATGGACAATAGATAACCAAACAAGGTAAATATATCGTGTATCAGATGATGATACGTGAAGAAAAATCAAATCGAGTGGTAGTACAAAGCACTGGGGAGAAGGGAGACTAGCTGGGCCTTGGGCTGTGGTACATAGGGTGGCTGGGAAAGGCATCTCTGAGGAGGAAATGTTACCAGAGACCTGAAGTGAGGAAGCAAGTCGTGTGAAGACCTGTGAAATGTATTTGAAGCGAAGAACACAGCAAGTGCAAAGCCATCAGGTAGGCATATGGTGGGCTTTCAGGAAGAGCCGGGAGGAGCCGGTGTGGTAGGAACGGAGTGAGGGAAGGAAAGAGGGACTGAGGTGTGTGGTGGGGAGAGGTGGGGCATTTGGGACTGGCGGCCCTTCGAGGGCTTTGGAAGCCCTGGGAAGGCGTTGTGCTTTTGCTCTGACTGATAGGAAAGCCATTAGGAAGGTGTTAGGAGAACAGTGGCTGACGTAATCTGATGTACATTCTTTAGGGTCAGTGGGGAGGTGGGATGAAGGCAAGGGCTGGGATTCAGTAGGGAATTAAGAGGCCATTGCAAAGATTCTGGTGATAGCTCAGAGAAAAGGTTGTATTGGGGCTGTATTTTGGAGATAGCACCCACAGGATTTACTGATGGTTTGGATCTGGGGTGTGAGAGAAAGAAAACAGTTGGGTAAAGGGTATAAAAGCTAAAGTCCTTAGAAATGCCTATACAGTCTTCAGCGATCTGGCCCTACTACCTCTCTGAAGTCATCACCTACCGTTCTCTTTCCCCCCCGTTCCACTCATTCTTCGGAGGCGCCCAGCATACCCCAGCTCAGAGCCTTTGCCCTTGCTCTCTCCTCTGCCTAGAACACGGTTTTCAAGACAGTCGTGTGGTTTACTTCCTCACGTCGTTCAAGTCTCTGAGAACCTGACTGCTGTGTAAAATAATAACCACCAACAGCCTCCCCAACCCTCAGGACTTCCTTTCCCCTCACTCTGTGATCAGTGCTCCTCGTAGTATTTGTCACTGTCTGACAGTAGGTTCCGTAGGTAGAAAGAAATGTTTGTCTGACAGTAAGACGGATGGACGGGTGGAAGGATGGATGGGTGGAAGGGAAAGAGGAAGGATGGGAAGGAGGGAGGATAGTTCATTTTCTATCTCTGTTAGAATATAAGCTTCAGGAGGACTGTATGCATGCTTGGCACATAGACATTTCATGAACATTTACTGTTAACATTTATTGAAGGGAAGAGCCAGTTTGACGGGAGAAATCAAGAGTAAGCGTTATGAGCATGTTAAGTTCGAGATGTCTTTTAGACATCTCATTAGGGAAGTTGAGTAGGCAGTTTAGATATACAAGACTTAAGTCTTGATCAGAAAGCACAGGAAGCTTGACGCTAAGAGCTCGAATACGCGTAGTGCTACCAAGAAGCCAGTGCTGACCTTGAAGCCTGGGGCAGGGGGCTGTTTGTAGTCATGATACCACATTTCCTTAGTGGGAGCCCTGCTGCCTGTAGGCAATGTGGTGAGATGCTGTGGCCGTTTTTGGTTTTCCTGTAAATGTACAAGGTGTTTTCCCTCCCAGCAAAGCACCAGTTCATGTATGGGGAAGGAGGTGGCTTCCAGAAAAGCTGTCTACAGCAGGGAGCAACCTTCTGAATGTAGTTACTAGATCATCTTATCGACCTAAAAAAATGGAGAGGTAATCTCTGAAACAAAGTGGAAGTCTTGACTCTACTCCTGTTTAAGTCACCAAGAGAGCATATAGATTTATTTCTATAAAGCTCGGTGCTTTTCTGTTTTCTCATAAACTTGAATAGTTTATTCTGTTGCCAGATGAAAATTATGGCAGGTATTTTTACAACTATCTCTATAATAAGTGCATTCAATGCATAGGGAAATATAGTTTATTTTGAATATTACAAATACTCTTAAGCTATCTTAACTTTTAGGTTTGTTGGAAAAATTAGAAAAGATGTATTCGTGTAAGCCTATGTATTCATGCTAACTTTTTGACATTAAGTCATCTTTCTTATGTTTATAGTCAGGAATGTTGACTTAAGGGCCGGCTGAGTGGCGCATTGGTTAAGAGCTGGCTTGGGACCCCAGAGGGCCCCGGTTCGGATCCCACATATGAGGGCCAGTGACACTGCCCTCCACAGCTAAGATGCTGAACAACAGCTC